>NC_064855.1:60616931-60991931 GCF_024139225.1 Suncus etruscus
TGGTCTCCTATGAAATTTATTAGCTCAAGATAATCCCCATTGCTCAACTATGGGTTGCACTGGCAAAGACAGGATTTTCGTACACTAAAAAACTTAAAGGAAGTTGCCCTGGAAAGAGCTTGTCCCATAATGTCAACATTTCTGTAGCCACATCAATCTAAATAGCTTATTACAGTTTCTTTATCACATCTGTTCCTCTCTAACATCAACAGATGCCTGCATGTCATTCATAATTCTTCTACTTCTTGCAGAAGGAATGTTAGGAGCAGATAAAGTGAGTTAATTTTTATATTTATCATTCCCATGTTTCTAGGGACATATGCCAGACACTGCTGAATTCAGGATTACTCAGTGGGAGCTTAAAACTACTAATGACACACCCATAATAAAATTCTCAATGGGGCAAAGTTTGATGCTAATCCTGAATTGCTACTAATAGAGTGAGTGACCTCTGCTTCTAGGCTTTAATTACTTAATATGCATCTCAGAAAAAGTGTGATCCCTCCTTTAGGGTCCTAGAATTTCTATATCAAGGAGCATGGGGTAAAATCCTCTGGAGAGTCACAGTGAGAAAAAACAATACTGACGTTGTAAAATGATGGTAGAGAGGGGTAGGGGCAATGTGTGGTTTGGTTTCCTTGTTTCTTAGCAGCACAGTGAGTCACTTTATGAACAGTTTTGCTACAGGCTACCTGCCTCCCTGTGCCAGCTAAACCCTCTGATTTTCAGAAGCTAGATAAACCGGCAGGCTTCTCTCTGTGATAAGGGGTCCTTGCACTCAGAAGGAGTGAGAAAGAGAAGAGGGCCCTGCCTAGAAAGGAGCAGACTGAGGTCTGCACATGAATACTGAAATCCTGGTGCATTATTGGCCCATCCTGAACCTGAAGATGTGAACTTAGCATCTAATGAAGGAAGAAAAGAGCTTCTTCACCTATAAAATTCATTTCTCTTCATTTACCTCTCTGCTCAAAATTTTTTTCTGAAAAGAAAGTATGGAGAGGAAGGTTCTTTTCTTTATATATGAGACTCTAATCTTCTTCCAGCATTTTTACACCGTACCTAAAATAACCCCACATACATGCACACACATATAGAGCCATGCACAATGTGCACTATGCACACACATTCATACCATATGCATTCAAACATACAATGTGACATGCACACATGAACACAGCTCATTCCATACGACTACATAGATCCATGTATTGCTCACACATACATTGCATACAAATACCCACTGCATTCACATAACAGACATGGCGCCTAACATTGCAAGCTTTATGCTATGTTCATATAACCTGCAGTGCTGGAATACTTCAGGCAGAATGCTTTGCTCAATGATTCTCAGAAGACAGTGTGGTGCCAGGGGTCTAATCTAGGTGTCCAATTTGCAGAGAATGTGCCCTAGCTCTTTGATCCTTATTTATAGCCCCATAGCTATATGTGTTAGTTTTTTTGTTTTGTTTTGTTTTTTACCTTCTTGCTTATTTGTTTGGAGCCAAACCCAGTAAATGCTTTAGGTGCTCTACTCAGGACGTGACTCCTATTAGTCTTCTGGAAGTGACATGGTGGTGGCAAACCATGCAATTTTGGGGATGGAAAATTCAGGCCATTGCCTCCAGTCTTGTGGGTTAGTTTTCTTAAAATCTTTTGAACAACTAAACCATAACATTATTAAAAATTAGTTTGTCAAAAACATTTGAGTGTTTGGAAAACTATTTTTATAATTATTTAAGCACAAACGGTTAACAATTGTTTATGATTATAGTTTCAGTTATAGAATGTATACCACCCTTCACCAGTAACACCTTTCTTTCCACTATTATCCCCAATTTCCTTCCCACCTATCCACCCACAGCTGTGTCTGGGGCAGGCTATTTTACTTCCCTCTCTCTTTTTTCTCTCATCTCCTTTTCTCTTTCCCATTGTGATTTGCACTATATTTAATACAAGGGGTACAATGCATATCACTTTGTCCCCCTCAGCACCCAGTTTTTGTCCACAGTGATCAGTTTCCAGCTTTCATTGTCATATTACACCCTTCTCTACCATAACTGCACACACCACTGTTTGTAGCAAGCTTTCTACCTTGGATTGATCCTCCTGATCCTCCTGGCCCTCATCGCTATTGTCTCTGGATACTATTACCGATGATATCTTACTTTTTTACTATCCCACAGAATGAGTACAAACATTCTATTTCTACCTCTCTCCCTCTGACTCTTTTCACTCAGCACAATACTCTTTATTTGATCAATCTATAAGCAAATATCATGACTTCTTTTCCTAATAAACTGTATAGTATTTCATTGTGTAGTAATACCAAAGTTTTTTTTAATACATTCATCTGTTTTAGGCACTTAGGTTATTTCCAGACTCTGGCTACTGTAAACTAGTTCTGTGATGAACATAGGAATACAGAAGGCTTTTTTGCTTTGTGTTTTGCATTCCTACAACCTAAAGGATGAGGTATTTCTGAATCATATGGGAGCTCAAATTCTACGTGTTTTTTTTTTTTTTTGAGGAATATTCATATTGTTTACCAAATGTCCTGGCCAGGTTTACTTTTCCCCACCAGCAGTGAATGAGAGTTCCTTTCCTCTCCACATCCACTGGTTTGTTCTTGTTCCTTGTGGTGTGTGCCAGTTTTTTGATGAGAGTTATCTTATTATATTGTTTTTATATTTCATCTCCCTGATGATTAGCAATGTGGAGCATTTTTCCTTTGCCTTTTGGTCATCTGTATTTATTCTTTGAGGAAATATCTGTTCATTTTTCTTCTCCCCATTTTTGGATGGGATTAGATATTTTTCTTGTTTAAATTCTATCTTACTTGTATATCTTAGATATTTAACCCTTTCCTGATGGATACTGAATAAACAATTTCTCCATTCTGTGTATCCTAGTCATTATTTTGCTTTGAAGTGCAGAAACTCCTCAGTTTAATGTAGTCCCAATTTTTGTTCTCAATGCTTCCACTTGCTTGGACAGATGTATTTCCTTCTTGAAGATGCCTCTAACTTCAATGGAAGTGTTCTTGCAAGTAGTTTGGGTAATCTTCAGGGTTGAGAAGGCCCTGATTGAGGCATGCCCTGGGACACAGGCAGCTGTCCAAACCCTCCAAGACTTCTTTGCTTGCTGCTGTCACCAGCAAGCATCTGTTCTAATTTATATCTCCTTTTTGGCTGGCTCCTAATCTGCCTCTGTGAGGTGAGGAAACTAGATGATCAGCCACAATTTCATTATATGGGAAGTTAGGAATAAATTACAGGGCTGCTGAAGTACATTGATAGTTAATTAATTTTTTTATGTTTTTGGCTTGTGGCAGAGGTGGAAGAGGAGACAGGCTCTGGAGTGAGGAAGGCCTAGACTCAATCCACAATAACCAGGTGGGGGATTCTGTCAGCTTCTATGTATGGAAAGTAAGCTCCTTTATTGTTTTGAGGAATAGCCACAGGCTGGGTCAGGGACAGGCTGGCATTACTCCAAAAATGGCTTGAGTTAAATACCTGAATTTATTCTTGTCCTCCTCAGTCAGGCACACCACAGTCAGATTTAGGGTCTCCTGCAATTTGTATCAATTCAAACTTAGTGTTATGTAAGCCTGGAAAATTTCTGATTATTTCCTTTTTCTTGGTACAAAATCCCCCTAGTCAAAGGTCCCTTCTGGAATAAGCTGGGTTAAAAAACAAATAGGTTGAAAGCCTCTAGAAGGACTCCTCCATTTTCATCTTAGTTTGATTTATTTGATTTTTTAATTTTTTCTTATTTTTTATTGCATTCTATTGCTTTTCTTTCCTTCAAACAAAAACACATAATTCGAATTATCGCGCTCCACCGTCAAATAGAGGGGTAAACAAGGGAGGGTACCAGGACCAAACAGATATATGACCACTAATAGTAAGCTAGACAAAGAGGGGACCACCTACTCTAGCAGCCCGGGGGTGATGGTGGGGGATATGGTTGCAGGAAGAGAACAGGGCTGGGCGGGAGGACAAATTTGGTGATGGGTATTCCCCTGATTCAATGTTAATATGTACCTAAAATACTACTGTGAAAGATATGTAAGCCAATATGATCAAAATAAAAATTAAAAAAAAAGGTTGTTGTACATGATATAACTATAACTCAATCATGAGCAACTCTATCTATGGAATAAAAACAAGTGTATTAGAATAGTATAGTTGTATAGCAGTAGAGCAGGATCATTCCTAAAGTGGAACCTGGCCTGCCCATCTAAGATCTGAGTAGAGTTAGAATAAGAGAGGCTTGTACCAGCTACATGCTCAAGAAATATTCATTCTTTCTTCCTCCTCTGGAAGATGTGAGGAGGAATTGACCCACATAAAATTTTTTCCATTTAATTGACTTTTTCATTTTAAAAGTCATTGCCTTTCATAAAAACTTACTTAATATTAGTAATTGGAGGGGCATGGAGGTAGGTATCTTTAAAATAGTTTCGGGTATAATTAGTTACCACACAGTTCACTGGTTTAAACAAAACTGCTGGAGATAGAACTCAGAGGTTGAACACATGTGAGGTCCTGATCTCAATACAATACAAATACAAAGATTTAAAAGTAAACTGTTATGAAATAAATAAATTGTACAACCCAATGACTTTTGTTAATTTTCACATAATAGTGCACTCCAAACCACAGTTTTAGAATATTTTAATACCTTAAAAAGAAACTTGCCACGTCTTATCCTTTACTCTCTCTCCAATCTCCCCATTTCTCCAAGTCCTAGTAAATTATGAATTTCTTTTTTTCTTACTTTACTCAATGTTTGTAAAGATCATCTCTTTTGAATAAATTACCACTATTTAATTACTTTTTTGGTAGCCAAATAGTATTTCATTGTATCAGTGCTCAGTCCTCTCTATCTGTGGGATATTTTCCTTTCCCCTTTCTTTTTTCCTCTTTCATTTCCTTACCTTGTAGTTCATATTGTTGGTGTGACGACTGAGGGCTTGCATAGTGTCTGAATGTGGTATTCCCATGCATTTAACTATGCTACTCCTTAGAGGTTGTACATCAGACCAGGGTGCTCATACACTCTGCTGCGATGCTTAGCAAGGTCTAATCTAGCTACAGTGCTAGCTATATTAGGGTCTCTGTATTAGCTGATGTATACAATTTATGACTAGTGCCCACTGGCAGGCGCTTCACATGCAAAGGGCATTTTTAAGATCTTAAGTGGATGGCAGAAACTAAAGACCTTATTAAATACTATTTGTATAGTATGCCATATCTATTTTTATATATGCACTTATGATAAAGTTTAATTATGCAGAGTTAGAGATGAACAGCTAATAGCAAATAATAGCAATAATAAAGCCAAAGAAATTATAATTCCACTATATACAATATACAGTGTACTTTGTATATAGTAAGAGGAATGTACATGTTCTCTCAAAAGACACTTTTGCTTATTTGCTTTTGGGCCACAACCAGGTAATGCTTAGGTTTTACCCTCCTAGTTCCTGTGCTCAAGGTTCACTTCCCTAGTGTGCTGGGGGGGGTAATCATATATTGATGCTGGAATCAAACTCGATAGATTAGCAAGCAGCCTTAAATACAGTGTACTATCTCTCTGATTCCTCTCTCAAATGTTCTTATGCATAAAATGCATAATAATTTATTGTCTGTTTTATATTTAATTTTACAAAATATCCTTCATACATAATATTTTCTTACACAAGTTAATGGCATTATTGATACTACAGAAAGTGAAGTTTTTTATAAGAGGGGAACTTATTGTATCACATTTTTCTTATCTCTTCACCAGTTAGATAAATTTGTGTCTGCTTTTTTGTCCCATTAATAGTGATGATGCTATTAAAAATTTATTTTGCATACCAAGATTTTATATGGATGCGTATTTGCTAGTGACTGAATTAGTGAATTGTGTTTTGCCCACAAAGTATGTACATTCAAATTCATAACACCCAAGGTAACTCAGGATGGTAAGGTCTTTGGAGAATAATTAGGTCTTTATGGAAGAACTGTTATGAATTGAATTAGTGCTATTAAATGTAGAAGAAAATGGTATTCTGTTTCTGTCTCCTTGTCTCTATACATTTCTTTCTCTCTCTCCTCTCTCATCTCCTCCCCCTCTCTCTCTATTCAAACTCTTTCATTTCTTAATGTTGTGTGGTCACTGCAAAGAAGGTGAGGAGAATGTCAGTGAATCTAATCACAGGATTCCGAGCTCAAACCTCCATGCCCTCTAAAATCAAGTGAAAATATATATGTCTTTTTTTCCAAATCACCTAGTTTATGATAATTCTTATGTAGTCCAAACTGACTAAAACATGTTTTTTAAAAGCATTTTAATTGAGATACTGGGATATACAGTACAGTGAATCACACTTTTCATGCAAACAGCCTTTCAATGCCAAATGCATTACTAGAGAGCCTCTTCATTCCACCAGTGTGCTATGGACACCCCTCTGTGCCTCATTTAAATTCAATTTTATAAATAAAATTTTCAGTTACTGTTGTGTTAAATAATTAATGATGGGGGCTGGATGGCGGTGGATTTCTCTCCGTGCCATCCCAGTCCACGTGGCTCTGCAACCTCCATGCAGTCGGCGAGTCCCAGGCCCAGGTGAAATCACTCACTCACAGTCAGGCGTCAGGAAGCAACAACTTTATTCAAGCCCTAGCCACCACGTGTGTGTGGCCTATTCATAACCTTTCAAGCACAGCAATATTTTGCTAGCCCTGCATCTTATTTCCTGTAGCCATCTTCCCTTTGGGCTCCATGCTGGTCAAAGACCAGAACACAGAAACCCAGAAGCCAGAGCGCACAGCAGCGCAGAAAGGGCAAGGAGCCAAAAAGGGGCAAATTTCCTTGGTCCAAGCCTTATCTAACATTTCCAAGACCCCTCCCAGGAATGGGAGGGTCTCGCAGGTAAGGTTACACCTACTATCCGGTTCCCAAGACCCCTCCCAGAAATGGGTGGGTCTCAGGGTCTTAAATAGGTACACCCACAAGTTACAATGATTTTGTTCAGGTATAAACATGTATTTTTATTTCTCTTAGGCATATATATTCAGAAAAAGAATGTTGGAACATAAAATAACTATATATTTAAGCACTTCAGAAATTCCCAGGTTTAAGTTTGTTTTCCAATGCAGCTGTAACATTTTGCATTCCTGTCTCTAAAGTTTAATGCTTTTAGTTTCCCTATATGCTTGTTAATACCTGTTATTTTCTGACATTTTGATTCTTACCTTCTACATGGTGTGAAGTATCTCATTTTGGTTTTATTTCCCTGATGGATAATAATTTCTTTCTTGTGCTCATTGACCATTTACATAAATACCTTGAAGATATGTTTATTTGGTATTTTTCTATTTTTTGAGTATTGATTACTTTTTTTGAATAAAAAGATTAAATACTAACAATAAGAAATCATAGTTTTCATGTTCATTGAGCAATCGCTCCTTTTTGAGCCACATACTTGTGCTATGGAATTCAGAAGGAAGAACAAAGTTCAGTATGTTGCTGGCATGGACTTCATAAGCATTTGTAGATATTAAAAACAAATAACTTGAACAGTGAACCAAACACATCTCAATTTAGAACAAGTTGACACAAAAATTACATTGAGCAAGTAAAATATACCTAAAAAAATTATAGCACTGTGTTTTAAACACACCAGTAAGAATAGCACATATCAAAAACACTGTGTGGGTGGGGATGTGACAAAGGAACTCATCCTCTGCTGGTGGGAATGTTATCTGGTTCAACTCCTATGGAAAACAGTATGGAAGCTTCTCAGTAAACTCAGAATTGATCTATCCTATGACCTAGCAATTATACTTTGGGCTATTTATCCTCAGGACAGGATAGTATTTGTTCAAAAGTGTAGCCACCCAGTCAGCTGGGAGAGAGAGTACAGGAGAGAGAGAAGCAGAAACAGAGAGAGGGAGAGAGAGTACAGGAGAGAGAGAAGCAGAAACAGAGAGAGAGAGAAAGAGAGAGAGAGAAAGAGAGAGAGAGAGAGTAATTCACTGGCCAGAGGGGGCAGGGGGAGATCTAGAGACTTGAGTTCAAGAAAGAGAGGTAAAGAGATAGATGAAAGCAGGCCTGGGCCCAGAGAGATAGCACAGCGGCGTTTGCCTTGCAAGCAGCCCATCCAGGACCAAAGGTGGTTGGTTCGAATCCTGGTGTCCCATATGGTCCCCCGTGCCTGCCAGGAGCTATTTCTGAGCAGACAGCCAGGAGTAACCCCTGAGCACCGCTGGGTGTGGCCCCCCCCAAAAAAAAAGAAAAAGAAAAGCAGGCCTGTGTCTTGCAATGCTTTATCTCAGCCACCCCACCTCCACCCACTCCATTGACAGGCAAGCACTGCTTTGTCACCATTCTGCCCCCCAATTATCCAAGTTTTTCCTTTTATACTCTGCATGACAAGGGGACTTGTCCAAAGGGTATGTCCAGGCTTGTGTCTAGGTCCAACCGTCACTACAGTGGAGCTATCCAAGGTGCATGTCCAAGTCCAACTGCCATTGCATCGACAGAAGAATGTTTGCACACCACTACCCTTTGCAGTACTAAAAAAATGGCTGAGTTGGCATTAACCTAAAGGTACAACAACAGATATATATCATGACAAATATATATATGTATATATATATACATACACACAATAGGAAATTATATAGCTCTAAGGAGTTATGCAATCACTGCAATATGAATGGAACTGGAAAGACATGTTAAATAAACTAAGGCAGGAGAATGAGGATAAATACAGAATGATTTTATTTATATGTGGTATTTAGAATAACTGCATGAGAGAATGCAATGGTTTAAATGATGGTTGCCTAGAATATCCTTGGCCCAGAAATAGTGACTTCTTTATTCTTCTTATTGAGTGTTCAGTTATAAGACTTTTTTTATTCTTCTCTATATGTTTCTTCACACACATATGATTTGAAAATTTTTCTTCCAATGTCTAAGTTGTCCTTTAACATTCTTTATTGTATCCTTTGATACACAAGAGTTTAAATAACTGATGGTGTGCTTTTAAAAATGTATTTATTTTTCACTTGTGCTTTTGATGTCATATTTACCTGACAAAGTAAACCATTGCTTACTATAAAATTTCATAATGCCTATACTTTTCTTTAAGAATACTACAGCCTTGGGGTGTACTACAACCGGTGAGGTGGCGCTAGAGGTAAGATGTCTGCCTTGCCAGGAGATCTGTGGCCTGCTGTCTGACCAGCGACCCTGACATACCAGAAAAAAGAGGGACGGCTTTCCTGGTTTCTGCACTCTGCTGGGTACAACTGCGGGCTCTACCCCCCCCCCCATGCCAGGCGGGTCTTCATGGCCAGCCCTGGCAATTCGGGCCCTGGGGGGGCGGGCGGAGGAGGGAAACCTCTCCCTTTCAATTTTCAAACTGGAGAGGGAGCCCGCAGTTGGACCCAGCAGAACGCACATGCCAGGAAAGCCGTCCCTCTTTTTTTCTGGTATGTCAGGGTCGCTGGTCAGACAGTGGGCCACAGATCTCCTGGACTGAACACTTGGTCCAGGAGACTGGGACCCACCCCCCCACGCCAGGTGGGTCATCATGGCCGGCCCTGGCAACTCGGGCCCTGGGGGGTGGGCGGAGGAGGGAAACCCCTTCCCTATGTATACTGGATCTCCTGTATTGTTTGCTACTAATACTATTTTTTTAAAACCCCCGCGCGACAAATACACTTTATAAACATTATCCAAAAACGTTCCTGATCCTAGACTGTTCCTAGGAATGGAATCAGGATGCCCAAGATTTGGATAAAACACTCAAATAGACCTTTATTGTCTAATCTTTTATGTATTGCCTCTCCCCTCACCCCTGTGTCTCTCCTACCTCCTCATCCCCCAACCCTGAACCATTATCTTCCCCTTATTCGACCCTCTTTATCCTCAGTTCCTAACTGGGTAGAAACCAAGACTGACCTTCTGCCCCAACACCACCATCCAGCTCTTCATTGAAAGACACCCTCTCAGTCCCCAGCTCATGCCTCTACAAATAACTACAACCAACACTCCTGTTGACCCATGCTTGGTGGCCCCTCTTGCCCCCATCAAACTATGGACTGTTGCATAATACTAGAATCAGCTTCAGCAAAACCCCTAGTTCAAGGACAATATAGGGTTCTGTAATGCCGCAAAACATGCCTCAAACTCAACTATCACCTGTTGTCTTCAAATACCCTTGTTTTCTTTCTTTCTTTTTTTTCTTTTTAAAACATAAAAGGGTCACATGTATCTCTTTTGTATATCTCAGGTGTATTCCCTTAAATCTATAACTTTTTTGAATATCCTCATATAGTGACAATTTTGCCCACTAAATTTGTTATTTGATTGTTTGATTTTCCCCCTTTGAGATCTGTTTTATAAGCAATACTGGTAGAAGAGTATCTCTGTATAGATTTCACGTTTATACCAAGTTATGGGGAATGTTGGACTTTATTCATCGGCCCCCAGATGCACCGACAATATCTTGTGGCATTGCTTCTCTTTTGCATAGGCACATTAAAATGGGAAAATAATACATAGGCAAACAAGTTTTTATCTAATAGAGATGGGAACACAAATTTGGTAATGTAATTAGGCCTTTTACCCTGAACATTGGCATAATGATTTGGCTCAGGCCTCAGAAGAATTGGTATCGCCCACACACACCTGAACAATGGATACCATCTATGGAAACACCACAATTGTCTTTAACATTCCCAGGATCCAAACCTCTACCAGGGAAGAGCTACCACTGCTTTGGCATTGACTTACTTCAAAGAGTGCTCCCAACACCCAGACGACTCAGCAACAGTCTACATGCAGGGCAGATCGCTCAGTATTTAATGGTTTGCTGAAACTAGAGGATGCTCCACATCAGCCTGACATCGATGAAAGAAATGAACAGAATCCAGAGTCTTTAAACATAAGAATCTGATACCAACAATAGCTAAAGTGTGAAAAAGTTTCACATTCACTTGAAAATGACTAGAGTTGGATAGACTGGCATGCCTGGAACCCAGAGTCTGTCTTATGCCAATAAACTTCTGGGGCGAGGCCTTTTTGTAATCAGGTCAAGGATTTTTTTTCTATTTTCCCCATTTTTCTGGACCTATGCAAACAATGGCGATTGCCACTTTCACACCTTTACTGTATTTTTTTTAATCTTATCCTTTAAGGAAAAAAATACAACTTACTGAACTTAAAAAATTACTGTAGTAGAATGCCTGTCTCGAATACAGGCAGGGGATGGGAAGGGGGGAGGGGGTAATGTTACACTGGTGAAGGGGGGTGTTCTAGTTATGACTGTAACCCAAATATGATCATGTTACTTAAATAAAAAATATATTAAAAAAGATATCTGCCTTGCAAGACATGGTTCGATCCCCCAGCATCCCATATGGTCCCCCCAAGCCTGGGGCAATTTCTGAGCACTTAGCCAGGAGTAACGCCTGAGCATCAAACGGGTGTGGCCCCCCAAAAACAAACAAACAGAAAAGAATACTACAGCCTTTAATTTAGGCTTTTTATCCTTTTAGTTTTTGCTTAATTATGGTGGGATGTAAGGGTCAAACTGCATTCTTTTGAGAATCTGTTAGCCTAGCAACATTTGTTGGAAGGGTAGATATTATTTCAAATGTAATTATCTTGCTACCCTTGTCAACCAAAGTTGGTTTACATGTTACATTGGATTTAAATTAAAAAATACTTTAACAGTGTGGTTTACAAAGTTTTATCATACAGCTATTTCAGGCATTCAATGAGCCAACAGTAATCTCACCACCAGTGTGATCTTCCCTCTACTATTGCCCCCAATTTCCTGCCTCCTCCAATCTTCCCCCTTAGCAGGTATAACATTTTTTCTATATTGCTTCTTACAACCAAATAGCAAATGATATTAAAAATAGTTTAGAGAAAGAAAATTTGTGAAAATGATTATATCTCACAATGGAGTTATAAAAGTTATTGTTTACTCAGCTGTTTATTGCTAGTTAAGCCCTCTGTGTTACTTGTTTCTATGTTTTGTCTTTTGGCCACACCTGGTAGCATTTAAGGTCATATGCCTTCACCCCCAAGCAACCTCCCCTAGTTGCCTGCCACCTTGGCAGACACATTAAAGTTTGATGGTTTCATCTTAGATACCATGTTTTCAGTGTTATTGAGTCTGTGCTTTGGATATATAGCTATACCACTCTTCTTCACTCCCAAAACAACCAATGTCCAGAACCTTCTTCCTCCATTACTTCCTTTCTTATCTTCCTCCTTTCTACCTTGATTTCTATTCTTCTTTCTCTTTTACTTCCCTAGGTTCTGGAGTCAAGTGTGATTTAGGCACCCCCCCACTAATATTTTCTAATACAATTATTTTCTATAGTATAGATAAGTGAGACTACCCTTGTTTGTCTTTCTTCTTGCTTATTTTACTCCACATATTTTCCAGTTCCAATGAGGTTGCAGCAAATTGCATGTTTTTATCATTCCCTGTCCTTAAATCTTGGGGCATAGCTACTCCAGAGTGAAATTGCTGGATCATATGGCAGCGCTATGAATTCTTGTCTATATATTTCTTGTCAAAAAAATTCTAAGTTTACCAAGGACTCTCCATACTGTTTTTCACTCTTCATGCTGTTTTTCACAAAATTCCCACCAAAAATTGATGAGAATTGTTCTATCTAATCCTCATCAGCACAGATTGTTCTATTTTTGATAGAACAATTTTTGATATGTGCCATTCTCACTGATGTGAGAGGATATCTTATTGTTTTCTTGATTTGAATTTCCCTAATGATAAGTGATGAGCACTTTTTCATGTGCCTATTGGTGATTTGCTTGTCTTCCTCTGAAAAGATTTGTTCATTTCCTCTTCTTATTTTTGATAGGATTATAACATGGTTTTTGTTTATCTTTATTAATACTTATATATCTTGAAGTCCTTCCTGAAGTGTCAATATTAATATTTTATCATTTCAGTAGCTGTCTTTTAATTTTAGACTGTGGGGTTTTTTTTTTTTGCCATGAAGAAATTCTTTAATTTGGTTAATCTCATTTGTTTATTTTTTACTTTTTACCCTTGTCATTGTTATCAGATTATTGAAGATGCCTTTGAGGTCCAAATGCTGAAGCCTTCTGGCAGGATATTTTAATGAACTAGAGGTTATTTTTCTTTTTAGAACTTAACAAGGACCAATTTTTTTTGTGAGCTGTACAGGATTTGAATTCCACACTTTCTGAGCTAAACTTCTGCTGCACAGTACCTTCATTCTTGTTGAAGAAAAATTCAGATATTACAAATAAATAATGTAGCCCTTCCTAAGTCAGGAACATGTTTAGAAATGTAATGATCATCTGTTGCTAAAAGGTCTTTATTACTGTATGTTATTATTTTCTTTTATAATATCTTCAATACCTCATAGGAGGAGAAAATAGTGAACATCAAACTTTAGAATAATTTTCTTCATGTAATTCTAAGTAATTCTCTGAAGGATTTAGACTAGAGACTACATTCCAACTGAAACCAGGTCAAATTTGGTTAAACCCTAAATAAAATATCATTTCTTAAGAAAAGTAGACTATTTATGAAGTACTTGAATTCAAGTCAACTTCAAGTGCAGAGTTGGTTCCCTGGGAGAAGGCAGGATATAATAAAAAATGGTAAAAAATTTAGATAATTAGATTGTAGTTAGGGTTTGGAAATTTATTTGTGATCATTGTTGACTGATTGTGACCCCTTATTTCTTACTCTACCCCTCTCTGCTCAGAACAAACCTCTGATACATCTAATATCTAACTCCTGGTTCTTCTAGATGTGACCTTATTTGGAAATAAGATGTTTTTAGATATAGCCAGAAATGAGCTCATTCTGCGCTCAGAGTGGGGCATGAATCCAATAACTTGTATCCTGATACAAGAAAGGCAAAGGGGCTTTCTTTTACACAAGGATCATTGGAGAGATTATATGGACGTGAAGCCAGAGACTTGTACCTCCACAAGTAATACCTGAATATAAGTGCTAGTTCCTGTGTTATACAAACCAGAAGATAAAGAACAGTTTGCAAATCTATGAAAAGCAACCTATCCTGTGGACACCTTGAAATTACAAAACTTCAATCTCTGTAAGATGAAGCATTTCTCTTTTAAACCACCAAGGTTGTGGTATTTTTGGGTGACAGTGCAAGGAAGCTAATACTGCAGCAACCTTGTGTCATTTCCTGAACTTATCTGGTACATAGTTTTCTCATCAATAAAGTGGTAATGTCTACTTCCTGAGAAGATCATAAGTGAGACAATATATAGAATATCTTTCCTCTCAGACATTTTCAAGTGGTTGGTTCAGTTGCTGCTTTCCAGGTATGATTTATATTTTATTGACATCAATTTACTCAATGGTAAAGAGATTTTAGAAAAGTTCTATGAAATTCTTCATGATCTCAGGATAAAAGAATAAGAAAAGAGAACAAGTGTCAAGTACTGAAGCTCCTCTTTGCCAAAGAAAGTCATTATCTAGTGACCCCATTCTTTGGAAAGGTAAGTCCTGAGGGTTAGGGTTCCTAGAATGAGAAGCTGTGTGTGGTAGTGAATGACCAGAGCTCTTTTTTCTAATTCTTTTTTTTTTTTTGAAATAAAGTGCCCAAAGACAGGGTGGGCAATGGTCATGTCCTTAATAGAGAACATTCTTTCCACAGGACTTTTTCTTCCAAGAGCTCAGATTCCCAGAACTGACAGCACTGACTGCCTTTCTGTCTTGTTGGCATGTCGTTTACCCACAAGTCTGGAAGAAGTCTCTGGTGTCAGTGCCAGGCTCCATTGGATGTTGTGTCTGCAGATCTTTGTCTGTCACTAGGAACGATTAGAAAAGAATCTCTTAACTGACTTTTTAAAAATAATGAAATCATATTTATCAGAAAGGGAGAGACAGAAACATTGTAGAAATCAGTGTTGCTAGAAAATAATAGTTACATTCTATGTGGCCTGAATATAATGAAGTAAGAATTTGGTCTCAACAAGTCAGTGGGAGAAGAATATTATTAAATGATGTCTGGTGTTAAGGAATCACAATTTATTTCCACAGAATCATTAATTTATTTTCATTTATTCATTCACGAAATAGTTGTTAAATGGTAGCCTTAATGGACAAAACAGTCAGAATACTTACCTTGTGGAGTTTATTTTCTAGTGTGGGGAGAAGACTAATAGATTGATACTTTATATGATTTATGCTAAGGTGCAATTTAAGTAAACGAAGATGAAAGAAGAGCCAAGCATATTGGGGATGCATTGTTAGTAGAGCAGATTGTGGCTAGAGATTAAGGATACATTAGCAGAGTAAACATATAGTGGGTGTGAAGGAGGAAGCTTGTGGACATTGAGGCAGAGCATTTGGGACAGAGACAGGGGATCTGTGCAAAGAAGCAGCATGGCAAGTCTGGAATAAACCATGACAGAAGAAAGTGAGGTTAAGGGTAGAAAGAGTGGCTTGTAGAGGACCTGTAATGACTTTGATATGACCATTGACTCAGGTTTTTGTTTATTTTTATTTTTTAATGGGAGAATCTCCCAGTGGTACTCAGGGCCTGGGACCCCCTCATTGGGGATTCTAGATCAACTGGGGTCTACAGTCCTTCAATGCAGATATTTTAATTATAAAAGTGATATGATTGGGATCACTATGTTTTCAGCTAGAGACTACTCTGGCTTATTGGTCAAAGGTGATTCCTGACACTTGGGAGATTACACAGTGTTTGGGTCTGAGCTTTGGCCTCCTGCATGCAAAGCATGTTCTCCAACCTTTGAATTATCTCTCCATTTTTCTCCATTCTCCCTTCTTTCCTCCTTCCCTTCCTCCCTCTCTCATTCCCTTCCCTCTCCTTCTCTTCCTCCCTCCCGTCTTCCCTCCCTCCTATCCTTCCTCCCTTCCTCCCTCCCTTCCTCCCTCCCTCCCTCCTTCCCTTCCTCCCTCCCTCCCTCCTTCCTCCCCTCCCTCTTTCCCTTCCTCCCTCCCTTCCTCCTTCCCTTCCTCCCTCCCTCCCTTCCTCCTTCCCTCCCTCCCTTCCTCCCTCCCTCCCTTCCTACCTCCCCCTTCCCTACCTCCCTTCCTCCCTCCTTCCCTTCCTCCCTCCCTCCTTCCCTACCTCCCTCCTTCCCTTCCTCCCTACCTCCCTCCTTCCCTTCCTCCCTCCCTCCTTCCCTCCCTCCCTTCCTCCCTTCCTCCCTCCCTTCCTCCCTCCCTTCCTTCCTCCTTTCCTCTCTCCCTCCTTCCCTACCTCCCTTCCTCCCTCCTTCCCTCCCTCCCTCCTTCCCTACCTCCCTTCCTCCCTTCCTTCCTCCCTCCCTCCTTTCCTACTTCCCTTCCTCCCTTCCTTCCTCCCTTCTCCCTTTCCTCCCTCCTTCCCTTCCTCCCTCCTTTTCCTCCCTACTTCCCTCCCTCCCTACCTCCCACTTTTCCTCCTCCCTCCTTCCTTTCCTCCGTACCTACTTCCCTTCATCCCTCACTCTCTTCCTCCCTCTTTCCCTTCCTCTCTCCTTCCCTCCCTCCTTCCCTCCTTCCCTCCCTCTCCCTCTTCCTTCCCTTCCTCCCTTTCTTCTTCCTTCTCTCCCTCCCTTCCTCCCTCCCTCCTCCCTTCCTCTCTTCCTTCTTCCCTTCCTCTCTCCCTTCTCCCTCCCTCCCTTCTCCCTCCCTCCCTTCTCCCTCCCTCCTTCCCTTCTTCTTTCCCTCCCTCCCTTCCTCATTCTTTTCCTCCCTCCATTTTTCCTTCCCTCCCTCCCCCCTTCCCTTCTTCTCTCCCTCCCTCCCTTTCTTTCTTCCTTCCCTCCTTCTTTCCCTTTCTCCCACCATGTGTGGTTCCAGGGATCAAACCTGTTAGCTGAGTGCAAGGGAAGTATCATACTGTTTTATCTCTCTAGCCACCCCAAGTGGTACTTCATAAAAGGCTGTAGGAAATACATCTGGTCATTCTTTCTTATCTGGTAGTTTAGGGCTCCTTGGGGCCAGTTACTAGTCAAAGGGACAACAAGGCTATTTCTGGTGGTGATGGGGATGGGCATTGTAGGTGTCAGGGGCTAAACTCTGAATTCTCTCTAAAGACCTGGAATCATCTTTTCAAATGACTGCTCTTGGATTTTTCTGTTGCTATGGATCATGGAGAATATTAATTTTTTAGAACTTTCCTAAAAGATGGGCACAAAATGGGTAGCTAGAGCAACAGACACATTCTCTGCTAGTTCTAACACTTAGAAGTCTGAAGTCATTGTGTCATCAGGTCTAGGGTATATTCTGAAGGCTTCAGCAATACCTTTTTTTTTTTTTCAATTTTTTCCAACTCTCAGCAGTGCTTGATTTTCCTTGACACTTGGCTTGTTATCATAACTTCAATCTCAACTCTATTTTTAATGTCCTTTTCTACATGTCTTTGTATTGAAATCTTTCTGATTGTATCTGAAACCAGTTAGTAAGTCCTTATACCATCTGAATTTTCCTTACCTTGGTTTCTTGATAAAACCCACATTTCTAAATCAAACCACATTTGCAGGAATTGCATGTTAAGACTTTAAGATACATGTATATTTTGGGGAGGTGGGTTTTACAATTCAATCTGAAACAAGGGTCAAACATGGAAGTAGGAAGCTAAACTAAGCTCAGAAGCAGCAAAAGCAATCCAGGAGAAATACATTGGTAGTTTGAATCTGATTTATAGTGTAAGACAAATGAAAAGTGGTTTGATTGGATATATTTTGAAATATGAACCAATAGTACTTTGTGACATATTAGAAAAAAAACATAGGGGGCCGGCGAGGTGGCGCTAGAGGTAAGGTGTCTGCCTTGCAAGCACTAGCCAAGGAAGGACCGCGGTTCGATCCCCGGCGTCCCATATGGTCCTCCCAAGCCAGGGGCGATTTCTGAGTGCTTAGACAGGAGTAACCCCTGAGCATCAAACAGGTGTGGCCCGAAAAACCAATAAAAAAAAGAAAGAAAACATAGACATTGAGAATGTCTCAAGGTTTTTCACCTGAGCACTTGGAAGGTTAGAGTTATCAGTAATTGAAGTGGGGGAAGACAGAAAAACAAAATTTTAATTTAAAGAGTATATTTCCCATTTTGAGCATTTTTATTTTAAGGCATCCAAGAGAAAATGTTGAGTATGAATATACTAATCTGTGTTAATTCAGGGCAAGTCTGAGCGAGAAAAATAATTGGAAGATGGGAACATAGAGATAATTGTCTCTCTACTTGGGTCATTCACAGACATTATACTAGACAGAAAAATCTTACAAAAATTAAAGCTGAAAAGTTATTCTGATGATGAAAATGTTTGAAAAGTCCTTCAGCAAGATCAGATTTTATTTAATAGCTATCATTCTAGAACAGAAGGTTCTGTATATTATAATAACTTTCTTTGCTACTTCTTAGAGCCTTTTCTTATCAAGGATGGCCCATTCATGACCTCTTACTCCTTGGATTCTTCTTTTGTAAAGGTTACTTTTCTGTTATAAGCAACATGACTCAGACTTAATTATTTTTTTCTAACATCTACTTGACCTATTGGGAAGTGTGCAAGTTCCACTTTCCATCTTCTTACAGTTTCTCCTCTCACTTTAGTAACAGGCAAGAATAGATTGGTGCTTTACTAGAGTAGTTAATATTTAGCGAAGAAATACAGTTCAATTATGTTCTCCTTTTTTAGCTTTCTTTGAGGGGCATAACCAGAAATACTCAGGTGTTACCCCTGGATCTGCACTCAGGAATCTATCTTGGCTGTTTTTGGAGGGAATATGGGATGCTAGGGACCAAACCTGGGTCAGCAGCATGCAAAGCAAGCACCTTACCTACTATACTATCTCTCCAGTACATATGTTCTTGTTTGTTCTTGTTCTTCTTCTTTTTCTTCTTGTTTTTGTTCTTGTTCTTGTTCTTCTTGTTCTTGTTCTTCTTGTTCTTGTTCTTCTTCTTGTTCTTCTTGTTCTTGTTCTTGTTCTTCTTGTTCTTCTTGTTCTTCTTCTTGTTCTTCTTCTTGTTCTTCTTCTTCTTGTTCTTCTTCTTCTTCTTCTTCTTCTTTTCCATATTTTGATTGTATTTCTCTTTGTGGAGTCATATCTAGCATAGCTTGGGGATATTTCCAGTTCTGTGCTAAGTGCTTGCTTCCAGTGGTGCTTGGAGAACCATGCAGTCCTGGGAATAGAATCAGGCTTCCTTCTTGCAAACCATGCACTCAAACCTTTGAGTGCTCAACCCTCCTCCACCCCCATCTATCTTCATAGACGGTCATTTTGCAGCTTTCTATCTCGTGTTGGTTTCGGAGAATGAAGAAAATAGCATCTTTTCATGAATTTTGTAAAAGTTTAAAAAAAATTTGAGGACTCCCTTTTCTTCCATGCACCTTCTTATATAGTTTCAGAAAGTGAGGATGAGGATGGTATAAGAGATGGAAAATAGAATTGTCTCTGAATTATGTCTCTCTTGTATCCTATGATAAATAGTTAAGAACAATTCCTGGTAGCTTTCTGAATGTTGGATGCTTAAAGTTTGTGGGTACTTCCAACACCACAAGAAAGTTTTTATGGGGGTATTCTATTGAATATAATGTCATGTTTTTAATAGTTGAAGATTGAATTTACCTTTTATTAATTTTTAGTAACAAATGCACACCTTATTAAAATCTGCTTTCTGTGAGGTTCACTATTCATTCTTATTTTTCCTCCTGTCATCAAAATTGTAATTTTATTAATAGAGAACTAAGTCACAATTGCTTATTAATCTTTAGGAGTAAGGCATATACGTGGTAGCCCTTTACTACTAAGTATTTTGGTGTTATAGACATAGGAATGTTTATATATAACTTCAGTACCATAATCAAAACCTGGGAGTAATGGTAATATATTATTCTCTAATCTACAAACCTTATACATATTTTTTAGTTGCCCCAAATATACAGTTTCGGCAAAAGAAAGCCCAAAATTATGCATTCTGGTCAGCTATCATGGCTCTTTAGTATTTACTCTACATTCATTGCTGAGTCTGTCTTTGTATTCTATGACATTGACCTGAGAAATGTAACACACTTCGTTTGTAGGCTCTCCATAGTTTGAGCTTTATTTTTAGAAACTGAAACACTGAATTGTGACTTGTTGGATTGAGTTTTTTATTATAAGAACACAATGCTATCTTAGGACATTTCATTTATCTGGAAAATAAAAACCAAAAAACCAAAAATAGTCTATAAGCATAAGTTTAGAAGTTGATTATAATCTTCTTAGGCTAGTCATTGCTCCTCTTCAGAAGAAATTTTTTTCACACCCACTCTGTGCACTTGACCTTCCCCAGGAAGGGAAAGGAGCCAATGTGCTCCCTTGTGGAGTTCTGGGAGACAAGAGCCAGCTGCCATTTCCAACTCTCTCCCACCTCCCTTCTGAAATTCTCAAAGAACGGATGAGGTCTTCTGTGTTAGGTTGAGAGCAGGTCCAATAAATCCTCTACAGAATAATCCCTCTTTCCTTTCCAACAGACTTTCCCAAAGAATCAAGGGGTGGCTCTATGATCCAGGTGCCAATAACTTATTTTCTAGTCTGAATTTCTCACACTCAATGAGCTTTGGCTACTCTGAACAGACACATTAGCACAAAACAAAAACAGATATCAACAAAAGGAAGTGAAAGCAGAAGTAGCCAAAGCTCATAGCTGAGAAGGGAGCCAGACATTTCTGGTTGAGATGAGACTCCTGATTAAGTATTATCTATGGTGTTCTTACAGACAGTGGAAGGGTTTTTACTATATTTTGCATAATAATCAAAAGTATCTTTTCTAATAACTCTTCTTGACACTGTGACTACTTAATAGTGTTTTGGTGGGGGGGATAATTTTATAAAGGAATACAATTAAAGATTCTTTTAAAAATAGCTTTTCCATTTATTATTGTTGAGAACTTGAGAATTTTCTTAGACATTTATTTGGAAGTCTAAAATCACAGGTCATGCTCAATGGCTAGGGGGCTTTCCTATTAATAAAGTGGTTTCTGTTCACAGTGAGGAGCCCCTATGTCCAGACTTATCATAATAAAAGAAGGAAGACTACTCATGCAGTGTTCTGTGATACTTCTATTGTTGGAACTCTAGCAGTTTCTTCCTATCTTCCTGGCAGTTTCAGAGCTTGAGGCAAACCAAATCCTATGAAATATATTTCCTTATTTTTGTGTAGCTTGGATTTGAATGTACACAGTACTCATTCATGAGGTAGATAGAAACAATTTTGTAGATATCTTTGGTGTGTGTGTGTGTGTGTGTGTGTGTGTGTGTGTGTGTGTGTGTGCAAGCACATTGCTGGGATCAAGTAGGCAAGTGCTCTACCACTGAGCCATATTCCGGACCTGGTAAACTGTGTGTATTGTAGTTTTTAAAATGGCAAATAGCTTCTATGTTAAACTAAGTGAGATTTTTTTCCCCTCTTTCTTGTGTTAATTAGCAAAAATGTCTTTTTTCTGAACTCTGCTCAAAAGCTTTTTTTGGGGGGGGGCTTTGTAAATCACAAGTCTTTCACTTTCACAGTTGTATTTCAGGTGTTTGGTGACAGTGAATTAGGGCCATCACCACCACCAATGTTAACCTCCCCTTCCCGCATGCATCCCAAATCTCCACCCCTGCCCCTGGACTACTAGTGTACTAGTGTAACAGATCCATTTTGTGTTTAGCTTGTTATAGTTTGAGTCTCTTGATTCTGTTGTTGTTGATTTTGGCTTGGATATTTTGATCTGACCCCCTTTTATTTTTTACTCAATGTTCCTGAGACTATCTGGCCCTTGCGCCCCATCCACTTTTTTTTTCCTTTTCTCAATTTATATAAGGATAGAAATATGAAACAAAACAAAGTGATTCAAGTTCTATGGTTCTATAGAAAAGTGGGAGCCCCTATCTAGAATATCCAGGTGTGGCTTTCTTGCTTTTTTTTCTCCCTGAATAGGCAGATCAAACACTAGGGGAAATTAGATAGAAAATTCCATTGGCCTAAGAGATACAGGGTGTCTCCACCCATAAAGCATACTGTCAAAAGACCAATTATAGGCTCCAGGCATGTTGGTTGTCCAGCCTCAATGTCTCTCTTTATAGACCCAGAAAAAATTCTGCTCAGTTGCAGTTGACGAATTTAGTCTTCTGTAGTTAGAGATCTTGGTTTTTGTACAGGTGCTAGGATGAAGCCTAGGATAAATCTTTGTGGTCTCAGGAATATTTCTGCTTAGTCATAATGGTAGACAGTCTGTAGTAACTGTTGTAGAGATCTGGTTCTTGCACAGATCGTAGGGAAGAGCATCTTCTGATTTCATCTCACCATTGGGTGGTGAGGTAGGAAAACCTGCCCTTAGATCAAGTTGTCTCATCATCAGGGTGTCTTATGGGCCTACCCTGGAGCAGGTTGGTGGCAGGGAAGCATTCAGGTTTCCCCAGAGGGAGTTTGATTCCTGGTGCTGATGCCGTAATCTGCGCTGGTACCCATATTGGGATCTGAAGCTCCGGGTTGGACGATCGATGTTTGATCCAATGAGGCCTAAGTTCAAGTCTCCATGACAAGTGCTCATAGTGAAAGACAGACCTGCACTATAAAATTTATAGTGTGTGTGTGTGTGCACCTGGGGGATATAGAATGTAAGATGGGAAAGGGGGTGGAGGGAGGACAACTTTGATGATGGGAATTCCCCGGATTCAATGTTAATATGTACCTAAAATATTACTGTGAAAGATATGTTAACCACTTTGGTCAAAATAAAAATTATAATAAAAATTATAAGTTCCCATCCTTATTAGATAAGAACTTCTTTCTATATGCATGATTTCTCCATTTTAGTGTGCCTATTCTAAATGGAACAATGCCACATGAGACTACTGTGCATATGGGGGCTAAATGACCAAGCTAAACAATCTCTATAACCTGATCATAACCTGAGCTCATAACTCGACTGAGACTTTTCTACAAGAATTTCCTTCTAAGTGGATTCATAGCAGGGATGGGGGAAACTACCTCAATATATGGAAATAGACACTAGTAATTATAACTATTAAGAAAATTCATCTACAAAAACATACAAAAGAATTATAGAAATCCCTTTAAGTATTTTGAAAGAATGGGGGGTGTAGAACCCAGAGCACAGTTTCATCCCATCCTGTTGTCTTGTGGAATTTGAGAAATGATCTTCAGACATTGGGCATCAGGTAGTGTCCTCGTGCTGAGGGTCTCTTAGGAGCCGAATCCCATAGCAAGCACCAGTCTACAGTGGAGGAAGGTGGGAGAAAAAGGGCCTCTAGGAGTGGGTCTATGAAAGCAGGGTTAGCAGGTTCTTCTCAGGGGTGAGACATAGTGGGCTGGAATGTATCCTTTCACTTTGGGAGTCAACTGGCAGCTTGCAGGGGTAGGGTGAAGTTTTCAATCCATAAGTAGCTAAGAATTGAGGGTCAGGGTTAATTAACGTTGAGGGGGTGAGAGGATAGAGGAGGATTTGTAAGATGAAAGACAAAGGATGGGGAGGAGAGATATTATATAATAGCAACTATATACAATATAGACAGATAATATACATATTAGACAAGCAAAGAGGAGCCCACCATTTATACACACACACAAACACATATAGACAGACAATGGAGATCTATTTGTAGATTACTGTTGAAAGACTGAACCTGAACCTTGTGGAATGGGTCAGAGTAAAGCTTTTTCTTTGAATCTGGCTCCTCCTCCCTACCAAGGAAGACACCATCTCTGTGGAAATAAAAGCCTTTTTAAAATTTATTTAAAAGAAATAATAATTGACCACAATTCATTTGTTTTCAGATAGTGAGAAGGTTATTTAAAAAAGGAATAGAAAGAAAAGAGATAAAAAAGGAAGAGAGTTTAAACAATAAATAAAAAGTACAGTAAAAAGCACATTTGTAAAAATATTGTATCTCTGATGAAGTCATTATACAATGGCAGAAGGTTTAGTAAGCTATTGTTAGCTGTCCAGTCTCTTAAATTGGTGTGTTCCAATAGGGATGAAGTCATCAAACAAATGAAATTGTCTAGGAATTCAAAGCACTATTATGGACACTGTAATTTTTGTGTGGTGTGTTCTCATGTGCCAGGCCTCCTGGAAGAAGGGGAATGTGGGGGAGGGTGCCTGCACTCACTCCAAAAAACCCTAGTGATACCAGTCTCAGTACTCGCATACATGAAGTTTGGTCAGATTGGTATCCTGAAAGGAATTATAAAGGAGTGGTGAGGCAAAACCATAATCAAAGTGGTGATTCTATGTAATGAAAGCATCAGGTATAGCTTTAGCAGGGTGGGGGCTTCCCCCACCCTTTCCTCTTAAGATGTCCAGCTTTCTGCTGTATGGCCTGTGTACCCATAGTTTTTCACAGCTTAGTTACATCTTATTTCAGAAAAATAGTGAGTCTATTGAGCTAACCTGGTGTGAATATTTTCTGGAAATACAAAATGTTTTGCACTATTTCAGTCCAGTCAATGTGGGATGTGGATTCCTCTGTGTTCCCTCCCTAAGGAGCAAGGCTCCATCTTTTCCATTCCCTCAGACTAGGGCTTAGGTTTGATTTCAGTAACTTAACTTCTCCACATAAATTTATTTACCAGCTGTAATAGAATAGCTGCAGAAACTGGCCTCAAATCCAGGGAAGCTGGCACAGTTCAAAAATAATTAGTGAATATTTTACGTTTTGTAAAAATAAATAGATATTCAGATGGTTTATAAGGACTACATTTTATTTTATTTTTATTTTTTTTACACAAGGCAGCTTTCTTTTAATAGTGATCATTTTAATAGTGATTAATCACTAGGAAGAGACAAAATGAATGACCAACCCAGCATTAGCCAGTAGGAATTTCCTCTGTGTTCTAGGCCTCATCTCTAGCCATCTTTAATACTGACACCAAACTCTCAATATAATATTTTCCCTATCTTTTTTTCCATATTTTTTCTTTATTTAAACATCTTGATTACATATATGATTGTGATTAGGTTTCAGTCATGTAAAGAACACCCCCATCACCAGTGCAACATTTCCACCACCAATGTCCCAAATCTCCCTCCATCCCACCCCACCCCCACCTATACTCCAGACAGGCTTTCCAGTTACCTCATTCATTCACATGTTATGGTAGTTCTCTGTGTAATTATTTTTATAACTGCACTCACCACTCTTTGTGGTGAGCTTCATGAAGTGAGCTGGAAGTTCCAGCCCTCCTCTCATTGTCTCTGAGGATTGTTGCAAAAATGAATTTTATTTTTCTTAAAACCCATAGATGAGTGAAACTATTCTGCGTCTCTCTCTCTCTCCCTCTGACTTATTTCACTCAGCTTGATAGATTCCATGTACATCCATGTATAGGAAAATTTCATGACTTCATCTCTCCTGACAGCTGCATAATATTCCATTGTGTATATGTACCACAGTTTCTTTAGCCATTGGTCTGTTGAAGGGCATCTTGGTTGTTTCCAGAGCCTGGCTATTGTGAATAGTGCTGCAATAAATATAGGTGTGAAGAAGGGGTTTTTGTATTGTATTCTTGTGTTCTTAGGGTATATTCCTAGGAGTGGAATAGCTGGGTCGAATGAGAGCTCAATTTCCAGATTTTGGAGGAATTTCCATATCACTTTCCATAGAGGTTGGACTAGACAGCATTTCCACCAGCACTGGATAAGAGTTCCTTTCTCTCCACATCCCTGCCAGCACTGATTGTTCTCATTGTTTGTGATGTGCGCCAATCTCTGTGTTGTGAGGTGGTATCTCATCGTTGTTTTGATTTGCATCTCCCTGATGATTAGTGACGAGGAGCATTTTTTCATGTGCCTTTTGGCCATTTGTATTTCTTTTTTTATCAAAGTGTCTGTTTATTTCTTATCCCCATTTTTGATGGGATTAGATGTTTTATCTTGTAAAGTTCTGTCAGTGGGTGACTCTTGTATCCTGGGCACTATTTCTTTTGAGGTGCAGAAGCTTCTCAGCTTAATGTATTCCCATCTGTTGATGTCTGCTTCCACTTGTTTGGAAAGTGCAGTTTCCTCCTTGAAGATGCCTTTAGTCTCAATATCATGGAGTGTTTTACTGACGTGTTGTTCTATATACCTTATGGTATCAGGCCTTTAATCCATTTGGATTTTACCTTCGTACTTGATGTTAACTGGGGCAAGTGGCTAACCAGTTCTACCAGCACCACTTGCTGAAGAGGCTTTCTTTGCTCTATTTAGGATTTCTTGATCCTTTGTCAAAATTAGATAATTGTATGTCTGGGTGACAATGTCTGAGAACTCAAGCCTATTCCACTGATCTGAGGGTCTGACTTTATTCCAATACCATGCTGTTTTGATAACTATTGCTTTGTAGTACAGTTTAAAGTTGGGGAAAGTAATGCCTCCCATTTTCCTTTTCCCTAGTAGTGCTTTAGCTATTCGAGGGTGTTTATTGTTCCAGATGAACTTCATAAGTGTTTGATCCACTTCTTTGAAGAATGTTATGAGTATTTTTAAGGGGATTGCATTAAATCTGTATAATGCTTTGGGGAGTATTGCCATTTTAATGATGTTAATCCTGCCAATCCATGAGCAGGGTATGTGTTTCCATTTCCGTGTGTCCTCTCTTATTTCTTGGAGCAGGGCTTTATAGTTTTCTTTGTATAGGTCCTTCACATCTTTGGTCAAGTTGACTCCAAGATATTTGAGTTTGTGTAGCACTATTGTGAATGGGATTGCCTTCTTTACTTCCTTCTCTTCCTTAGCATTATTGGTGTATAAAAAGGCCATTGATTTCTGTGTGTTAATTTTGTAGCCTGCCACCTTGCTATATGAGTCTGTTTCTAGAAGCTTTTTGGTAGAGTCTTTTGAGTTTTCTAAGTAGAGTATAATGTCGTCTGCAAACAATGAAAGCTTGACTTCTTCCTTTCCTATCTGGATTCCCTTGATATCTTTTTCTTGCCTAATCACTATAGCAAGAACTTCCAGTACTATGTTGAAGAGGAGTGGTGAGAGCAGACAGCCTTGTTTTGTACCAGAATTTAGAGGAAAGGCTTTTAGTTTTTCTCCATTGAGGATAATATTTGCCATTGGCTTGTGGTAGATGGCTTCAACTAGATTGAGAAAAGTTCCTTTCATTTCCATCTTGCTGAGAGTTATGATCAAGAATGGGTGTTGGACCTTATCAAATGCTTTCTCTGCATGTATTGATATGATCATGTGATTTTAATTTTTCTTCTTGTTGATGTTTTATATCATGTTGATAGATTTACGGATTGTTAAACCAGCCTTGCATTCCTGGGATGAAACCTATTTGGTCGTAGTGTATGATCTTCTTGATGATGCATTGGATCCTATTTGCCAGGATTTTGTTGAAAATCTTTGCATCAGCATTCATTAGGCATATTGCTCTATAATTTTCTTTTTTGGCAGCATCTCTGTCTGGTTTTGGTATTAAGGTGATGTTGTCTTCATAAAAGCTATTTGGAAGTGTTCCCGTTTTTTCAATTTCATGGAAGAGCCTCGCTAGGATTGGTAGTAGCTCCTCTTAAAAGATTTGAAAAAATTCATTAGGAAATCCATCTGGGCCTGGGCTTTTCTTTTTGGGTAGATGTTTGATTACAGTTTCAATTTTCTCAGTAGTGATGGGGGTGTTTAGATATGCTATATCCTCCTTACTTAAATGTGGAAATTTATAAATGTCTAAGAATTTTTCCATTTCTTCTAGGTTCTCATGTTAAGTAGCATAAAGTTTCTCAAGTAGTCTCTTATTACCCTTTGGATCACAGCAATATCTGTCGTGATCTCCCCCTTTTCATTTCTAATATGGGTTATCAGATTTCTCTCTCTTTTTCTCTCTCTGTGAGTTTTGCCAAATGGTCTATTAATCTTGTTTATTTTTTCAAAGAACCAACTTCTGCTTTCGTTGATCTTTCTGATTGTTTTTTGGTTTTCCACTTCATTGAGTTCTGCGTTCAGCTTTGTTATTTTCTTCTGTCTTCCTATTTTTGGTTCTTTTTGTTGGTCATTTTCTAATTTTTTGAGCTGCGTCATTAAGTTATTCAGGTATGCCCCTTCTTCCTTCCTGATGTGTGCTTGTAGAGCTATAAATTTTCCTCTCAGGACCGCTTTTGCTGTGTCCCATAGATTCTGGCAGTTTGTGTCTTCATTATCATTTGTTTCCAGGAAAGTTTTGATTTCATCTAGGATCCACTGGTTGTTCAGTAGCAGGGTATCTAATTTCCAATTGTTAAAGTTTTTCTTCTGTGTGGCTTTGTAGTTCACATCCAATTTCAGAGCCTTGTGGTAAGCAAAGGTAGCCTGCAAGATTTCTATTCTCTTGATTTTATGGAGGTGTGTTTTATGTGTCAGCATGTAGTCTTTTCTGGAGAATGACCCATGTACATTGGAAAAGAATGTTTATCCAGGTTTTTGGGATGGAGTGTCCTATATATATCTACTAGTCCTCTTTTTTCCATTACTCTTTTCACGGCTAGTATGTTTTTGTTGGGTTTCTGCCTGGCTGACCTATCAAGTGTTGATCAGGCCGTGTTGAGTTCTCCCACAATGATTGTGTTATTATTGATGTCTTCTTTCAGATTTGTCAGTAATTGTATTAGATAATTTGCTGGTCTCTCATTGGGTGCATATATGTTTAATAGTCTGATTTCTTCCTGTTGCACATATCCTTTGATTAGTACATAGTGTCCATCTTTGTCCCTTACCACTTTTCTGAGTATAAAGTTGGTGTCATCAGATATTAATATGGCCACCCCAGCTTTTTTGAGGGTGTTGTTTGCTTGGATGATTTTCTTCCAGCCTTTGATTTTGAGTCTATTTTTGTTCTGACTATTCAGATGTGTTTCTTGTAGGCAGCAGAAGGTTGGATTCATCTTTTTGACCCATTTGCCACTCTGTGGTTTTTAATTGGTGAAATTAGTCCATTGACATTGAGGGAGATGATTGTCATAGAATTTAATGTCATCTTTGTAGATAAGTTTGCTGTGTTTGTTGGTCTCTCTTGTCTTAGAGTAGACCTGTTAGTTTTTTGTTTAAGGCTGGTTTGTCATCTGTGAAGTTTCTGAGCTGTTGTTTATCCATGAAGCTATGTATTCTTCCTTCAAATCTGAACATGAGTCGGGCTGGGTGCAGTATTCTCGGTGAGGCATTCATTTTATTCAGTCTTGTCACAATATCCCAGCACTGTCCTCTGGCCTTTAGAGTTTCTTGTGACATGTCTGCAATAAGTTTTATGGATGCTCCTTTGAATGTAATTTCCCTTTTTGATCTTGCTGCTTTCAGTATTCTGTCTCTATCTTGTTATTTGTCTTTGTAACGAGGATGTGTCTAAGGGTGTTTTTCTTTGGGTCTCTTTTAGCTGGTACTCTTCTGGCATGCAGGATTTGATTGCATGTAGTCTTTAACTCTGGGAGTATCTCTTTGAGGATGTCTTTGACAGTTGATTCTTCCTGGAGATCTCCTACCTGTTTCTCTGGGACTCCAATAATACTTATGTTGTTTTTGTTGAGTTTATCAAAGACTTCTATTTTCATCTGTTCGCATTCCTTGAGTACTTTTTCCATTGCCTGATCTTTTGTGTTAAGTTTCTTTTCCAATTTCTTCTGTTGTGTTGAGTTTTTCTGCATCACATCTTCCAATACTCTGATTCTTTCCTCAGCTGATGATACCCTGCTGGTGAGGCCATCCACTGAGGTTTTCAGTTGAGCTAACGTGTTTTTCAGATCTGGTATTTCAGTTTGGAGTTTTCTGATTTCTGTCTTTGTGTTCTGTTCAGATCGATCTATGTTTTCTTTGAGTTCTTCAAACATCTTCCATATTGCTATTTTAAGTTCCTTTTCCAAGAGGTTAATCAGTTTGTTGGAATTTATTAGGTCACCAGAGCTTTCATCTTCATTTTCTGTGCATGGTGTTTGCCTGCAAGGTTTCCCCATTGTCACACTTGTAGTGTGGTTTTTCCTGCTTGTTTGGTGGGGTTCATTGGTTAGAAAGATTAAGGACTGCATTTTCTTTTCTTTATTTATTCTCCTTAACTTTTGGACCATGCCCAACAATGCTCAGGGATTACTTCTGGCTTTGCACTCGGAAATTACTCCTGAGTGACTCAGGGGGCCTTATGGGATGATGGGGATTAAAGCTGGGTTGGCCATATGCAAGGTAAGCACCTTTCTCATTGTATTATCTTTCCAACCCAAAATACATTTTCTGGTTGTATGCTATTTCTAAGAATAAATTAAAGCTAAAAGGGAGGTCTTTGCACTTCTACTTTTCCTAAACTACAAACATTAAAAGACATGCTTACACTGTTCTTTATATTGTTCTCTGAATTTACGAAGAGGAACTCATTCAATATCCTTGTGCTGAATGTATTCAGTCATAAGAACAGTATACTATTATCTCAATTTTTAGTTAATCAGGGAATTATAAAGAGCTTAGGAAATTGTCTGAGGAAATGGCTGATAATGACAGAGTTCATCAGAGTGCACTAAATAATTTTAAAAATAAGTATTACATTATGCTTGTTTACCTTCTTCACGGTTTGGAGGCAGGCACTTAAGAGAATCTAAACCACCCATATCATGGTGGCCCTGAACAAGGACTTTCTGGGCCTGCCAAACACAGTGGTCAGGCTCTTCCCTATTGGACCTGTTCAAGTAGCTCTTGCAACTTATTACAACTTGTTGTAGCATCTGTTTTGGGATTCAGGTAGCCTACACAGATACCTGCCCTTCCTCTTCTCAGGAAGCAAATCTTACTGAGGAACAAAGGGTCTCTAATCCTGAAATGCATAAGAACTTGGGATACAATTAAAATGCAGCCTGATTCAGCAGAGCGGAGTGGTGCCCAGATTTTTTATTTCTAATGAACTATTAGGTGATGTTGAGATAAGGTGAGAAGCACAGTTCAGAAAATAATGCTGATGATTATTTTTGTCACTTTCAATGTTACTGTTGAATTGCCCTACTTATATTTGAATACATTTTTTTCAAGATTTTTGTTTGTTTGTTTTAGGGCCATGCCACGTGGTGCTGAGGGGTTACTTCTGGCTATGCACTCATAAATCACTCCTGCTAGGCTCAGGAAACTATATGGGATGCTGGAGATCGAGCCCGGGTTGCCACATCAAGGCAAATGCACTAACTGCTGTGCTATCACTCTGGCCCATGAACACATTTTTAACCTACTTCCTGTTTACTGTTTTTGTTTTTATTCACTGGATTAACATTTTCCCCTTGGGAAATTATTTTTTTAATTAATCATTCACCTTCTCTCATGTTGAAGTGCTTACTTCCAGTTCTTCAAAGTGTGGTTGTCTTTGGATATGGAATCTTCAGATGTGAAAATATGGACATTAGAGTGGACCTTATTCCAATTTGCTTGGTATCATAATATGAAGAGGAAATTGGACACTCTAAGAGATAGCACAGTGGCACTTATCTACACAAATGGGATTCCACATTAGGCCACTGAGAGAGGGAAAGAGACATCAGGAGAAACCAAAACTGGTGGACGGCTCAATCAAGGTTTCCCCAGAACTGGGCCAAAAAAAAAAAAGTATGTTGTTTCAACAACTTCTGTAGTACTTATGTCCTAATACCTTGAGCAAACCATTCAGAGGCTATCTACAATCTGAAGCACCACTGTCTCCAATTGAGTGATCTGAACTTCTCTCAAGTAAACTGGTGATCTCCATATCCTTCTAAGGAAGTTGAACAGAGTGATTGTTGCTTCTTTTGTATCATCCCAGCTATAGAGGGTGTTCATGGCCAGGCTTAGTTCCAGAGCATCTTCCAAGCACTTAAGTCTGGAGTGATGGGTACAGACCAGCAAGGAGAGTGAAGAGCCTTCTCTGATGGCTGTAGTAGTTTCTTTTGTCTAGGGGCCCATGGCTGTGGTGACTGGCATAAGCCATTGACTGTGATGGTGTCAAGGACTGTGGGGGAGTCTCGGTAGTAGCATCAGTGGCGCAACCAGGCTGTCCAGAGGTATGATCCTTAATGGTCAACAGCTAATGCACTTTGCTTCTTTTCTTTTTTCCAAGTTTAGTTCTCTAGTTCTTCTAACTCTACCTGATCACCTTTGCTTTCTGACAGATTTCCCTTCCACGTGAACTAAACGAAGTCCATTTCTCAGCTTTGCTGCTAATTTTAGAAAGATGTTGAATAACTTTTTTACCTTAAATATTCTTCACTTGGAATTCTTTTTCCTCACTTATGTTTCATTACTCTCCTCCCTAAGAGAAGTGATGAGAATATCTCTGTTTTACATAATTAATATATGCAAACAGAATTTGAGACCAGCCACATTTGTCCTCACAGAGTCATCACTTTTTTTTTTTTTTGAGGTTTTTGGGTCACACCCGGCAGTGCTCAGGGGTTACTCCTGGCTCCATGCTCAGAAATTGCTCCTGGCAGGCACGGGGGACCATATGGGACGCTGGGATTCGAACCGATGACCTCTTGCATGAAAGGCAAACGCCTTACCTCCATGCTATCTCTCCAGCCCCAGAGTCATCACTTTTTATGCTAGCTTCCAGTGGGAAGATGCTTAGATGACAAGATTGTATCTTAATCTTTAGCCATAAATCAAAAGTCTCATTGCTGTTTCTTAGGGCAATGTGTCTATACTGAAAATTAAGGGAAAAAATCAAATCAGGTTTTGCTAGCAGAACTCAGAGCTTTATGTTTGTTTGACTGTTTCTTTTGTTGTTGTTGTTGTTGTTATACTCAGCTATGCTCAGGGATTACTTCTGAATCTATGCTCAGGGGTCAGTATTGGTTGTACTCAAGTCACTCTCTGTGGTATGAGGAATTGAACCTGAGTTACAAGACAAGTATTCTACCAGCTGTATTGTCTCTCTGCCCCCTACCCAGAGCTTTGTACTTTGGAACATGGCAGAAATTTGTGCCACAGGCAGCCACAGAGCTTGCTTGCATAATGAAAGGATAAGTTGGAGTTAGATCTGATTTTGCTCCATTATCAACACCAAAAATCCCACCCCTGAATCCAATACTCCTTAGTGACCAGTTTTGAAATCTCTTTGAAATACAAAATGGTATTAGTTGACAGTTTTACATTTAATAAATCAAGAAGTTACAGAGCTATGGGCAAATTTCTCTATTTCCTCAAGCCTTTCTTATTAATTACGAAAAATACTGTAATTAGTCATAAAGTATGATTGGATTTAGCAGAACACTAAATACAGCTCAACACTGGATTCATGACAAGTGTGCTTGGAAGACCTGGTAGAACAGACCCATTTCAACTTAATTTTATTTGTAAGAGGTAGATGAGTCTTCTCAGATAGAACTCCCCAAGAACTGGTCGGGGAATCAATCATAGTCACACAGTCTTCATTCACGGGGAAAGAAATGTAATTTGCTCTACAGTGTCTCTTCCATGGCTTTTTCTTCCATGTTTAGGGTTGATAGAATGATTGAAATGAAGATAGGACTGGAAGAAAAATAGATAACTAGCTACTAGTACTCAGAATATACACATAATATGACAACAAACTTTTACCTTTACTGACTTACTAAAATTCTTTTATCTTGAGAGAATTAAGTGAGTAAATTATTTCCCTTAGCTTCCTAAAATTGTTCTGGGATTCTTATTTGTAACTTATGGGGAGGAAATTTTCCTGGCAGAGAAAAACCTGAAAGAACTGAGCAGCATAGAAAGAATCACATTAAGTGATGCTGTAGCCCAAACATTGATACTTTAGGGAAAGTCAGGACCATGTGTGATGAAGAACTAGTCCTCCAACACCACATTCCTTCTAAATGTCTGGGATAAATTCATTGTTGGTAGTGGAGCCTGAGACCATTGGCAGCCTTAAGGAAATCTTGAAGTAAATAAAATTCCAAGAACTTCTGTGTTAGGGACAGCAAATTTAGAATAGAGACTAATATTAAAAGTTAAAAATATGAAGCTGGAGTGATAGCACAGTGGTAGGCATTTGCCTTGCACTGGGCTAACCCGGGATTGACCTGGGTTCGACCCCCAGCATCTCATATGGTCCCCCAAGTCTGCCAGGAGTGATTTCTGAGCTCAGAGCGAGGAGTAACCCTTGAGAACCACCATGTGTAGCCCAAAACCAAACCAAACAAAACAAAACAAAAGTTAGAAAAATGTTTGTGGGTTATTGCTATTCTTGTACTCCTGAAAATGATTGAAATGTCAGATTTGAAATATTTACTTTTAGATTTATTGAATGTAAGGAAAGGAAATAGTACTTCTGAAGATTATAATATAACTATAATTGTCCTTCTAGCCTCACTTTCTAAAATCATGATCCATTTGTTGCAATAATATTATCAACTTTTTAACACATATACACAACATTTTTGTGTTCAAATGGGCCAAATATGTGGTTTAAGATGCGATTAAGGATTCCATAAGAGAAGCCTTTGCACTTTACAAACCATCATTAAATAAAATCAGGAATTTGACAGCATTATTTGAGGTACTGTATTTTCCGGCATATAAAATGACTGGGCGTATATGACGACCCCCTAATTTTGCAGTTAAAACACAGGTTTAGGCCTATATTCGCTGTATCAGACAGAACATTCCTGTGCTGCAACTGTATGTACCAGTGAGCCAATCACAACAAGCAAAGGTTCAAAGGTTATACTGTAATAGACTTCCTCTCTGACTCTGGCCAATCTGAGCAGGCTTTTTGCAGTGTAGATTCGGGTCCAGAACATTGTCTAATTTGCATGCATAAAAAGCCTGCTTGGATTGGCTGAGTTAGAGAGGCGGTCCGAGCAGCCTTGAAGTGATTGGTGCAGGATCGAGTTGGAAAATTCATTTTGTGGCAATATTCAGACAATTTTCGTTTAGCGGCATATTGAAACATTTTTTGGGATATACTACCCCCGATTTTCGGTTGACTTTTTTTTGTTTGTTTCAAAAGTCGTCTTATACTCCGGAAAATACGGTAAGAAGGACTGGTAAGGAAACAAAGAAGCAAAAGGGAAGATCTAGGAATAAGGGATGATATAGGAATAAAGGAAGATCTAGGAATAGCGTGTCCAATGTTTTGGCAAGATCTAATGGTTTACACTGTGGAAGATAAGAGATAGAATTAGAGTGAATGCTTAAGTTGGTTTAAGTTGGAATATTTATATAGGGAGATGGTATGATTATATTTATACAATAAATACATAATTCTGTGGCCAGGTATAAGTTCAGGGTGTGATTCTGATGCCCCCCTGAGCACTACCCTGAACACTACCAGGGTGGCTATGGCACTGTTGAACCCAAACAGTGCCACATCACCAACCCCAAACATCAAATTCTCAAATCTGGTTGGCCAACTTGATTGGATGAGTATCATAGCTATACAGAAAACTTTTTGTAAAAAAAAAAAAAACTTTTTGTAAAAGGAATAGGACCTTGAGTATTACCTATATCTGATTTAAATGACACATAGATGAGAATTTGGATATATACTTGACATGGATTAATATTTGAAGGCTGTTGAGATGGGGACAATGTATTTTCACATATTAATATACATTTGGAGGTCTGAAAGGAAGAATGCCATGAACTGAGTTGTGCTTATTCCAAATTTATTAATTGAAATCCTAGCACTCAGTATGATTGAATTTGGAATCAGAGCTTTGAGGATGTAATCATGGTAATCCTATATGACAGATATCCCTATAAGAAGAGTGAGAGACACCTTGGGGTATGCATGTATTTATAAAAAGAAGGTAATTGTGTACCCACCAAGCAGGTGTCCACCCAAAAGCTTTAGAAGTAGGTAATATGATGTTGAACTTCAGCTTCTAGAATTGTAGAAAATTAGTTGCTGAAGGCATCCAACTTATGATACTTCGTTATTAAAGCTCAGCCATCAAACACTGGTCTTTTATCCCTGGCCTCCAAATTTACCCTTTATTATATTGTTTGTTTCACTGGAACCAACCCTTGTAATATTTTTTTTTCTTTGACAGTTGGTATACTGTTAGTTTTGTCAGTAGATGGTGTTGGAAAGACACTGCAAAAAGGAGCCTTTCTTTTTTCTTTTCCTCTTGCTCCTAAAAGGTGACCACCAGTGGTGGAGCATCTCCTGGGCCTCACTATCTAGTTTTAGACTTCAGTTTCCAGCGCTAGAAAGTTCACTAGCGGTGAGTAAGTTTTAAGAAAACTGGTCTAAAACAACCTAGAAACTCCTTCACCTATATGGGATGCAGCCACATCTTTTTCAGCAAGTTCTGAGCCCCTCATTTGTTATTTTTTTTAAGTTCTCTCATTCAATTAGTAAGTATTCTTTAATTTCTAAATATTCCCTTTCATCAATTTCAAATGCCTTATAAATTGTAATGTTTTATATTAAATGATGCTAATGAACAGTCTGTCTTTTAATTAGATCCTAAATCATATGGATCCTGGCAGCTTATTATTAGTCCATCATAAAGAGTGAACCGCATACTGTGTACCAAGGCAGTACCTGCAATCAAGACATCAAAGTAGAATAAATGTTGAAAAGGAGACAAAAATGGTCTTTTGACACTTCTATATATACCCACTTTGCCCAACTAAGCTGCAAAGTTACAATTAATTACAAGTTAGGCTGAGAAATGTTGTCTTTATTCTAAGCACACACAAGCCCAATGGGAAATCTATTACTATGATATAAAGGAAAATTGAATGGTGGATACAATGTCTTTATTACCTGAGTTAGAAGAGGAATTAAGGAATTAAAACTAAAGGTAATATTTCTGCCCAAAGTGAATACTTATATGTACTCACATATATGTGGCTATTTTGGGGATGAATAAGACTGAGTTGAGTACTTTGGAGAGGTGGAGAAAGAATCAAAGTTCTTGTGTTGCCATATTAAAAATGGATTTTAAATTAGAATTTTAAGTTAATCTACTGGCCAATAAAACCCTGAAACTCAGTGAAATTATAAGCATATAAATGACATTTAAAGCTCTGTGATTAGGTGAAACCACTTAGGGAAAGAAGATGAAAAAGTCATGAATAGAGGCTGCTGTTTGAGAATCCAACATTTGGAGGACAGGAAGGAAGGGAGTCTACAAAGTAAATGGATAGAAGGTATCAAGTAAATTTGATATTAATATTTTCCCTTTTGTACTATACATGCCTGTATTCAGGGTTTACTTCTAGTTTCTTTGCTCAGGGACTTCTGGTGGTGTTTGAGGAGACATATATGGTGCCCAATATAAAAATGGGGCCAATGCATGCAAGGAAATAGCCTTCCTTACGTACTATTTCTCTAGAGTTGTTAAATTTTTAGGTGCAATAATGATAGTGAATTCATGTTTCTAAAGAATCCTCAGAGTTTCTTATAAAAATGTTACCTAGTGAAAAGCTACTAAAATATTTATGAAATAAAATACTACACCTATAATTTTGGAGAAAGTGGGTAGGAAGAAGATAAAGAGAAGATAAAGTAAGATGGGTCATGAATTGAAGCTGAGTGATAGGAACATGGGAGCTTATGATGATATTCTACTTTAATATATATTTACAGCTTTATAAATAATTGGTTAGATAGATAATATAGGGATTAAGGAGATTCCCTTGTATACAGCCACTCCAATTCAACCCCTCATACCATATATGGCCCCCAGAGCACCACCAAGAGCAATCCCTGAGCACAGAGGCAGGAATAATCTATGAGCACTACTAGGTATGGCACAAGTACCCATCCCAAATAATAATAACAATTTTCTGAATAAAGAAATACTTTAATAAATGGAGTAATGACAACAAGTAGTATGAAAACTAGAATAATATTGCATCATAACATTTAATGAAGATGAAATACAGTAGTCAATGGCTAGTAGACTGAGGAAATAAAGACATGGGCAGATAACTGATCGATGTGACTATTGGTTTCTTTATTTTCGGGGAGCCACACTTGTTAGTGCTTTCCTGACTACCCTTGGTGATCACTCTTGGAATTGCTCAGGGGGCCATATGGGACTCTGGGGATCAAACCTAGGTTGATCACATGCAAGGCAAAAACCTGACCTGCTGAAAGATCACTCTGACCTCTATTCATTGGATTTGAGACTGGATTGATAAGAACAGAAGCCTATAGTTATTTCTATGACAGTATGCTTCAAGAGCAGAGAAAACCCTTTATCTCTTAGGCCAAGGAATACTTACTGTGTCTATACAAAAAAAAAGCACACATTAATTTTTATGTTATTGATGTTGTTTTTTTCTTTTTTGTGTGTGCTTTGTTTTGTTTTTATTTCAGTACCGTGGTTATTGTTTGGTTGTTGTCTTTATTGCTGTGGTGCTTTTTGGGTTCTTTTGTTTGATTTTTTTTTTTTAGTATGGTTTTTATGTTTTTCTTCCTTTTTCCCTTTCTTCTCTTAAATTGATATTTATAGCCTCTAGAAGGTCTTCTCCTGTTTCTTTCTTGTTTGATTTTTACCACCCCCCCTTTTTTCCTCTTTCTTTTTTCTTCCCTCCAAACAGAACCACGTAACTTGAACCATCTTGTTCTGCCTCACAAATTAAGGGGGAAATAATGGAGGGTACCAAGACCAAACAAGTATATGAACATTGAGTAGAAATATAAAATGATCATACTTAAGCATCAAATCGAAAGCCAATGACAACAGAATCTAAACCCAACCTATAACAAGTTAGACACAGAGGGGACCACTTATACTGGCAACCCAGGGTTGAAGGAGGGAGATATGGGATGCATGGTGAGAACAGGGGTGGAGGGAGGACAACACTGGTGGTGGGAATTCCCCTGATTCAATGTCACTATGTACCTAAAATATTACTGCAAAAGATTTGTAATCCACTTTGGTCAAAATAAAAATTATTTAAATAAATAAATAAATAAATAAATAAATATAAAAGAACAAAAGCTTGGTTAGTTAGGCTAACCGACTAGTGAAAAGAATAGAGGATTTTAACATTTTCTAATGGATGTGTGCCTCGTGATTTTTTTTTTATAAAAAAAAGTGTGCCTTTGTACAAAAAAGATGGAAAAACACTTAGATATTAGCCCCTTGTCTGATGGGTATTGGATGAATACTCCCATTCAGTGGGTGGCCTTTGTCACTATTGCCTTTGAGGTGAAGAAGCTTCTCAGCTTAATATAGTCCCATTGGTTTATCTCTGCTTCCACTTGTTTGCAAAATGCTGTTTCCTCCTTGAAGATGCCTTTAGTTTCACTGTCATGAAGTATTTTACTTACATGTTGATCTATACACATTATGAATTTGGGTCTGATTCAAGGTCTTTAACACATTTGGATTTGACCTTTGTACATGGTGTTAAATGGAGGTTTGAGTTTGATTTTTTTTTGCATGTGGCTGACCAGTTATCCAAACACCAATTGTTGAAGAGGCTTTCCTTGCTCCATTTTGAATTTATTGCCCCTTCATCAAAGATTAATTAATTCTTTGTCTGGGGAACATTCTCTGAATACTCAAGTCATTTCACTTGATCTGTTTTAATGACTATTGTTTTATAATATAATTTAAAGTTGGGAAAAGTTATGCTTCCCATATTCATTTTCCTTAGGGTTGCTCTCAGGGATCTCAAACTCACTGCCCGTGGGCCGCAAACGGCCCTCCGTACAACATTTTGTGACCCTGCTCTACAGGAATCTTTTTTTTTTGTTTTGTTTTGTTTTGTTTTATTTTAGTTGTTTGGGTCACATCCCCAATGTTCAAGGCTTACTATTGACTTTGCACTCAAGGATTACCCCGACTTTGCCTCCTGCACCTGCAGGTAAATTGAGTTTGAGACCCCTGCTAGTTATTTGTGGGTGTTTATTGTTCCAAAAGAATTTCATGAGTGTTAGATACACTTCTTTGAAGAATGTCTTGTGTATCCTTAAAGGAATTGCATTAAATCATTACACTGTTAATCCTCCCAATCAATGAACAGGGTACAAGTCTCCATTTCCTGTGTCCTCTTTTATTTCTTGAAGCAGTGTTTTTTCTTTGTATAAGTCCTTTACCTCTTTAGTTAAGTTGATTCCAAGGTATTTGAGTTTGTGTGGCACTAATGTGAATGGGATTTTTTAAAAATAATTTTTACTGTGACCAAATGTTCATTTCTTCACTATCATAATTGGTGTATAAGAAGACCATTGATTTTTGAGTGTTAATTTTGTAAGCTGCCACTTTGCTATATGGATCTAATGTTCCTAGAAGCTTTTTGGTAGCGTCTTTAAGGTTTGTTTTTTTTTTTTCTTTTAAATATAGTATCATGTCATATGAAAACAGTGAGAGCTTGACTTCTTACTTTTTTTATCTGGATGCCTGTGATATCTTTTTTTTGTCTAATTGTTATGGCAAGAACTTCCAGCACTATGCTGAATGGGAGTGGTGAGAGGGGGCAGCCTTGTTTTGTACTAGATTTTAGAGGAATTTGCCATTGGCTTGTGGTAGATGGCCTACTATATTGAGAAAAGTTCCTTCCATTCACATCTTTTTGAGAGTTTTTATCATGAATCGGTGTTGGACCTTATTGAGTGCTTTCTCTGCATCTATTGATATGATCATATGGTTTTTATTTTTCTTTTTGTTGATATGGTGCATTATATTGATTGAATATGTATATCAAGCCATCCTTACATTCATGGAATGAAACCTACTTGGTCATAGTGTATAATCTTGATGAGGTGTTGAATCCTATTTACCAAAATTTTGACATTACCTTTTCTGTGTGGTGTGATTCCTTCTATTTATTCCCTATAAAGTTAAGCATCGTCACATTTTGATCTCCTCCTGAATAATTGTGGAGGGGGTACATGTTCATTATTGAATCACAGTTCCATTATATAAGATGACAAAAATTCTAGGATGAAGATATGAATATACCTTTGATGCCATTATTCAGTCATTTCACTGGGAAATTCTTTTCCTTGTTGTCTTATCCCCCAGTAGGTCCTAATGCATGAAGAGTACATTGTTTTTTAAAATTCCATGAGGTTTCAAACTATGTTTCTATTTTTCCTCTTGTTAATGCCCTGAGTAGTAATTGGACTCAACTGCTTCATTACTGGATCTTAATCCCTCCTTAAGAATATTAACTATTCTCTCTGACTCCCTACAAATTTAATAGTGGTTTTTTTTTTCTGTATAGAACTTACTGATTTGGGCCTGGGAGATGGTACAAAGGACAAGGTCACATATTTTGCATGAAGGAATCCTGGGTTTGATCCTTGGGATGGCGTGGTCTGCCAAGCATCTCTGGAAGCAATTCTCAAGCACTGAGCCAAGACTAGTCCTATACTGCTATTTGTGGCCCAAAATCAAAAAAATAAATCTCCTATTTGTTTTAACAGTACACTTGTAAGATTTATTTCATGTTTTTTAAGAAGTCTAAGTTAATAGCTTTGTGACTAAGACACTAGTGTATTATCACTAATTTATTATTAGCGTTATTATTGTCCTTAATTTACTTTGTCAACCAGGAGTAAACAGAAAACTTCAAAATTTAGAGCTCATTTTAACCTCTTAATGACTTGCACAGACCTGTGAGAACTTTAAAGTTCTTCATGGTTTTATACATGTGGCCATTTTTTGTTTTATTCAAGAATATTAGGAACCATAAATTTGAAAATGTGTTAACTCATTTCTCTGCTCCTCAGCATTTTTTCACAATGTCATAGCACTTTCCCTACCTAAACAAATGATTTTTTTTCCATCATTGCAAATATGAATAAAATAAGATTTTGTTTCTCAACCAAGATGCCCTTCAACAGATGAATGGCTAAAGAAACTGTGTGACATATATACAATGGAATATTATGCAGCCGTCAGGAGAGATGAAGTCATGAAATTTTCCTATATATGGATGTTCATGGAATCTACTATGCTGAATGAAATAAATCAGAGGAAGAGAGATAGACACAGAATAGTCTCACTCATCTATGTGTTTTAAGAAAAATGAAAGACATTCTTGCAATCATTTTCAGAGACAAAAGAGAGGAGGGCTGGAAGTTCCAGCTCACTACATGAAAGCTCACAACAAAGAGTGATGAGTGCAGTTAGAGAAATAACTACATTGAGAACCATCATAACAATGTGAATAAATGAGGAAAGTAGAAAGCCTGTCTAGAGTACAGGCAGGGTGGGGTGCAGAGTAGGGTGACTTGGGACATTGGTGATGGGAATGTTGCACTGGTGATGGGGAGTGTTCTTTACATGACTGAAACCTAACCACAATCATGTTTGTAATCAAGGTTTTTAAATAAAGATATTAATTTTTAAAAAAGATTTTGTTTCTTTAAGTCATTAAGCAATTTGAACAAAGAATGCTTCTAAAGGGTATTCTTTTGTAAAGGTACTGCCTATGGAGTGATCAGAAAGTCTACACTGTTCCGAAAATAAAAGAGGATCTTGAAGAGATTTTCTGCTTTCCTAGAGACAGAAGGACAGAGGGAGAGAGAAAAAGTGACCTTCCACTTTTATCTTTCTGACTTTCTTGAAAAAAAGTCTTATTGTGCTCCTTGAAACTGATTAGTATAGAGTTGGCTCTGGTAATATGTTATCAATTTTTCTCTTTTTAAATTTTTGACAGATGGACATTAGTCAGTTTTTAAAACATTTTGGGAGGAGAATGAAAATTTACTGTGATTTCTCATAAAAATTGTCTTTCAAGCTCCTCCCTTTCTGTGAGAATATACATGTCATAATATTCTGACATGTGAATGTCTACTTTAGTAAATAAAATACCAGAGACGGAGTCCCATAGCACCAGCCTTGGCCCAGTCCCTTCTCTGTACTCCCTAAAGAAGCAGTATAGAGAACCACTCTGCCCTGGTCTCTAGTTCTGTAGTCTGAAGATATCTGTAAACTAACATACAGATCACAGTTACTGCTGGAGATCTGTTAGACAGTGATTTTGGGAACCTCTCCTTTCTTTTACCTTCACTGTAGCAACATGTTAGAGTTTTCAAGAAAGGCTTGCTTTTCACTTTCTATTGGTTTGAAGATTTTATTTCACTTTTGGGAGCTACAGGTGGGATGAGAAGAAATTACGAAGTTTATCTCATAGCTAAATCAGTTCAGGTTTAGGGCTGGAAGGAATGTGGCAGCATGCTAGAACCAGTGGTTTCCATACAGGGGAAAATCTAGGGACAGAATGTATCTAGAAACAAGGATGTCTTCTATGGCCTTGTGGGTAGTATAGACAGTAAGGGCACAGCTTTGAATAGTTAGCACTGAGAACTGTTTGAAGTTTTTCAGATTCGGGCCCTGGGTTCTAGTGTGACAAATGTATTGAAAATTGGAACCAGATTTGGGTCTTTGTTTCTGCATATTATAATATTTTTGTTTTGTGTCACACTGGTAGTGCAGAGCTTATTCCTGAGTCTGGAAAAACTCAGGAGACTATATGTGGTACTAGAGATCAAACTCAGGTCTTTCATGTGCAGGTCCCTTTTCATTGTACTGTCATTTCTGCCTTGATGATAATTTTTTAGGGACTGTTACAGTTCCAGCAAAATAAAACAAAAACAAGTCTTTTTTATTTCCAAGGATGAATACTTCCTACTTGGTGCTTAAACAGGGCTTGGCTCTGAAATATGACCTTCTATTTTTAGAGATGAATAAATAGTTTGGTTTGACTGGAGCGTGGGAAGAAAAGAGAACAACTTAATGTGACCTGAGGGGCAGCATTCAGAGGTTACTCCTGGCTCTGCACTCAGAAATTACTCCTGGCAGACTCAGAGGACCATATGGGATGCTGGGAATAGAATCTGGGTAGGCTGTTGGGTGTGGCAGAAAGAGAAGAAAGAAAAAGAAAGAAAGAAGAAAAAGAAAGAAAGAAAGAAAGAAAGAAAGAAAGAAAGAAAGAGAAGAGAAGAAAGAAAGAAAGAAAGAAAGAAGAGAAAGAAAAAAGAAAGAAGAGAAAGAAAGAAAGAAAGAAAGAAAAGAAAGAAAGAAAGAAAAAGAGAAAGAAAAAAAGAAAGAAAGAAAGAAAGAAAGAGAAAAAGAAAGAAAGAAAAAGAAAAAGAGAAAGAAAGAAAGAAAGAAAGAAAAGAAAGAGAAAGAAAGAAAGAAAGAGAGAAAGAAAGAAGGAAGGAAGGAAAGAAAGAAAGAGAAAAAAAGAAAGAAAGAAAGAAAAGAAAGAAAAAGAGAAGAAAAAAGAAAGAAAGAAAGAGAGAAAGAAAGAAGGAAGGAAGGAAGGAAAGAAAGAAAGAAAAAAGAAAGAAAGAAAAGAAAGAAAAAGGAAAGAAGAAAGAAAGAAAAAAGAAAGAAAGAAAGAAAGAAAGAGAAGAAAGGAAGGAAGGAAAGAAAGAAGAAAGGAAGAAGAAAGAAAGAAGAAGGAAGGAAGAGAAAGAAAAAGAAAGAAAGAAGGAAGGAAGAAGGAAGAAAGAAGGAAGGAAGGAAAGAAAGAAAAAGAAAGAAAGAAAGAAGAAGAAGGAAGAAAGAAAGAAAGAAAGAAAGAAAAAGGAAGGAAGAAAAGAAAGAAAGAAAGAAAGAAAGAAAGAAAGAAAGAAAGAAAGAAAGAAAGAAAGAAAGAAAGAAAGAAGGAAGAAAGAAAGAAAGAAAGAAAAAAGAAAAGAAAGAAAGAAAGAAAGAAAAGGAGGGAAGGAAGGAAGGAAAAAATGTGGCTCGGGAGAGAGGTTGAGTGGTAGCATGACATTAGGACAACTTGTCAAATTGAATGTGGGAGACAAATGCCCTAGACACCAAACACCTCTTGCTTTCTTCCCCCAGTCTTTTCTATCTATTCTGTATTCACGATACCTGAGGATTCTCCCAGCCAAATGCCAAAAACAATGTGTGATTTCTTCTCTGGGTGCATCTCAACATGATTTGTGTTACTCCAGGTCCTGGGATGGTTGTTTGTATCATGGGAGGCGAATGAAAGTGGGAATGTCAATAAGCTTACGGGCAGGAAGAGAGCAAGGGCTGCTAAGAGCTTGACCAGCTTTTCTGAGAGTATGATGACTTAGCAGTCTACAAGGCTGCAAAAAAAAAAAAAAGCTTCCAACAACTTACAAATAAATAATAATTTATTATTGTAAGGGGTAGAGATGCAGATAAGCACTGGAGAACAAAATTAAGTGGGGGCAAGGTGTTACAGTATGTTTGTGGCATTCTTCTGGAAAGGAAGGTTGGAGAAGGGCCAGACTGATTTACTTAAGCAGTGGCTTGCATGAAATGAGGGGTTTAGGGAGTAGACCATTCTGTTAATAGGTCAAATTGCATAGATGTATGGAGGGGCCAATTGAATCAGACCTTTATAGATTTAAAAATAATAATTTTTATTCAGAGAATTTTGAGAAAGCATCTAATTCTGCTCAGGGACATGACATTATCTGGTCTAATTTTTGTCTTCAAACATTCATTATAGAAGAGCTAGAGTATAAGCAGGATAGGTAGGCAGGTGACAAAGCTTTGTTTTGAAAAAATTCTTGTGATTTATTATTTTTTCAAAGGTGTAGTAAAATGGGATGGAAGTGATAGCAGGGCAGATAGGGTGTTTGCCTTGCATGTGGCCTACCCAGCTTTGATCTCATGCATCCCATATGGTCCCCAGTGCCTACCAGGAGTGATTCTTGAGTGCAGAGCCAGGAGTAACTCCTGAGCACTATAGAGTATGTCCCCAAAACACACACACACACACACACACACACACACACACACACACACACATGAAAAGAAAAAGAAAAAAAGAGAAACATATAAAATTGTACATAATATAAAAATTATTTTGTTATTTATTTATATTTGGCTTTGGGTACATACCTCATAGCTCTCAGAGCTGCTCATAACTCTATGCTTGAGAGGTTACTTCCAGCAGTGCTCAGAAATCAAGCACAGAATTCCCAAGTGCAAAGTGCTCAACTTATTTTATGTATATATCACATTAACTTTGCCTACTTATCAGTGATATTTATTGCTTTTACCTTTTGGCTATTGTAGGTAAAATTTTTACATTTTATATTCTGTTCAGCGGCCCTTGAGTTTAATTTCTTCACATAATTTTCATAATGGCTTAAAAATAACATAATAGCTTAAAAATAACAGCCATTATATGAGTATGAAGTTTTATTTCGTGTTTTTGTAATGGCTAAGGCTATTGAAAATCTTTTTATGTGTTTATTGGCCATCTGTATATCTCCTCTGAAGAAAAATTCTTTAAAATTCTATGCCCATTTAAAATTTTGTTTAATGCAGAAAATTGGGGTTTAATCCCTGGCATTGAATTGGTCCTCAAGCCTGCCAAGAGTTATTCCTGAATATAGAGCCAGGAGTAACCCTTGAACTTGGCCAGGTATGGACCCAAAACAAACAAACAAAAAAACAAAAAAGACTTTAGTATCATATCCAAGAGACAATAAACAAACCTCATGAGACACTAAATGTTTCATAATTTTAACTTTTATGTTTAGATTTCTGGTCATTTTGAGATAATTTCTATTTGATAGGGCCCATTTTCTTTTTTCCTCTTTCCTTCCTCAACTTTTTCTTCTGTTTCTTTCTTATTCTTTTTCCTCCTTTTCTTTCTTGTTTGCTTTTTCTTTCTTCTCCCGCTGTCTCTTTTATTTTGATGTTTTTTTTCCTTTTTTCTTTCTCTCTTTTTCTTCTTTCTCTCTCTTTATTTCTTTTTTAGTGTTTAGTTGTTTCTTTTTTCTCCCCTAATTTTTTTTACCCCCATAGTATAAATCTTTCACCTGCACATTTCCAGGTGCATATTTACAGCCACAAATGTCCCCAGTTTCCCCCCCTTCCAACTCTCCCCACTGCCTTCTCCCCTGCCTGCTTCTGTAACAGACATTCTCTCCTCCCTTTTCCCTTTTAGACTTCTTTATTTTTCCTTTCTTTCTTTTTATACCATGTGGTGTTCAAGACTTAAGCTGACTTTGTACTCAGGGATCATTCCTGGTAGTACAAAGGTAAACATGTCTTGCTAGGATTGAACCTAGGTGAGCCACCTTACCTTAGCTTCATTTTTATGCAGATGTATTTCCAATTTACCCACTAGCACTTATTGAAAATACTCCTTTTCCAGAAATTATCTAGGGCACCTAAACCAAATTAATTTCACCATAGATGTGAAGGCTTATTTCTAAATACTTTGATCTATCCTTTAGGTTATGTATGTCCATATGCTGACTACTTTTTTAAACACTAGAATTTTTAGTAAGTGTTGATTCTTCAAATTTGTTCTTTCTTTTTAAAGATTATTTTGGGGTCCCTTCAAATTCCTAATGAATTTTGGGATATATTTTTTATTTCTGAAAAAGATCACTGAGGCTTTGATAAACATTATGTTGAATCTGTAGATTAGTTTGAGTACTAAAATATGAAGTTAACCAATCTATGAACATGGGATGTCTTACCATTGTGTATTTTTAAATTTCATTTATGTTTTATTTTTACTGTATAAGTCTTTCATCTCTTTTTTAAATCAGCTCCTGAATATTTTCTTCTTTTTGATGGCATTATGAAATGCCATCACAATTCTTTTCAGTCATATGATTGGGGGAGGTGACAATAACCGACTTAGGAATATGTTTTGCAGATAGGACAAATGGAAGTGGTTGGCTTGACTGTTGCTTATTGGAGAAACAGAGGCATAAAAATGACTTCTAACATCATGAATAAATGAATGAATTAACTGAGTCATTAGATGCCATTTGATTAGCTGGAGCGGATTGGAGAGTGTAGGATTGGAGAAGAAGAGAAAAGCTCTATTTAGGTCATACTAAATTTGTTGTAAGCATGAAAATTAAAGGATTTATAAAAGCAAGGAGTAGGAAAGGATAAGGTCAGAAAACATTTTTTTTTTTTTTGGTTTTTGGGTCACACCTGGCAGCGCTCAGGGGTTACTCCTGGCTCTACGCTTAGAAAATCGCTCCTGGCACGCTCGGGGGACCATATGGGATGCTGGGAATTGAACCACCGTCCTTCTGCATGCAAGGCAAATGCCTTATCTCTGTGCTATCTCTCTGGCCCCCGTCAGAAAACATTTGGGGGCAAACCACAATAAGAGAAAGAGTTATAAAGAAGCACCCAGAAAGGAGGTAAAAATGAAAAAATAAAATAAATGGGGGTGGGGAGCCATGAGAATCATAAAAACAAATCAAGAAAGTTTCAAGAAAATGGCATAGATTAACTATGCAATATATTGGGAAAGGAAGTTGAGAACTGAAAAGAAACCTTTTATGTGAGCAGGAGATTGTTGTCTCTGGAAACCTTCCATAGAGCATTTTCAGCAAAATGAGTAAGACCTCTAAGTGCAAGCGAGTTAAAGAAGCAAGTGTATAATGGGAAGTGCTCTAAGTGCCTTACACGAAATGTTGTAAGATGGTGTTGATATTACCGTTACCAGGGGAACAAAGATCATTTGGAATAGCCAACAGTCCTTAAAACCCCCTGACTCTAGCTCATGATAACCCATTAAACTGTTTGAAAAGATGCTGACATAACAAGTCATTAGAGAGGCAGGGCTAATTCAAGACTCTTCTTTTTAGATCGTCACTTGCCAGTAATCTTTTTGAAAAGGAAGCCAATACCAAAACCACACCAAGTTCTATATAAAGTCTAGATGACCCACTGTCAAAGTTCCTTCTTCTTTTACTATTAGCTGATAGTCTTCATAAAATATAATTAGCTATTTCACTTTTCTTTTAAATGAAAAGGTTTAATTACTTGAAAGAAGGCTGGAGAGAGACAAGGCACAGAAGATAAGGCAGCTTATAATGGAAAGTTTCAGGTAAGCATTTTAATATTTGCTTTTATAATTAATGACTTATACCAGTTGAGAGCTATGCTTTGCTTATCAAGTTGTGGTCATAATAATAGGTTTTTAAAAGTTAATTTTGTTCTACTATAAAAATATTAAGACATGGTAGCTTGAAAATTATTGGAAAAAACACATAGCTGAGATAACATCTTGATATTTTTGTGGGGTACTTCTTTCTATTCTTTCTTGTATCTGTCTATGCACACAATTTTTTTTTGCGGGGGTGCACACACGTTGATGCTCAGGAGTTACTCCTGGCTATCCACTCAGAAATCGCTCCTGGCTTGGGGGGACCATATGAGACACTGGGGATGGAATTGTTGTCCATCCTAGGTTAGTGCTTGAAAGGCACTTACCTCTAGCGCCACCACTCCGGCCCTATGCACACATTTTTTATTTTCTTTATATTGTATTAGTATGTTTTCCCCATTAGAACACACATTTTTTAGATGATAAATTACTCATTATTCTAATTTTGGCTTGTTGCATATTACATTGATAAAATTTTCTACACTTTAATAAACTATTTATTTATTTTTGATACTATGTTACTTTTTATATTTTTCAAAGACATATTTAATTATGTAAGAATTATTTGTTCCATTTAGACTAATTTTTTGAGGAGATGAGTAAAGCTTAAGTTTGAGAATGTATATTTTTAGTGGGTTGATTTTTAGACTTTATGTTTGTTTTTGATTTCTATTAAAATATACAGTGAAAGGGATCATGTGAGAGAAAGCTTGTGCTTGCAGTTTTTCACCCTCTTAGGATTTCAATCTATGCTTCTAAACTCTTGCTACACTAAGTTTGGAGTTTAAAAAATTATTCAAACATAGGAATTTAACCTGTGGAGATGAAGCAGTTATCTTGTTTTGTATAGCTACTATTTTCCAACATAATGTTCATATAGCACCTCATTACTTATAAAATTCATTCATACCCAGTAGTTCACTTGATCCACATCATAGCCTTGCATGTTGGGGTGGTCATTTTTCATTTAGACCTGGTCAAAGTGAGTCCAGAGAACATCAAATCTTTCCCGAGAATTGGCCAAATCTGATTAGCCCAGGGCATGTAATCCTTTCTGACTACTTGAATAGTGAGTTTTAAAATGTGTCAGGAAGAGGCTTATGTAGCATGAAAGAAATAATGAGTACATGTTTCCATGTATGAGCCCCTGAGTTTGATTTCTGAGTCTTTCCTGCCCCCTATTCAATTTGTTTAAAAAAATTGTGTTATGTTGAAATAATTGAATAGTCCTTTACTTACATAAAGGATGACATTGATACTTATTAATTGGCATGCAAAGTGAAGCATGATACAGTGATAAGGAAAAATCAAAGTATAAAATAGCATTAAATAACTACACTAACAACTAGCATGACAATGTTAAAGAATGAGAGAAGTAGAATGCCTGTCACAAATACAGGCAAAGTTGGGGGAGAGAGGAGCATTGGTGATGGGAATGTTGCACTGGTGAAGGGGGATATTCTGTTTATGACTGAAACCCAACTACAAACATGCTTGTAATTATACTGCTTAAATAAAGATTTATTAAAAACATGAATGATTTTTTGTTAAACTATGTGTATTTGAAGAAAATTAAAAGATGTTTATGTGTGTGATAAAGTTTTACATTTATTTCCACTTATATTATCTTGTATTTATTTTAGTGCTAAGGATTGATTTCAGAATCTCATGCATGTGAAACATGTGCTATTACCATACAAGCCATATTCGCTGGACATATTTTTAAATATGCCATTCTTGTGTAATAAAACATATAAAGTATATTAAACTGAACTGGTTTACATTTTTCTGGTAGACTCTTTTCCAGATGTCACTTCTACTGTTTAACTTAGTTTCCAGGCATTTTGCTAAATTCCTTTTATTTGATCAGAGTCAAGTTTTCTACTTAATTCACTGTAAGTTTTGTATATATTGTCATACGAATTTGCTAATTAGTAGTGACCAAAAATTACTGAATCAGAAATTTTTAGCTCCAATGACTAGCACTAGTCCAATTTTCTTCTCTAGGTCCTTTCTAGCTCTTCCTCATGTGCGGCTGGAGGATTTTGTAGGGGGAGGGATGAAGGGGTTGGAGTAAGAATAGTGACCATGAGGAATTCTCAGAACTGATGCCCTTTTAATGCCAAAGCACATGTTTTCTTTCATTATGACTCTTAATCTATCAGTAGTTGTGTGGAGTTCACCTCATCACCCCTGAACAACAGCTGAATATAGAAGAAAGGATGACATACTTTTACAGTGTACTCATTGCAAAATCATCTTGGGACATTTTTAGAATCTTGTATTTTCCAGACTCATAGAGGCCCTCTTGCTTTTATAATTTGACTTGCACATCAAGTATCTGAGGTAGGCTAGCTCTCCAAAGCAAAGCCTGTGAAAGAAAAACCCAACAACATATAGAGCAATTAGCTAGTGAGCCTATGGTTAAATTAAAGTAGGCTGTTGAATTGGATAATGAAAAGAAAGGCAATATTTTGCATGGATTGTTCAATTTTGTGATGAATCTAGTTAAAATCCTTGTCAGAATTTCTCAATACTAATACTCACACTTGCTCAGGAAGCCACTCTAATGTCTCTGTACTAGACTTATTATGTGTGGATTTCAACCCATTCTACTGGACAATGATATGTCTGAGAATGGAATCGTTGAGCAAACATAGGTTTTTATTATAGTATAAACTATCAATGAATCATGAACTTTATTTATCAGCTTTTGGATTATCTTAGTTGAAGCTATTATTTTAATATAACCCATGAAGAAAATGGTCATCTTTGACAAAATTTATAATAAGCATTATCCTGTTGGATTATGATTTGATGGCAATATGGTTTGACTTTTTTTGACAGAGAAAGTGATGGCATTCTGAGCAGTGAGTTGCAGGCAAAAGAATCTCCAGGTTAGAAGGGCATTTAGGAAGAACGGATTGGCATGAAAAATTCTTGCTGTATCATTATTTTCATAAAAGGACGTGTGTGTGTGTGTGCGTGTGTGAGTGGTGTGTGTGAGTGTGGTGTGTGTGTGTGTGACACAAATGAAAGAAGAGAAGCTGGAGTGATAGTACAATAGGCAAAGCATCTTGCTTTTGCATGGTTCTGATATGTTCGATTCCCAGCACCACATATAATTCCAGATCTCTGCCAGAAATGATCTCTGTACACAAATCCCAGAGGATAGCTGTGTATGGTTCCAAAACCATCTAAAAAAGAGGGGGTATAAAAGTAAAATAAATAAGGAGTGGGGGATAAAGGAAGGTTGCGTTACGTACTGGAAGAAGACAAAAGAGAAGAGAGGGGAAGAGCAGGTTATTTGCTTGGAATGTTTTAAGATAAATTTAATTTGTATAACTTAAAAGGATGCAATTCACAATTATTACATTATAATAACAATGCTTTTAAGTCATGAATGAAAAAGTAAGACTTTTATATAGATGTCTGTTCTTTTGTGAGGCTGAAACAGGATGTTATCTCTTTTGAATCACTAGACACAAATTGTCTACAGAATACTTGGAGGTGTCTTGAATTCTTTCAAGAAAAGTACTTACATTTTAATTTAATAAATTTTTTACCACAGCAATAACCTTACTCTCTCAGAGACTTAAAGGTAGTTTCCCAGGTTCATTAGAGCAGGCACCAGTCCTTTCCTGGCATGCATGAATCCAGATTGGGAAAGACAGTCTGCAGCCCTGAGATGGGAATAGTACCACTTCTTTTTTTGGGGGGTGGGGGATCACACCTGGCAGTGCTCAGGGGCTACTCCTGGCTCTATGCTCAGAAATCACTCCTGGCAGGCTCAGGGGACTATATGGGATGCCGGGATTCGAAACACCACCCTTCTGCATGCAAGGCAAATGCCTCACCTCCATGCTATCTCTCCAGCCCCATAGCGTCACTTCTTACATGTTGAGAAAAGAGCCCCTTTGGGTCCCTTTTGTGGCTGCTCCTTTGTACCCATAGTGTGTACTTCCTGCCTCAAGTTTAGACTTATATATCAGAAACAGAACATTTAGGAGGCAAAATACCAAAATATCAATTGCAATAAAAGACCATTGGGAATCTATAGAAGAAAGAGGACTACCTCCCCACAGAAGATATTTATCCTAAGATATAAAATGAGAGGGCAGATAATGAGACTTAAACTTACTATGGTCATTTATTTGAGAATATTTGTGTACAACATGATGCACTGGACTAGGGGATACAGAAGTAAATAAGAAAGAGCCCATCCTTGCAGTGTGTCAAAATCTGGTGGGCATCTAGAGTTGAAGAGCTTGTTGCTATCTTGTGGGATATGGTAACGTCCAAGAGCCCTGGGGTGACAATGACACATGAAACAGCAGCAAGGCAAAACCCAGATAAGGTCAGCAGTGGCTTGCTTAAGAATTAATGTCTGGAAAGAAAGCTAAGGTTGGATAAGTACAAGCTGGGTAAAACCTAGTGCGACTGGAGCATCGAAGTAAGTTTCATGAAATGGGAGAGAGGAGAGAGATGTTGACTTGTGACAAATTTCATATAATGGAGCATCTGGGTTGCACTTTTTTTTTTTTTGGAAAACATGATGGCTGTTCAGCAGAACAGTCACATGTCCAGGAGTACATGATGGAAAGGTCATTCTGACACCATGTGGAGAACAGATTGAGAACAGCTAGACTGAGCTCAGTATTCTTTCAGATGGCACAGATGGTATGTGTCTAGGTGTCTTAGGGGACTGTACTCTGCAAATCCTGAGCAGACCCACAGGAAATGAGGGATTGTTAAGACTATGAATACGAAAGCCAAGTCTTCCTTAAAGAAAACACAGAGCAACAGGCTAACCTGGGTGGGGAAAAGAACCTTTTTCTTTTTTGTTCTTGTCACTGGAAACTGCCTTGTCACTTTCTCTGGCATTCCATTTTCTCAGTCATGTGAGAACAGTTTTTCTTTATCTGTTTATTTCTTACTGCCCTAGACAGATATCATCCTACATCAAGCACACTGAAAAGTTCTAAGACTTTTTTTGCCCTGTAAAAGGGCTGCCATAGGAATGATCATATGTCAAAATACACAAAGTGCCAGATACAGTTCAGTTGCTATGGAGGCTTTTGGTAGAGTGACCATCCTTGTCCTCTTAAAGCTTCTGAGGTTGCTTTTTTGTTTTGTTTTGTTTTGTTTTGTTTTGTTTGGGGGCCACACCCAGAGGCACTCAGAGGTTACTCCTGGCTCTACACTCAGAAATACCCCCTGGCAGGCTCAGGAGGACCATATGGAATGCCAGAGATAGAAGGGGTCCATCCAGGGTCTGCTGCATGCAAGGTAAACAACCCTACCACTATGCTATTGCTCAGGCCCTTGAGATTGCTTCTTGCTAATATTCACACACACACACACACACACACACACACACACACACACACACACACACACACACACACACACACACACACATATATATATATACAGGGCACAGCCAGCTATTGAGTTCAGGTGGAATTTAGCCCCAGAGGTTTTACATGACAAGGAAAATTCCTTCACATCATTCCAAGACACATGTGAAATAATTACACTTTAAATAATTAGTTTTCTCTATAAACGCACTTCATGGTGGAATCTAGAATGCTTATCTAGGAGGGAAGAGAAAGATAAGCAGTTTTCATTTGAATCAGTGGCCTTTGGGGAGTCCTGGGGTCATGTCATTCAGTGATTTTGATTGTGGGCAAAGATAGACACATAATTCCTAGGAAGTTGGGACAAGTTGACAATGGCTGCTGAGATACTGCTTGTTGATCTTGTCTTCTACTGTAAAGTTTGGAGTCAGGAGACATGGAAAAACAGAGACTGGGATGCTGAAAGAACCATTAAAATTAGGTTAATAAAAGCTATTCCCCTCAAATTTTAATACACTGATGCAATACATTAGAAATGACAAAAATTAACTTATACATTTTATATAACTAACTTCTACTCAGCATCATGGATCTATATGTTATGTTGTATCATAGCACTTCATGTCTTGTAATGCCTACATGCTCTTTTTTTTTTTTAGTTAGATCTATTTACATCATGCTTAGTTTATTCCCATGCCATAAGTTTTTGCTTCTTCCGTTCCTTCTGTGATATTTTTTTTCTGTGAAACTTCCTCTTCAGATTTAGAAACTATCTGCTCTTTCTCAGTAACAGTCATCTTGTGGCAGGAAGAACTCATGAATAGGTTAATATGCCCATGAGTCCTTTAAGATCTGCACCTCATCTGGGGTGATTTGTTCACCTGGATATGCTCAATAACCAGAAAATCAACATCTAAACCCTTAAGTTCAACATTGCTCTCTGCATTTTTAAAGCATGAGCAGTAAAATCTAGCACTCTTTTTAGGGCCAGCAGCCCCACTGTTTGACCTGGGCGCACCTACCAACACCACCATTGTAATAGCGCACACTGCTTCTATTGGTTGGCATCCTTCATATACTTAGTGGTTTTTTAGATATACATACCCTTGATGGTCTGAACCATTTCCCAAGTGTTCTTAAAGTGAACATGAAGGTTCGAGTCGCTGCATGATTTCTTGAGGTTTTCAGGGTCCTATGAATAACGCACTATCTTGGCTGAGCCACCTATTCCTACTCACTAAAGAGGAAGAGAGTGACACGTTCTTTTAATAATGACCTGAGAAAATTATTACAAAGCAAATTAGTATTTAGTAAAAATAATACTTTTAAATTGTATTTATTTATATTTTTGCTTTTGAGGTATACCCAGCTGTGATCAGGGCTTACTTCTGGTTCTGTGCTCAGGGATAACTCCTAACAGAGTTCAGGGGACCATATAGGGTCCGTTAATTGAATGTGAATTAGCTACGTGCAAGACAAGTACCTTATCTATTTTACTAAGTTTCCAGCCCTAAAATAATACTTTTTGAAAAAGGAAGTCTTATCTCTAAGGAGTTCAAGATTTTTTTACATGTTAATTTTTTGTGTGTGTTTGCTTGTTTATTGAGGTGGATGAGTATTAGTAATTAGTAGAAAAGTGAGATAAAAATTAGTGTTTGAATAATATAATTTAGAGCTGGAGTTGGGGGTGAGACCTACTAGAAATAATACCAAGTAGTTTCATGACTCAGATACAAACTTCCTGCTGGGCCAGACCTTTTCAATGTCTTTGAGGATTAGTTGTACACTGGGAGGCTTTGTCTTCTCAAAATAACACTAGAAAGAATGAAGTTGTGAAAATTCAACAGTTTGAAGGAATAGTTTTTCTCAGATATGTGGTAACAATAATCACCTTTTTCTAGAGGCTAACTCTCAAGAGGAAATTTTACTAGAGTATATCTTAAACATTCTCATCCCACAAAAAATGGTAGATATATAAGGGGATAGACTAACAAAGTTATTATAATAGTATTTTACAGTGTATTGAATCAGTATTCTGCATATTATGAGATAATAGAATGTTATATTTTAACTATATTTTAAAGAAAAGAGATAAAGGTTTTTAAAAATAAAGATGCTTCAGAAGAGAATGCTCAAGAAGGAAAAAAAAGAGAACAAAGGATAAAAAGGCAACCTAAATTAATCCCACTACCCAGGTATTTAGAAAAGCTGTCATTTTGTTCACACCACACTTCCCAAATTGTGATTTTTCTCACTTGTATTGCTCTTTGTCCCAAATGCAGCTCTGGTAATATATATGATTTTATCACCACACATCCTATAGTCTGAAGTTTTCCTTTAACTGGAGTAATGTCATAGCCAGCCTCTGCTACCTGCTGCTCCTACCCCAACCTAGATTTTTCTATCAAGCTTCAAGAACTTTCTTTGAGAGATAAACACAAAATAGTCTCACTCATCTGTGGGATGTAAGAAAAATAAAAGACAATATAATAATTAATACCCAGAGAAAATAGAGATGAGGGCTGAAAGGACCAGCCTTACTACAAAGAGTGGTAAGTGCAGTAAGAGAAGTAACTACACTCACAACTACCATGACAACGATAGAAAGAAACATACAATGTATCAAAGACAGGCAGGGGATGGGAGAGGAGGAAAATGGGGTACATTGGTGGTGGGGAAAGTTGCACTGGGGATGTGCATTTTATGGCTGAAACCCAGTTATGAACGTATTTGTAACCTTGGTGCTTAAATAAAAAAATTATTTTTTAAAAAAGAACTCTTTTTGAATTTACTGGTGTAGTGAGGAGGTGGGCCAGAGGATCAAGCAATCACCAGTATATCCATTCTTTAGTGATCCAATTCTGGTGGATTCTTAAGAAGTCTAAGGACGTGCTCGCTTCGGCAGCACCTATACTAAAATTGGAACGATACAGAGAAGATTAGCATGGTCCCTGCGCAAGGATGGAATGCAAATTCGTGAAGCGTTCCATATTAAAAAATAAAAGAAGAAGAAGAAGTCTAAGGACAGATAAAAAAAGGAGACTGAATGAGTTTATTTCTATAATACCATCAGGTTAGGCCATTCCAAGGGACAAGTTCTCAGTGTGTTTGAACTGCAAAGATTCAGTGTCAGTTGTGATGTGACAATGGTTTGTGAAAACCTTTCCAACTCACGTTGCAAAACACAATCATAACTTTCCTTGAGAGTAAACAGGCCAATTCCAAAGACTGTATATCTCAGGGGCTTCAAACTAGTTTAGGAATACCTAAGAATTCTCTGAGAAGAACATCAAATTTTCTTTCTATTGAGCTCTTAGGTGAGTCAGGCATAGTTAGGTTGGGATATTGGAAGAGTTGATCCTAAGCACTTGTGTCTTCCAAATATGGAGGCAATAGGAGCTCTATGGTAGAGGCAAGCTTTGTGTGTTTGAGGGCTCTATGTTTGATCCCTGGAACCACAATCAAACAAAACCATAAAGAAAATGAGGAATTTTAAGTTGAGGACAAAATGAAGAAAATAAAACATGGTCCCCAAAGGAAAACGAATGCTCTCTTCCTTCTTTCATTTTTTAAAACAATGAGAATAATCATGTCAACTTACTTCTTAATTTTCCTTGAATGAATCTCTTCATATATTTCTCAGCTTCTTGTCACATACTTAATTTATTTGGCTGATTTTTATAGCCACATCTACCTTATTATGATTTACCCTCCCAACTCCCAAACCACTTTTCTTTTTTTTTTTTTTAAGGTAAATGAAAAGTTACAGTTTTTAGTTGTTTATTTGTTTGTTTGTCTTTTGGGGTTTTTTTGGGGGGGGGGATTCACACCCTCAACACTCAGGGGTTACTCCTGGCTCTAAGCTCAGAAATCGCTCCTGTCAGGCTCAGGAGACCATATGGGATGCCAGGATTCCAACTACCATCCTTCTGCATGCAAGGCAAATTCCCTACCTCCATGCTATCTCTCCAGCCCCTAAAAGATTCCAGTTTTGTCTCAATGTATTTTATTTTTAAAAATAAAAAAAATTATTTTATATTAGTTTTGGATTTTGAGCCACACTTGACAGTACACAAAGCTTACTTCAGGCTCTGTGGACAAGATTCACTCCTGCCAGTGCTTAGGGAACCATCTATTGTGCCAGAGATAGAACTGGGGCCATCCAGATGAAAGGGAAGCACCTTACCCATTTACTATCTTTCCTGCCCCTCAAATGATTTTATATGGGCTGGAAAGAATAATCAAAATGTTGTAAAGGTTTCTTAAGAGGAAATATTGAGAAACATGGAAATTTAGCTCTGAGCTGTCCATCCTTTTACTCTATGGCTATCAGTAAAATGAGATTTCTAAAAAGGCTTTAATGCATTTTCTTTCTCATTTTCCAGAGACTAAGATGCTAATTGAGGGGCTAGAGAGATAGTAAAGTAGGTAAGGCACTATTCTTGCATGGGGTTGACACTGTTTGATTCCTGGAATTTCATAGAGTTCCAGAAACCACTTAGACTTCCAGAGCACCACCACCTAGAGTGAATCCTTAGCACAGAGCTAGGAAAAAAGACTTGAGCACAGCCCTAACTCAAAAAAAAAAAAAAGCTCTTGGAATCAAAATCTCCAATGAAAAGCTTTTGTAACTGCATTTGTTTTTTCCTATCTCAAGAAATCAGCTAGATAAAAAGAAACCATTAAAATGGGATCTATTAGTTTAGGGGAATAGCTTGCCAGTAGAACACTTGCCTTATATGCAGAAATTCCTGGGTTTGATCCTCAGCAACATGAAAATAAAGTTGGCTCTTTATACCAAAAGAGATTGTCTTTGAAACTCACCCTCACCTTTGGCACCCAACTTTTCAAACTATTGCCACCTTCAAATAAATGTCTTTGTTGTCTGTTGTTTTATGTGTTGTATCCAGTGTCCTACCTGTGATAAGGGATTTCCTCAACACCTATAGTTGATTGCACCTCTAAAGAATCACTAGCTGCAATGGTGGTAGTGGTGTGATGAAGGAGAGAATGCAGAGTTAGGTCTAGTTCCAGGTTCTCTCAGGTTCCTTCTTACTGAAACTCACAAGCCATATTGATCTTAAGTTCAGAGAAGTGCTGATCTTTATGGTCAAAGGTCTAAAGACTTGATTGCCTTTAAGTTTATTTATTTTTTTATACTTACCTGATATGTTAGATAAAAGCATTCCATAAGAGTTTATCAGATTCCTGGTTCTAAAGAAAAAGGTCTTTAAGATTAAAGTAAGCTTTGTGAGACTTTATAGATAGGACTTTGTCCTTTCTTTTTTAATTAAAAGCAACAACAACAAAAACAAGGAACATTGTAAAAACATCCTCTCCAGGAAATCCCTCTGGCTGACCCCATTTTCCTCACTGTGCCTCCTTGGCTCTGTGTGCTGATTGTAGTTCAGACTTATCAATTCAATATAACTATTGCCTAAACTATATATGCATCTGTGACCTCTTTCTTAAGCTATACAGTATATTTTCCACACCTTATCTAATAGTCTCACTATTTACTCTGTAAGTTAAATGAAAAACTTAGACTTTCTGTTGAAATTGATAACAAAAAGAAAAATGTTTTCTTTCTAGTCAAGTTTGAGATCCTGGAATAATCTCAAAAATAGATGTAGCCCTCAACTCTTCTTAAAAGCAATTCTACCTTGTTAACTTCTGGGACTTTGGGAATTATATGTGAAAATCATAATAAAAAAGAGGGTCTTATTTATTTTTACCAAAAATTCTGACTTGTACTCTATAATGGGTGATTATACTAGCCCTTTACTGGAATCTTTTATTTTATTATTCAGTATACTCTTTCAGCAGGGCCTAAGTAAATGGGCTATCAAAAGTTTCCCTGTTAGGGATTTTCTCAGAGTAAAAGAATGAAACAACCTTGAGAAATTTCAATCACAAGGATGTCAGAACCATCTGGAAATAATCAGTATTTTTGTAGCTAATGCCTTTCTAGTATCAAAGGAGTCTATCTTATGCTCTGAATGAATGTGAGAACTGGGATCACCAAATCATTTTTTGTGGTTAGTGAAAGACAGATGTGGAATTAGATCTTCCAGTCCAGAATAGTGTAGCTATTGGACTTGCACACCCAGTGCCAACCATGCTCTATCTTGTATTCAATACTTATAGTAGCACTAATTAAATAGATGCTATTTATTTCTGTTGTGAGTGAACATCCAAGTTCTTGGATGTTCCTTGGATAATCCTATGTTATTGTGAACTTAACCATATTTTAAAGTAGAATATTTCCAGATGTAATTAGTTATGGGGATGCTATAAAATGGTAGGTGGGTCCTGACCTTAGCATTATGGGTGTTCTTATAAGAAGACAGAGAAATACAGAACATAATGGACAAGAAATGCTAAGGATATTTGGTAACTCTCAGGAGCTAGAAGAGACAAGGCACAGTTTTTTCTAGGCTATGACTTTGCTGACATTTTCATCTCAGATTCTAGTCTACAGGATGAGAATGAGAGAAGATGTTTATGTTTTAAGGCTCTTAGTTTGTGCTTTGTTAAGGAAACCCTAGGAAATTAACACCATCACAATCATATAAAGAAGATAATGAATGCTGATAAAATTTTTAATGTTAATTTATTCAAATATAAGTACTTGTTGGTTGATCTTTACAGTGGATGACCTTCTACTAAAACCAAATCTTAGATAAGTTATGAGCATGTCACAGATAAGATTGTACACATTAATCCTGTGGGGTATTATAATGTCCTAATATGCAAAAATTTTTCAGGATTAAAAGAGTGGTAGCACAGCTGGTAGGATGTTTGCCTTGCAGGAGGTCACAGGGTTTGATCCCTGGCATTTTATAAGGTCTCCTCATCCTCTCCCCAGCCTGCCAGGTTGTGTCCAAAAGACAGACAGAGAGAGAGACAGACAGACAGACAGAGACAGACAGACAGACAGAGAGACAGACAGAGAGAGAGGAGAGAGACAGAGAGAAAGAGAAAGAAAGTCCAACTGGTTGTTTTGTAACAGCAGTCCTGCATTCAATCTCCAGCACCCCATTTGGTTCCTAGTACCCCTACAAATGTTATTCCTGACAGAGCCAGGAGTAATTCCAAAGCACCACAGTGTGTCCCAAGGAAGTGGGGGAAGGCTAGTTTATATAAATCAGGCTTTAAACTTTTTGTCTCTTCTATAAAAACCCAATAATACCTTTCACATGCATTAGTAATCTCTAAAAAAGGGCTAATAGAATTTTCTGTGTTTCTCAAGCTGAGAGAATCCTCCCTCCCCTTTTTCTTTCTAACATACCATCTCATGGGACTCATATTCTGTGAAAGATACTTTGGCAAGGGCTCAATTAAAGAAAAATGTCTCTTTTTTGATATCATTTTAATGTCAACTATGCTTTCAGAATTAGATCTTTACATAGGTTTTTGAAGAAGAATTGGAAAACAGCCTTTCTGGATGAGAAATACATTTAAAATACTTTGATAGGTAATTTAACTAAGTTTTTTTTAAACATAATTCTTTTGTTCTATAGATTATTAAGCAAATTTTTAGAGTCAGTTTCTTCTAGTCAAAAGCCATTAAGAACATGCTTATACAAAAGAGAGGAGGGCTGGAAGGTCCAGCTCACTGCATGAAGCTCACCACAAAGAGTATTGAGTTTAGTTAGACAAATAACTACATTGAGAACTAGCATAACAATGTGAATAAATGAGGAAAGTAGAAAGCCTGTCTAGAGTACAGGCAGGGTGGGGTGGGGAGGAGGGAGATTTGGGACACTGGTGATGGGAATGTTGCACTGGTGAAGGGGGGTGTTCTTTACATGACTGAAACCCAACTACAATCATATTTGTAATCAAGGTGTTTAGATAAAGACATTAATTTAAAAAAGATAAAAATAAAAGAACATCTTATAGTTGAAAAAAGTTGAGTTTACTGATTTTATCAAGGGAAAAGACACAAATTGAAAATAAGATTGACTCAGAAATATAGCATTGCAAAAGAATTGTTAGAAGATTTGTGTTCATGATAGGTAATTTGTAAGAGGGTCACAGAAACTGGAGTTTATAGGAAAATAGTTATTAATACTTAAACAATGAAAAACAAGAGTTTAGATTGTGACATTTGAAGATGGAAATATTATCCCCCAAATCCACTTGTTCTTTTCTAATACACAAGGATCATTTTTTGCTGCCCCACTCATTCCTAGCCATGGCTCTTCTGTAGTATTTTTGTAGGTGCTGAACAAAATTGTTTTGTAGTATTTATATAGGTGCTGAAAGAATTGTCTAGAATAAAGTTTTCTTTGATTATCCAAGAAAAAAAAAGACACAGTCTATATGATTATCCCTGACAATTATGCCTAATGAATTAATATTTAAAAAGATTGAAGCTGGAGAGATAATACAGAGGTTAAGGTTCTTGCATGTGGCCAACCCGGTTTGCTCCCCAGCAACACAACTCCCCCAAGCAAAGTATGATTGATTGTGATCACAACATCAGGATTAACAGCTAGGATCAGACACCAAACAAGCAACTTATTTATTCCTTCCCGTTTTTAAAATTGTAGCTGCTTGTCAATACTTGGTGGTGAGGTGGGTATCACAAACTCAGCATGTGGGGTGATGCCCAACTCAAGGCTTATGCACGCAAAGCAGGGGCTGTGTCCTGTCACATTCCCTAATCCGATAAATTTACATTAAGAAGATACAGTCAAAGATAATGCTATATACTAGTTAAAGAGAGGACAGATTTTAATCAGTAATATAACAATAAGAAAAAATGAGTTTAGCATGAGATAAATATAACTTTCATTTATGCAAAAATATTGAATGTTTTTGTTATGGTGTTAGTCACACTGTCTGTACTCAGGGTTTACTACCTGCTGTAAACTCTGTTACTCCTGGAGGTGCTCAAGTGACCCACATGTGGCACCCTATATTGAATCCAGGTTGACTGCAAGCCCAGGAAATATCTTACCTGCTGTATTATCTCTCTTGCCCCATGACCGAATTTTTTACTACCAATCCTGGCAAGACTCTTTCATGAAATTGAACAAACGAAAACACTTCCAAATAGCTTTTATGAAGCCAACATCACCTTGATACCTAAACCAGACAGAGATGCTACGAAAAAAGAAAATTACAGACCAATATCGCTGATGAATGCAGATGCAAAGATCTTCAACAAAATCCTGGCAAATAGGATTCAATGCCTCATTAAGAAGATCATCCACTATGATCAAGTAGGTTTCATCCCAGGAATGCAAGGATGGTTTAACATCCGTAAATCTATCAACATAATACACAATATCAATAACAAGAAAAATAAAAACCACATGATTATATCAATAGATGCAGAGAAAGCATTTGATAAGGTCCAACACCCATTCTTGATCAAATCTCTCAGCAAGATGGGAATGGAAGGAACCTTTCTCAGTATAGTTAAGGCCATCTACCACAAGCCAGTGGCAAATATTATCCTCAATGGAGAAAAACTAAAAGCCTTCCCTCTAAATTCTGGCACAAGACAAGGCTGTCCTCTCTCACCACTCCTATTTAACATAGTACTGGAAGTACTTGCTATAGCGATTAGGCAAGAAAAAGATATCAAGGGAATCCAGATAGGAAAGGAAGAAGTCAAGCTCTCACTGTTTGCAGATGACATGATGCTCTACTTAGAAAACCTAAAGACTCTACCAAAAAGCTTCTAGAAACAATAGACTCATATAGCAAGGTGGCAGGCTACAAAATTAACACACAAAAATCAATGGCCTTTCTATACACCAATAGTAATAAGGAAGAAATAGACATTAAGAAAACAACCCCATTCACAATAGTGCCACACAAACTCAAATATCTTGGAATCAACTTGACTAAAAATGTGAAAGACCTATACAAAGAAAACTATAAAACTCTGCTCCAAGAAATAAGAGAGGACACGCGGAAATGGAAACACATACCCTGCTCATGGATTGGCAGGATTAACATCATCAAAATGGCAATACTCCCCAAGGCGTTATACAGATTCAACGCTATCCCTCTAAAGATACCTATGACATTCTTCAAAGAGGTAGATCAGGCACTTTTGAAATTTGTTTGGAACAATAAACACCCTCGAATAGCTAAAGCAATCATTGGGAAAAAGAATATGGGAGGAATTACTTTCCCCAACTTTAAACTGTACTACAAAGCAATAGTTATCAAAGCAGCATGGTATTGGAATAAGGACAGGTCCTCAGATCAGTGGAATAGGCTTGAATACTCAGAAAATGTTCCCCAGACATACAATCACCTAATTTTTGATAAAGGAGCAGGAAATCCTAAATGGAGCAGGGAAAGCCTCTTCAACAAGTGGTGTTGGCACAACTGGCTAGCCACTTGCAAAAAATTGAACTTAGACCCCCGGCTAACATCATGTATGAAGGTAAAATCCAAATGGATTAAAGACCTCGATATCCGACCCCAAACCATAAGATATATAGAACAACACATAGGCAAAACTCTCCAGGACATTGAGACTTCAGGCATCTTCAAGGAGGAAACTGCACTCTCCAAGCAAGTGAAAACAGAGATTAACAGATGGGAATATATGAAGTTGAGAAGCTTCTGCACCTCAAAGGAAATAGTGCCCAGGATACAAGAGCCACCCACTGAGTGGGAGAATCTATTCACCCAATACCCATCAGACAAAGGGCTAATCTCAAAAATATACAAGGCACTGCAGAAATTTACAAGAAAAAAACATCTAATCCCATCAAAAAATGGGGAGAAGAAATGAACAGACACTTTGACAAAGAAGAAATACAAATGGCCAAAAGACACATGAAGAAATGCTCCACATCACTAATCATCAGAGAGATGCAAATCAAAACAACAATGAGATACCACCTCACACCACAGAGAATGGCACACATCACAAAGAATGAGAACAAACAGTGCTGGCGGGGATGCGGAGAGAAAGGAACCCTTATCCACTGCTGGTGGGAATGCTGTCTAGTTCAACCTTTATGGAAAGCAATATGGAGATTCCTCCAAAAACTGGAAATCGAGCTCCCATACGATCCAGCTATACCACTCCTAGGAATATACCCTAAGAACACAAAAATACAATACAAAAATCCCTTCCTTACACCTATATTCATTGCAGCACTATTTACCATAGCAAGACTCTGGAAACAACCAAGATGCCCTTCAACAGACGAATGGCTAAAGAAACTGTGGTACATATACACAATGGAATATTATGCAGCTGTCAGGAGGGATGAAGTCATGAAATTTTCCTATACATGGATGTACACAGAATCTATTATGCTGAGTGAAATAAGTCAGAGAGAGAGAGAGAGAAAAACGCAGAATGGTCTCACTCATCTATGGGTTTTAAGAAAAATGAAAGACATTCTTGCAATAATAATTTTCAGACACAAAAGAGAAAAGAGCTGGAAGTTCCAGCTCACCTCAGGAAGCTCACCACAAAGAGTGATGAGTTTAGTTAGAGAAATAACTACATTTTGAACTGTCCTAATATTGAGAATGTATGAGGGAAATGGAGAGCCTGTTTAGGGTACAGGCGAGGGTTGGGTGGGGAGGAGGGAGATTTGGGACTTGGGTGATGGGAATGTTGCACTGGTGATGGGTGGTGTTCCTTTTATGACTGAAACCCAAACACAATCATGTATGTAATCAAGGTGTTTAAATAAAAAAAATTTTTTTTGATTAAAAAAAAAAAGAATTCAATTTACCATATTTACCAGCATATAAAACAACTAGACGTATTAGACGACCCCCTAAATTTGCATATATATATGCAAATTTATATATTGCATATATATATGCAATATAGGTTTAGGCCTATATTCACTGTATCAGACAGAACGTTCCTGTGCTGCAACTGTATGTACCACAGTGAGCCAATCACAACAAGCAAAGGTACTGTAAGACTTCCTCTCTGACTCTGACCAATCTGAGCAGGCTTTTTACAGTGTAGATTCGGGTCCAGAACATTGTCTAATTTGCATGCATAGAAAGCCTGCTTGGATTGGCTGAGTTAGAGAGGCAGTCCGAGCAGCCTTGCAGTGATTGGTGCAGGATCGAGTTGGAAGATTCGTTTTGTGGCAATATTCAGACAATTTTTGTTTAGCGGCATAGTGAAACATTTTTCGGGATATACTCGGCGTATAAGACGACCCCCGATTTTCGGTTGACTCTTTTTTTTTTTTGTTTCAAAAGTGTCTTATACGCCAGAAAATACAGTCTATGTGCTGCCCTGAAAATTCTGCCTCAATTTTTGATATCATTAAATTTTCCAAAACTGCTTTTGAAAGGAGTTGGAACATACATTTCTTTTTACAAATTGCACAGGAAATCCTTAGAAGCAGTCAGTAAGATTTCCTTCTCTGAATCTTCTTTTCTAAGTAGTAAAAATTCGTATCTATGTTTAATCTCATGGTTTTCTTTGCCAAAATTTTTTTGTCTGAGATCTAGGAAAATAGTCTCCACAACTGAATGATTAAACAAGTGCAAACTGCACTGGTGTGGTTGAGAAAAAGGAAGTTTCCTCCTGGACATCTGAAGTTCAGAAAAAGATTTTTATATTAGTCTTCAGGAATGATTGTAAAGGAAAGTTGAGGTGATTCTTAAGACTTATTATCTGGTTACCAATTCGCTAGTTTCTCTCCTATTCTGTGTTCTAATGAAGGAATTGATTTACTAGATTCAAGATATTATTAAATACATTTTGCATTAATATTATATGTCCTCTTTGAATCCAAGTGGCAATACAATAGAATTTCATTTTATAAATAACACCTTTCAAGCTAACACCACAGGGCACAATACAAAAGAATCAAAATAGAACACAAATGCTGTAATCAAATGCAGACCCCAGGAAGGCTGATTAAAAAGGCATGTTGCTAGTAAGAGCAGCCGACAGGGTAAGTATAGTGGGTCAAAGCAGAAAAGCCAGCTGAACAGAAGGGCAAACTAAAATAACATGGACTTGCTTGCTTGATTCATGTGGACTTACTACTCTCTTTTTGTCATCATTTCCTATTGCTCTCAGGAATTACTTAGGAAGGGTGTTTGATTTGTTAGTTGAAAAGATAAAAATCAAACCTATATAGGGTCATTAGGTTTATCACCAGTTCTCACACACAACACAAACAAAAGAAAATCCTAAAGACAACCACCTGCAGCTGGCAGTGATGCTTACAGTATGATTGTGACACAACCCAATAAAGCTTGCTTTGCTTGATAATACCAAAAAAAAAAAAAAAAGAAAAGAAAAAAGAAAACAACCCCATTCACAATTGTGCCACACAAACTGAAATATCTTGGAATCAACTTGACTAAAAATGTGAAGGACCTATACAAAGAAAACTATAAAACTCTGCTCCAAGAAATAAGAGAGGACACACGGAAATGGAAATGCATACCCTGCTCATGAATTGGCAGGATTAACATAATCAAAATGGCAATACTCCCCAAGGCATTATACAGATTTAATGCGATTCCTCTAAAGATACCAATGACATTCTTCAAAGAAGTGGATCAGGCACTTTTGAAATTCATTTGGAACAATAAACACCCTCGAATAGCTAAAGCAATCATTGGGAAAAAGAATATGGGAGGAATTACTTTCCCCAACTTTAAACTGTACTACAAAGCAATAGTTATCAAAACAGCATGGTATTGGAATAAGGACAGGCCCTCAGATCAGTGGAATAGGCTTGAATACTCAGAAAATGTTCCCCAGACATACAATCACCTAATTTTTGATAAAGGAGGAGGGAATCCTAAATGGAGCAGGGAAAGCCTCTTCAACAAGTGGTGTTGGCACAATTGGATAGCCACTTGCAAAAAATTGAACTTAGACCCCCAGCTAACATCATGTACGAAGGTAAAATCCAAATGGATTAAAGACCTCGATATCAGCCCCCAAACCATAAGATATATAGAACAGCACATAGGCAAAACACTCCAGGCATTACAGGCATCTTCAAGGATGAAACTGCACTCTCCAAGCAAGTGAAAGCAGAGATTAACAGATGGGAATATATTAAGCTGAGAAGCTTCTGCACCTCAAAGGAAATAGTGCCCAGAATACAAGAGCCACCCACTGAGTGGGAGAAACTATTCACCCAACACCCATCAGATAAGGGGCTAATCTCCAAAATATACAAGCACTGACAGAACTTTACAAGAAAAAAACATCTAATCCCATCAAAAAATGGGGAGAAGAAATGAACAGACACTTTGACAAAGAAGAAATACAAATGGCCAAAAGACACATGAAAAAATGCTCCACATCACTAATCATCAGGGAGATGCAAATCAAAACAATGATGAGATACCACCTCACGCCACAGAGAATGGCATACATCACTAAGAATGAGAATAAACAGTGTTGGCGGGGATGTGGAGAGAAAGGAACTCTTATCCACTGCTGGTGGGAATGCCGTCTAGTTCAACCTTTATGGAAAGCAATATGGAGATTCCTCCAAAAACTGGAAATCGAGCTCCCATACGATCCAGCTATACCACTCCTAGGAATATACCCTAGGAACACAAAAATACAATACAAAAACCCCTTCCTTACACCTATATTCATTGCAGCACTATTTACCATAGCAAGACTCTGGAAACAACCAAGATGCCCTTCAACAGACGAATGGCTAAAGAAACTGTGGTACATATACAGAATGGAATATTATGCAGCTGTTAGGAGAGATGAAGTCATGAAATTTTCCTATACATGGATGTACATGGAATCTATTATGCTGAGTGAAATAAGTCAGAGAGAGAGAGAGAGAGAGAGAGAAACACAGAATGGTCTCACTCATCTATGGGTTTTAAGAAAAATGAAAGACATTCTTGCAATAATAATTTTCAGACACAAAAGAGAAAAGAGCTGGAAGTTCCAGCTCACCTCAGGAAGCTCACCACAAAGAGTGATGAGTTTAGTTAGAGAAATAACTACATTTTGAACTGTCCTAATAATGAGAATGTATGAGGGAAATGGAGAGCCTGTTTAGAGTACAGGCAGGGGTCGGGTGGGGAGGAGGGAGACTTGGGACTTGGGTGATGGGAATGTTGCACTGGTGATGGGTGGTGTTCTTTACATGACTGAAACCCAAACATAATCATGTATGTAATCAAGGTGTTTAAATAAAAAAAAGAAAAAAAAGACAAAAATATTTTAAGGAAGAAAAGGGAATGAGGTGGGGGTATGGCGGAACTTAGTACAGTCAGGACAAAAAAAAATCTAGTAGTGGGAAGGAAATGTTGTTCCATGTGTAACAGTTCTGAATTGCTAACTGGTGTTTAAAGAAATTGAATTCTCTACAGAAGCTGTGAGTCAGGGACCATATCATCAACGGTTGGAGGAACAAACAGTAAATTCTTGTGTTTTCTCAGATGATAGAAGTTAAAACTGTAGCCTTGATAGAAGCTAAAACTGCAGCCTTGAACTATGAGAAACTTAATTTTTTTTAAGTCTGTAGGCCAGGATGGAAGGCAACTTGAGAAGAGGCTCTGGGGAGTATGGTCAGAGTTTAATTAAGGAAAGAATCTTTATTGTTTCCAGAGAAAAAAAGGTTATAAAAGTTATGATTTTCACTAGAATCAGAAAATTTTTGAATAACCTTTCCAGTCACATTATTCCAAATCTGGTGACTGTTTCTAACGTGATATGTATCCCAGACTGTCAAAAGTCCTTTGGGAGTTTTCTCAAATAGTATGCACTGATTACCTCTTCCAGAAGCTTCTGTGCATTTTCTAAAATTGTTATGGGGGCCATTCCTGGTTTTATTGTGGTTCAGCAGTGTTTGAGAGTAACCAGAGCCTAAAATGGCAGCACAGTGTTTTAGGAACCATATGTTGCTGGAAATCAAACCTTGGGTCTTGCATATTATCACCATGTCATCCACAACTTGAGCTGCCCACCTTTGTAAATCAACATCTGGAAAATTTCTAAAGATTTTCTATTTGATATTCTAAGGAAATTAACTTTCAGTAGTTGAAGGGAAAATATCCAAGTCTTTAGATGTTTTAAAACACTACTAAAATGATTAAAATATTAGTTTTGATGATGTACCATTGTTAAAGTTTTCCCCAAAAGTTTTTTTTCATTTGAGAAGCAATCGTTTTTATCTTATGTCTTATTTATTTTGAAGTGGAGGCCACACCCAGTGGTGCTCAGGATTTACTCCTGACTTTTTACTTATTCTAGAGGTCATCTAGACAGTGCTGGGGGCATTCATTTGGTGAGCCAGGGATTGAACCAAGGTTGTTTATATGGAAGACAAATGCCTTACCCACTGTACTATCTCTTTGGCCTGTCTTTCATGTTTTTTTGCACAAGACCAGTTATCTAGGTTTTAGAGCGCAGACACACACACACACACACACACACACACACACACACACACACACACAAAACCTGCTTTGCTAGATATCTTGGAAATCCATCTTTCTTGCAGTAGTCATACTAGATTGTAATAAAATAATCTAAGGACTGGGCATAATTCCAAAATGCAAATGCCAGCCTGCTATTAACTTAGAAGGAGCTATTTCCTGGAGGAAATTGATTTGGGCCATCATGCCTAGTGGAAATACTTGGGACACTACAATCTTGAAGGTTTGAGACACCCATTAGTTCTTATTCCATTTTTTGATGTTTATGGATAAGCATAGTGACACTTCTAAGTGAAAGATACAGTTTTGTGGTTCTTTAATTGCACACTCCCTGAAATAGATGTCTCTCTACTACAAAGATACGGTGGGATTGCAAAATGAAGGATTCTTTTCTAGCACTGCAGCCAGAGTTCTACACTAGAAAAAAAAAAGCTTTAAGACACCATGAGAATTAACTGTAGCCAAAAGATAATCATTTATGTTTTGTGATGTTCAAATGAAACTCAAGAATTTGATTGTCATGCTCTATCTTTATAGTCTAGGGTCACATTAATAACAGGGAAGATGCACTTTGGTATCTCCTTAGCAATAACCTTAAAACTCAATAATATCATTACCAATTTGGTAAACAACTTTAATTCAAATTCAAAGCTATTGAAATAGGTATTTGTAGTGTCAGAAAATTTACTTTTTTGTTTTGGTTCGGTTTTTGGAGTCATACCCAGCGGTGTTCAGGGGTTACTCCTGAATCTGCACTTAGGAATTACTCCTGGCAGTGCTCAGAGAACCATAAGGGAATCCAGGGTTTGAATCCAGGTTAGCCTCAAAAGCCTTATCCACTGTACTATCACTCTGGACCCAGAAATCTTTCTATTCATTTTGAATTCATGAATGAATCAATAATTATGTTTTCTAGGGCCAAAGTAATAGCACAACAGATAGGGTGCTTACCTTGAACAAGGCCTACCTGGGTTTGATCTATGGCATCTCATATGGTTCCTTGAGCCAACCAGGAGTGATCACTGAGTGAGACCAAAGTAAATCCTTTGCATCTTTGAGTGTGGCCCCCACCCAACCCCCCCCAATTTATGTACCTTATATCAACATATATTTTAAGTATTAATTAAAAACCAGAAAAATTAAAATTAAATCAAGGGTGTCATAGGGGATATCCTTGCTCTATAAAGTCCATAAAAATTATGGATATTAGCCAACAGAAATAACTAATTATAGATTGATTTTTCTATAGATACAGTAAAAAAATGATGGCTGGGCTTATACGTTTATAATGATGGGTGGTGTGGTTTGAAGGGAATCAGTAGAATTGTACAAGAAGCAGCTAGCTAAAATTCCTAAGTTATTTCTATCAACAAAGAATATATAGAGCAAGAAAACTATTAAGCTAAGTGAAGACCCTAGAACTAACTTAATATTATGCTTATCTAAGAATTGTTCTAGCTGTATGCCTTTTAGACAAGATATTTATGCTATGACTACTGTTTCACTTGAAAAATGGAAATAGATTATTGGTCTCCAAGGGTTTCCATGTAATTGAGTCAAAACCCTTTGTGCTGTGAACGACTTGTTTCCATAGCAAAAACAGCTGGTCAGGCATGGCTGACAGAGAAATAGGACAGGCTAGAGGACCTTCACAGGGTCAAAGTGTATGACTTTGGGAATCTATTTGAGAGGCTTTTTGATCCTTTTCTTTTCATGGGCCTCCCCTTGGGACTCTCCACCTCTGTTTTTCAATTTGGGAAGATGCGTGTGGAGGTGTCCCACATTCCCCCTCCACCCCTACTCGTGTTCACACTCTTAGCAAATGTGTTGATCTGGTCTCTGGTTCCTGTGACTGTGTGACTATAGCTCATCTCTCTAAAAGAACAAGGACCATGTACTAGATGTTACAGAATCTTTATTCCTTGGATACTCAGCTCTGCAAATATGTGGCCCGATTAGTTTGGTTAACACTGGTAATGCTGACAGGCTAGAAAGTCAGAGCACAGTTTACTCACAAAGCTTTGCTGTGGTCATAGCATCAGCCTCTTCAGTGGCATTAATACAAAGTTTAAGCCACTGCCAGATAAACAATGGCACAGCATCACAACTAATCTTGGAAGAGATGTACGCTCAGCTGTTAAAACTTAGATGCACTGTCTTCAGTCTAAAAACTCTGGGATACTCTTGAAAGTGGAGTGGGTTAAGTCCTACGTTCTCTAAAACCCAGCAAACACACTCAGACCCCACAGCCACCTCTATGCCAACCATGCAAATGGCCAAACTTCACTGCTTCACAGCAAATCTCCAAAGAAGCCAAACTGATGAAAATTCCAGGTACACCAGTTTTCAGGTTGAGAACTCTGGGGTCTTCTCAGAGTGGGGGTGAGTAGCCTCATTCCATTTCCACATACTGATAGAGGGTATTCTCACAGTCATTTTCAGTCACCATCTGAAGAAGCTCTGGTCGGCTCACTTTCAATATTTATTTCATCAGATATATTAATTTCATAAAATGGTAATTCTTCTGGCCTAATGCCAATGCAGGTAGTGGTTCACTGGCTTTGGGTTTTTTGTCTGGGAAAGCACTTTTATTTTCCAAAGTAGAAGGTGTTTTGGAAGGCTTGGCCTGTAGTGCCTGGTACATACAAGTTATAATGACTATTTGGAGCAATACAGAATAACTAATATGCAAATCACTACTTTGATATATGTTATATTGATTGTTGAGAAAAAGAAGGTAGCAATATATGCAAAGAAGGGCCAGAGTTCTTGACCCAAACCAAGCCATTATCAGAGACTTGAGCCCAACAGGAACTAGATTCTTTATTCAAGGAGGAATTATTCACTTGAGTAACCACAAAATCACCCCCAGGGAACATCTCATCTGTTGTAGACCATGCTCCCAAGAAGCCTCATGTCCCAGTCCCAAAGGATTGTGAAATGTGGGTCTGGAAGCAATGCAGACACAGGAAATAATCCACACAAGGTTAGGGAGATAAAAGAGGTTCAGGAACTTCCACCACAAGATATCTGCAAGCAGGCAAAAGGTACTGGCTATGGGACTGAAACTGCAAGAAGTTTCTCTGACCTGAGGTCTTTACTGGGAAGAGTAGGACCACCCCTGTGGGTGGAGAATAGGTAGGGTAGGGGCGCAATCTAGAGCTACTTCCCACCCAAATGGGACAAATACATGCAAATAAGAATTATCCTGAACAAAAAAAAAACCTGTTACTCCAACAATCAATAGCAATAACTTTGTAGTTATTCTTTTTTAATAATTAAAAATTGAATTACTGTGAGATACATTTACAAAGTTGTTCATAGTTGAGTTTCAGTCATACAATATTCAACACCCATCCCTTCACCTATGAATATTTACCACCACCAATATCCCCAGTTTCCCTCCATTTACCTGCCTCTCTGGCTGATACTCATCTTCTCTCTCTCTGTCTCTATCTCTCTGTCTTCCCCTTTTCCTTTTTAGACTCTGTGTTTTACAATATTGCTACTGAAAAGATATCATGTATATCACTTTGCCTCCTTTCAGCACCCAGTTCTTGTCCATAGTGATCATTTCTAACTATCATGTCATAGTGGTCCTTTCACAGTCTTAACTGCACTTCCCCATTCTGTTTTGGCATGCTTCTACCATAGAATGGTCCTCCTAGTCCTTGCCTCTAATGCCTTCAGGTATTATTAAAAACTTTGTAAATCAGGCTAGAGCAGTGACACAAGCAGTAAAGAGTGTCTGCCTTGCCAACGCTAGCCTAGGACGAACCATGGTTCGATCCCCCAGCATCCCATATGGTCACCCAAGCCAGGAGCAATTTCTAAGCTCATAGCCAGGTGTGGCCCCCCAAAAAACAAAAACAAACAAAAAACAAAAAACAACTTTGTAAATCACAGTTCTTTAATTAAATAAAATTATATTTAAAAAAACCCTAACTGCTTTGTAAGAAAAATTTGCAAATCTAAAATCCTGAAATTCTTTTGTTTGTTTGTTTTAGGTCACACCCGGCGACTCTCAGGGGTTATTCCTGGCTCTGAGCTCAGAAATCATTCCTGCCAGACTGAGGGACCCTATGGGGTACCAGGATTCAAATCACTATCAATCCTGAATCGGCTGTAGGCAAGGCAAATGCCCTACCCCTGTGCTATCTCTCTGGCCCTAGAATCCTGAAAATTTTTTGATTCAGTTATTATACTAATCTTTGTATGTAAACCTAAGTATCATTTTTAGCCTAAAAGTTTATAAATTATTGAAAGTTGTTTATATTATAATTTTTAGCATTAGCATATTAACTTAGAAAAATCACTTTTCTTTGTAATTTTCCAGTTCATTTTATTACTAATTTGGAAAACAAAGTGTTCTCATAATGGGTTTAAATTAATTAAAATTTAAAATATTTTAGAAATATAATTATTTTTATTTTCCTTCTTTTTATAGAATAAAATAACAAATCCATTCTTCTCATTGGTCTTTGCATTAAACTATAATGTGTACACACATAATAATAAATTCAGGTTTCAGAATTTCAGAATAAAAGAATAGTTAATAGTTGTTTGATGAAAGACATATATCATGACTTTATCAGATTAAAAATAATATCAGCAATATTGTAAAAACTCAGTAATTAATATTATTATGAACATAACATTAACATAACAATTAAAAGATTGAACATAATGTTTAAAAATTTGAAAAAATATCAAAAACACTAAAATTAAAATATTTTATTGACATAAACACTAAATTAGAATTAAGGTCTTTTTATTATAGATTATCTTATGCGAGGAAATAAAATTTATTTGTAAAAAATAAATTTGAAATAAATTCACCTACAAAAGAGTAGCATTCAATTTATTTCAGTCCTTAGCAATATTATCAATAACTATGATAGAAAGGTGAAAACTTAAACTATTATTTCCCAAATATGAAAGCCAAGGAGGGAAGTATCTTCAAAATTAGATTAAAGTGGGCAGAGAAATAATGGTATACTGTGTAGAACCTTGTATATGGCTGACCTGAGTTTTAACGGGGGCATTCCATATATACCCTGAACTATCCAGGAGTAACCCCTGAGCATCATTGGGTATGGACCCCAAACAAAAAAAAATTAAACTAAAGAATTTTTTTAAGGAGAGGCAACTGGGGTTCTTGGGATTGGGATGTGGGTACACCAGTGATAACACCAGTGTTGGAATTATGTACATGAGAAACGATACTAACATAATGTGAATCTCAAATTTCAATTAATAAAATAATAAAGAATATCTATTTTAGACAAATAATCTCCTTTTCAAGGTTTAAAAAGTTTCACATTTTTTGTAAGTGCTCTGAAGTAAACAATCTGGTTAATGTCTTTGTAAATGTCTTTTTCACTTTTCTTTGAAGCTGTCATTTAGTTTCCAAATTGTCCCTTTGGAAATGGTGTTATTTGTAGAGATAAGTATGCATGATATCCCTTCTTTAACAATAAATAGCGCAAACCACAGTGTCTAAAAAATAAGGGAAGAAAGGAAAGGTGGGGAGAAAGAAAGAGAGAGAAAGGGAGATAGTTAGAGGGAGGGAGAGAGAGTAGCAAAATTCCTGCCCCAGAGATAGGAAAGGAATGAAGAAGAAAAAAAAGCTGGGGACATTGGTGGTAGTAAAGGTGCACTGGTAAAGGGTGGTTAGTGTACATTGTAAGACTAAGACTCAATCATGAACAACTTTGTAATCATGATGTTTAAATTTAAAAAAAAAAAAAGGCCAAGAAATGCTGAAAGGAGCATATCTAAGTTCTAGAAAAAGTAGTTTTAGTACTCTATAAAAACTATAGTGCTGAAAGAATGGAATTTGGGGAAAGGCCAATTTAATCTAATAAGTACTAAAAACAAAAGTGAAAGAAAAGTCACAAAGGTAAGGCAGAGAAGTACTTTCAACTTTGAAAGGTGACCTGATGAAAAGTTTATCTAAAGGACAAAAATCACTTCAAATTAATTCTAGTCCTCCCAAATGCTCAGCCCCTAGTGTTACTCTTCTCTATAAAAGATATAAAATTTATTTTTCTGCTTATAAATTTCTTTTCACAAGGGACCTAATTATTTCTCTTATAATTGTCAATTTTGTATTCAATTTGTGAGGTATCTTCAATTTTTTAAATGTTATCTTTCTTTTTAGAGGAAAATAATTTAGTCTTCTTATTATGATAACTGTTGGATTTTGATTAATTATATTTATCAAATTGAGAACGTTTCTTTCTTTTTGATTTCATGAATGGGTATTAGAGATTATTTTTCTTGCTTTCCTACATTGATTCTTTTGTGATTTTTCTTATTTGTCCTGTTAGTATAAATCACATTGACTGCTTTTAAAATATTGAACCTAACTTGAATCCATCTGATACATTTAACTTTACCATGGAGTGTAAGTTATATTGTATATATTTCTAAATTAGATTTGTTATGATTTTTCTATTTTTACTTCTATTTCTTAACAGAATATTGGTCTACAATATTTAGTTGTTTGTATTTTCTGGTTTTTGAGCCACACCCATTGGCAGGCTCAGAGGACTATATGAGATGCCAGGAATCTGTCCCAGGTGGGCTGCATGCAAGGCAAATGCCCTACTGCTATGCTATCTCTCTGACCCTACAGTGTTTAGTTTTTATACTGTCGTTATATATTTTAAAAAATATTTTATATTGTCATTTTTTCCCTTTAAACCGTCTTTTTTTTTTTTTTTTTTAGTTTGGTCTCAGATATCTAGCTTAAAATTACAGTGGAAGAGCTGGATAGTACAGTGGGTTGGGCACTTTTCTTGCATGTTGCTGATCTGGTTTGATCCCTAGCATCCCCCATGGTCCCCTGATACCATCAGGAGTAATTTCTGAGTGCAAAGCCAGGAATAACCCTGGAGCATCACTGAGTATGACCAAAAAACAAATAAAAAAACAAAAGTTGGAAATATTCACATTAATTTTATTGAATTATAGTTTCATAAACTATTATTTTATATACATTAACATTTATATAGACATACCTTAGGCTATTGACAAAATATTGATATCAAGTTAAATTTGGAAACCTTTCTTCTTTTATGACGCTTTTTTTTTTTTTTTGGCTTTTGGGTCACACCCGGCAGCGCTCAGGGGTTACTCCTGGCTCCATGCTCAGAAAATCGCCCCCGGCAGGCCCGAGCCTGCCCATATGGGATGCCGGGATTCGAACCACCGTCCTTCTGAATGAAAGGCAAACACCTTACCTCCATGCTATTTCTCCGGCCTTTTATGACACTTTCATCCCTCATTTATTATATATATTATTATTTTGTTTGTTTGTTTGTTTTCGGGCCACACCCATTTGATGCTCAGGGGTTACTCCTGGCTAAGCGCTCAGAAATTGCCCCTGACTTGGGAGGACCATATGGGACGCCGATGGATCGAATCGCGGTCCTTCCTTGGCTAGTACTTGCAAGGCAGACACCTTACCTCTAGCGCCACCTCGCTGGCCCCATTATATATATTATAAGTATATATAATATGTATGGGGTTTTTGTTTGTTTTGAGGCCACACCCAGTTGTGTTCAGGGGTTATTCATGGCTCTGCATTCAGAAATTGCTCCTGGCAGGCTCGGGAGCATATGGGATGCCAGAAACTGAATCCAGGTCCGCTGCTTGCAAGGCAAACGCCCTGCTGCTGTGCTGTCGCTCCAACCCCTATAATTATCTTTTAATATTCTTTTGTAGTCACTCAGAAGCACAGTGTTAAGGTTTATATTTCAATGAACATAACTTAGACCTAAAGATAAAATAAAAATTTTCTACATATTTTTTCTTTTCTCTTTTGTGCTATTCTCAGCTCTGCTCAGGGCTTTCTTTTGGTGCTGTGCTGAGAGATCACTCCTAGTGGTGCTGTGAGGACAATAATAATGCTGGGGATTAAATGGGGTCAAGCCACATGCAAGAAGATCCCCTTAACCTATTTCTATGGCCCTATTAATGTGTTTTTCTTCTTTTTCTTAAATGTGCAAACTTTCCTTCTTTTATAATTTTTTCCTTAGTCACTCTTTATGGTAGATATTTTTTAAAATTAATGACTCATAAATTTTCTTAGTTTTTCATCCTTGAGGGATGTTTTTATTTCTCATCCATATCTGAAATATTTTTTCTGGCTTAAGAACTCTTCTACATTGTCTATAGATGTTAATGTGGAATTTGCTGTCCAGTAGAGTTAGACACAAAGCACCATATTAAGTTTTCCAAATGTAAGACTTTACCTTCAATAAAGTGAATTTTATTCTAAATTTCAGAAATGCATTATGAAATGTAATAGAGGTTATAATAAAGACTTACTTCATCTTTTTACTTAGATTTCAAAGAAAAACTTGTGTTTCTCTGTTTCATTCAAATCTAGCAAGTCAGAGAAAATAACTTTTTGTGTCTACTTTTTATTTTTTAATTTAGCATGGAGAAGAAACTTATGTCATTGCCTGCAACCATCTCCATGCCAGAAATGGATCCCAACAACACCTTTAACAATGACAACAGCAACAGAAACTGCACAATTGAAAACTTCAAGAGGGACTTTTACCCCATCGTTTATCTGACAATATTTGTCTGGGGCATCTTGGGAAATGGCTTCTCCATATATGTTTTTCTGCAGCCTTATAAGAAGCCTACACCAGTGAATGTTTTCATGCTAAACTTGGCCATTTCAGATCTCTTGTTCATAAGCACCCTGCCCTTCAGGGCTGACTATTACCTCAGAGGCTCCAATTGGATATTTGGGGACCTGGCCTGTCGGATTATGTCTTATTCGTTGTATGTCAACATGTATAGCAGTATCTATTTCCTGACTGTCCTGAGTGTTGTGCGTTTCTTGGCAACTGTTCACCCCTTCCGGCTACTCCACATCACTAGCATCAGGAGTGCCTGGATTCTATGTGGGAGCATATGGATCCTTATCATGGCGTCTTCAGTAGTGCTACTGAACACTGGATCTGAGCAAAATGGCAATAACTTCCAATGCCTAGATCTCAGTATCAAGAAAGTTGTTAAACTACAAACCATGAACTACATTGCCTTAGTGGTGGGCTTTCTGCTGCCGTTCTGCATACTTAGTATCTGTTACCTGCTGATCATCCGAGCTCTATTAAAGGTGGAGGTTCCAGAATCAGGGCTACGGGTTTCTCATAAGAAGGCTCTAACCACCATCATTATTGCCTTGATCATCTTCCTCCTATGTTTTCTACCCTATCACATACTGCGAACACTCCACCTGCTGGTGTGGAAAGTGGATTCATGCGTAGATGGAGTGCATAAAGCTGTGGTTATCACTCTGGCCTTGGCAGCAGCTAATAGTTGCCTCAATCCCTTTCTCTACTACTTTGCTGGGGAAAATTTTAAAGACAGACTAAGATTTGCATTTAAAAATGTTTATCCACTGAAGAAAAAATATAGATTTTCTGCCAGTTCATGGTTGAAAAGGGAAACACCAGTGTAAGGGTTATAAGGTGAAGTCTGATATTTTGCCCTATATGTGCCCTATATGTGCCCAATATATGTGCCCAATAACATGTAGCTTCCAAATGACCTGGTGTTTATACAATATTCAACAAAAGTCTATTGCCAACATTTAGGTGACATGATATTTAAAAAATAAACTTATTTAATTTTTTCTTTTGATGTGTTTTCTGTCTTAATGAGAATAAGTCTAAATGAGAATGCAGAGTAAAAAATTCACTGCCAGACTCTTTAAACTAAAACTCAGACTGGGGCAAAGTGCTGAGCGTAACAGTCAATCCGAGAATCCTCAGATTCTCAGGTGCACCAGACATCTTACATTTTCAACTTTAAGATAGCTCTAAGTTCTTCAACTTCTCCAGCTTCTCCTCTCTCTTGATTATATCAAAATACAGAAAAAAATTTTTTTTTTGGTTTTAGGGCCTCATCTAGCAGAGCTCAGTGGTTACTCCTGGCTCTGTGCTCAAAAGTCACTCCTGGCAGGCTCTGCTGGGGATTGAATCCAGGTTGGCCACATATAAGGTCAATGCCCTATCTGCTGTGTCATCACTCCAGCCCTTTCCCAAATACAGTCAATTAACCAAGCTACAGAGGCCCTATTGCAGCTAATAAAAGCATCTTAAGACATAAGGGGAAAACTTTGATGATAAAAAGGGAAGGTTACCTTGAAGTAAAGCAAAGTTGAGTCCCAAATAATAAGAAGGAAATAAATAGTGTTGAGGCAAGAGACTGGTAAGTAGGAGAAAGAAAAGGAAATTTTATTTTGAACCTGGCAGTGGGATTACTTCTTTGAATTTGGTTCCTATGGCCTCTTTTTCTGCCACTGTGAAAAGCAGGACAGGAAGAGTGGAGAGGACCTGAGGTATGGTCCTAGGAGGTATAAGGATCATATGTGGGAACAGGAGAGAAGGTTATTTTTACTCTTGAGATTTGATTTCCTACTGACTTTCTTACTTGTCTTACAGGCAAAACATGACTCCATTATGGATAGTATTTATATAGAGGATAATATATGTAATAAAATACTGATCCAACCTTTCTTAGAAAATGTGATGGCAATATGTATATGTGGGAACAAGATATAAGAATATAAGTTAATATATTCTATCATGAAAATGTTTAATAACTAAAGGTAATTAATGATGTATAACAATAGTATTTAGTGAAGGAGCTAAAAACCAGAAGAAACTAAAGAGAACTGATAAGGTTGCCTCTGGAGAGAGCTGGGATGAGAAAAGAAGATAGAGACTTCTCTTTCTTTTAAGAATTGTCTAACTTGCAAATATGTATTATTAAAATAAAATTTAAATTAAATTTAAATTTAAATTTTAATGAAAGTTAATTCTAAGACATTTTTAATTAAAGAAGGTATGACAGATCACTAGAAGCTGACAGAAGAAAGGGGAAGAAATTAAGAAGACAAGAGAGGAGAAAGGGAAACAAAAATACTGAATATGAATATGGATCCCCAAGAGAAGTCTATCTAGATCTGCCACAGGAGGGGTGAGAACAAACACTTCCTGGGGACAGGGGTGGTTTGAATGTCAGGATATTTGTAGTAGCAAATAACAAGAATTCCAATTCCAGGTAACTTAAACTGTCATTGTCTCATTTAGTAATGAAATGGAATGAAAGGGACTTTGGACTTTCGGTTCTATTCAACAGGAGGTTCTATACTCTTTCTTTCCGTGTTCTGACTTGGTTGCCTTATTGGATAGGGCAACTGCCACCCAAATTATTCTACAAGTTGTATGCTTCCTTTTCATTGCACCTACCCAGAAAACACACTTGTCTCTAGACACACTTTTGAGGAAGAATGAAGATGTTCAGCGTCTACACTTGGAGAGGAGGGGGGTTAAGCTTGCTGACATCTTAATTGGGAAAGGAGTAAAAATAGGGCTTATAGAGACCATATGTTCTTCATTATTCATTGTAGTAAGTAGAAAAAGGACTTCCAGAGGAACTTGTTTATGAATTACCTAAACAGGAGGCTCAGTAGTTGAGGAGTGTGGAAGGAAAAAATGGGACTGAGGAATTGGAGTGGTAATTAAAGAATGAGTTAATATTATGATGTCATAATAATTTTCAAACCAGGTATTAGGAAAAAACAGTGATGGAGGGATCATGAATTAAAGTTAAGTAAGTCACTATTGTGTAGTATAAAGGAGAGAAAGAGAGAGAGAAGAGAGAGGGAGGGAGAATGGGAGGGAAGGATGAAGGGAGGAAGGGAAAGAGAGAGAAGTTCATGGCTAATGTTTTTTCTTCCAAGACTTCTTTTCCAGCTAGAGCGAGGACACACATTTGGTAAAGAATATTGTCCTTGAGGAAAACAAGAAAATGAAATTCTTTGTTTAGCAAAATGAAAGCCAAGAGTGTCCTGGGGTTTTAGATACAGTTCTTTTGTCTGAGAGATTAGGTATCTCCTCAAGCAAGTACACAGATTGTTCAGCTGAGAAAAAGGATTTTGTTTTGTAAACTTTGGTAAAATTATGATACTGAAATTGTGCTTTTTCAGTAGAGACCTAAAAAGCAGCTACCATTATATTTTGTAATTACTTTAAACAACCAATTTGCTGTTTTCTATTTAATTCAGTGGCCTTGCCTTTTATTCTGAGGTACAGATATATTAAACTAATGAAAAATGGATCAAGAAGAAAAGAAAAGCAAGTGATATAGCTTTTTACAGGAATTCATTCCTCTTCTTAAAAAAGAAGTTGAAAGCAGAGATCTTATCAGGGGAAAATAAGGCAGGCAGGGGGTAATCCTGAGGTGTTGGCTATGGGAGGGATAACCTAGGTCTTAGGAGAACCTTCTGTCTCCAAGGAGATAGAAGCAGCTATTAAAGGCCAGTAAATGACACAAGGATAAATATGATGAGAAGACTTGCGACAATGTGTTGCAAAATATTAAATAATGAAGAATATCTACTGTCCAGAGAATCCATTAAGGAAAGGCAGCTAATTTTCTCAGAGAGTTAGAAAGTTCTCAGAACTTTTAGCTGGGAAGATTGTATATTAAACCTGGGAACCCCTAACTCCCCTCCTCTGCCCTGACTGCAAAGATCCTGCATTTCTGTGTACTGGCCTGACCAGGGCCAGTTGATATCAAAGGAGGGCTAGGTCAGTGTTTCCACTGAGGACAGGTGACTGGTGACAGAGGTGCCTCTCTGACCTTTGGGTTCATGTAAGGCCTCAGGATCTTTGCACAATCCTCAGCTTAGAAAAACTCAAAATGTTTTCTGTCAAACTGAATAAACCCTTATAAATGGCAAAAACTAGAGTTCCCCATAGGCTCCTGGAATATATACTTAAAGTTTTATGTAATTTTATTAAAAGCAAATAAAATTGTTCCCTTGTTCTTTTTCCTACTTTAACAGGCCATTACTACTATAGTCACTTTATCTAAACTGTGGTTTATTCTTTCTTCAAAGATCAGCTGATTTTTTTTCAAATTGGCCTTAGAATTTTTTCCTTGACTTCTATATTTTGGAAATACTACTATAATGTATTGTTTTGTTTCGCTTTTGTTTGTTTGTTTGTTTGTTTGGATTCAGCCATATCTACTTCCTTATTAAATTTATGTTTTACATTTTAAATTTCATTATCTTTTCAGAATTAGAATTATAGAATTTTCAAAGTGAATTTTGTAATTTATAGTTTTGTACTTGCAATCTTTATAAGACTTTTTGTGTCAAAACACTTCTATATTCTAATAATATCCTAAAATCATTGCCAATAGAATTCTGTTGTTTACTACACTTACCCTCTCTTGGGTGAGTTGGTATGTTTTGTGATTTTTTTGTTTGTTTGTTTTGTTTTTGAGTCACACCTGGTACTGCTCAGGGGTTACTCCTGGCTCTGCACTCAGAAATCACTCCTGGCAGGCTCGGGGGAACCATATGGGATGCCTGGAATCGAACCACCATCCGTCCTGGGTTGGCCACCTGCAAGGCAAACACCCTACCACTGTGCTATCTCTCCGGCCCCTGTTTTGTGATTTTTGACATTCTACCCCTACTTTTTGTGAAATTTTGTCAGTAGGAAATATTTTAGGCTTATGCTGACTTTTCTCCAGAAAAAAATTTATATTTGCTTTTGCCAACTTTTGAATTTGTATTATCCAGGGACCATGTTAAATTGAATCCACTAATTAACTTGTTTAGACACATTGGTAGTAAAATGTGTAGCTCCCATAGTCTCTCCCAAGAACCAGATTTTAATTTAAAATTTTCAGGAGAGCTATTTTCCATTTCTACATGCTGGAGTTGTCCTGACACAAGGATATTTCTGTTTTCTTCTCTGTGTTGTTTGTTTACATATACCTATGTATTGGGAGCAGACATCTATTTTATTTAGGGATCTAGTGCATCTTTCCAGAATGGTGATCCATTATAAATGCTGTCCCACTAAGAAGTAAGTTCTCAGGGCCTAGAAGTCAGTAAGTAATGTATGTCTTCTTCCTTGCAAGCATAAAGTCACTTTTCTCCCTGTTTCTGAATAAACTGAGTGTGATTCTGATTCTGGCAGCTTGGCTAATCAAATCTTGCAGCTCAGTTTTCTGAGATCCCTGGGCTACAATTGATTCCCAGTCATATGGCAGCCTGGAATGTGTGACTACCACACATGAAAAGGTGCTCAGTGAGCACCACTGAGCTTCAGATGTAATTGTGTAGAATGCTGCAGGGGCACCACAGTGATCATGGTGAGCACTATTATCATAATGTGCATGATCACAGCTAGGACAGTAGACTCATGTAAGCATGTGTTCAAGTTCCACCACTAAAATAAGAGCAACCCTCTATGATTATCATGGCTGAGTCTGTGAGCACCAGAACTACTTCATTTTCAGTGAGCATCACAAGTAAATATTGGAGCACCACAGCTATGTGTATGTGCAAACACAGTCATTGCAAAGAATAATTAAGAAACAAAGGGGGTGGAGTGGTGGCACAGCAGTATGGCATTTGCCTTGCATGTGACTGACCTAGGACAGACCACAGTTTGAACCCCCCCCCCACCTCTGCTCCAAGCCAGGAGCGATTTTTGGAGCACATAACTAGAATAAGTTTCACCGGTGTGGCCCAAAAACAAAACAGAAAAACAAAAAACAAAAAGGAAAGGAATGGGGGGGGCGAGTAAAAGAGTGGAATCTAATTTCTTGAAGCTGGGCTGGTTATAATGACTTCTTTGGTCAATAGGATATAACAAAAGCGACATTTTGGGATTCTAAGATTTTCATAATAAGTCTTGTCATTTCTATTGCAGTTTCTTTAATTACTGTTCTAGAGATACATCCTTTTAGAAGTCCACCCAGTCATTTTGTGAAAAAACTAAGTTACCTTAAAGGTAATTTGAAGATACTTTGGTTAACACCCACAGTTGAGCTCGAAGCTCACATCATCAATGACCAACCATGGGAGTGAGCATTCCTTTATGGAAAGCTAAACCTTCAGGATGTTAACTCCAGCTTATATCTGGCTACAACCCCAGAAAATTCCCTCATTAAGAACTTTTTACATAGTCCCAGTTAATCCAAAGAATATAACAATACATTCAAAATCATTGAATCTTGGAGTGTTTGTTAAACAAGTGATTATATGTTAGACTTTCGATAGTAAGATTTCACTTTTAGAACCAGTTTTCCTCATTCTAAAGCACCAACTAAGTGCACTAAAATTTAGAAGGTGCTTTCAGGGTGAAAGGAGTTATTGGCACTTCCTTCTCAGAGTCCACTTGTACATTTAATGTTAGACCCTCTAAATTTTCTTTCTTTATTCTTCACACTAATACAAATTAAAAGATAAGATTCCAGAGCTATGGAGATAGTTTAAGTGGTAGACCATATATTTAGCATATACAACCCTTAGCATCACATTTGGCCCTGATGTGGCCCCTTGTAAAATCACTTCACCAGACTCCAACCCCAGGTGAACGAGTCTGAATCAGGGTCACACATGAAATAATCCAAACCAAGATGAGGGTGAAACACATGTGGTCTGGCAGTCTTATACCTAGTATTGAGCCCCTGCTGCTTATCAGACTACCATTTTTATTAAGTATAGAGACCACCCCAGATAGGGCAGCTATCCTGAGCTACTTCTGCTCAGGTTTACATATAAGGCAATCTTTGTTTTGGGTGAAACCAAGTTTTTTTTTTATGTGTGCAAAAAGATTTTTATTCAGGACAAAAGCTATTTCATCTTAGATTAATGTCTTTATATATATTTTATTTAAACACCTTGATTACATACATGATTGTGTTTGGGCTTCAGTATTGTAAAGAACACCATCCATCACCAGTGCAACATTCCCATCACCAATGTCCCAAATCTTCCTCCTCCCCACACAACCCCGCCTGTACTCTAGACAGACTTTCTATTTCCCTCATACATTCTCATTATTAGGATAGGTCACAATGTAGTTATTTCTCTAACTAAACTCATCCCTGTTTGTGGTGAGCTTCATGAGGTGAGCTGTAACTTCCAGCCCTTCTCTCTTTTGTGTCTGAAAATTATTATTGCAAGAATGTGTATCATTTTTCTTAAAAACCCATAGATGAGTGAGACCATTCTGTGTCTTTCTCTCTTTCTTTCTCTCTCTCTCTGACTTATTTCACTCAGCATAATAGATTCCATGTACATCCATGTATAGGAAAATTTCATGACTTCATCTCTCCTGACAGCTGCATAATATTCCATTGTGTATATGTACCACAGTTTCTTTAGCCATTCATCTGTTGAAGGGTATCTTGATTGTTTCCAGAGTCTTGCTATGGTAAATAGTGCTGCAATAAATATAAGTGTAAGGAAGGGATTTTGTAGTGTATTTTAGTGTTCCTAGGGTATATTCCTAAGAGTGGTATAGCTGGATCGTATGGGAGCTTGATTTCCAGTTTTTGGAGCAATCTCCATATCGCTTTCCATAAAGGTTAAACTGGACAGCATTCCCACCAGCAGTGGATAAGAGTTTCTTTCTCTTAGCATCCCCACCAACACTGCTTGTTCTCATTCTTTGTGGTGTGTGCCAATCTCTGTGGTGTGAGGTGGTACCTTATAGTTTTTTGATTTGCATCTCCCTGATGATTAGTGATGTGGAACATTTGTTCATGTGTCTTATGGCCATTATACAAGGCACTGACAGAACTTTACAAGAAAAAACATCTAATCCCATCAAAAAATGGGGAGAAGAAATGGACAGACACTTTGACAAAGAAGAAATACAAATGGTGAAACCAAGTTGTAAACAAACAGATACAAAGAAACCAGGGAAGATCTTTGTTTTGGGTAAAATAAGGCATAATCCAAAAGCCCCTGAACACTGCTGAGACTGAACATCACTTCAAACAGATTACTGAACCAGCAGCCAGGAGTGGCCCCTGAACTGCCAACACACAGCACCATTGGCATGGCCCCCATTTTTTTTAATTTTAATTATGACAACAAAGATGCAAAGAGAGAGGACAGGGTAAAGTTACAGTGGAAGCACAATCACCCATAAACAGAATTCTCGGTAGTCCCATCGATGATATCCCAGCCTTGAACTTTCAGCCAAAGAACATTAAGAAAAACAAAACTGAACCCATGTACAATACAATTACTTTGTCCCTCAAATCCCCAGTTGTAGTACATACTATTTCTTAGCAGCACACAATATAATCTAAAGACATTAGACTTATGTAACTCCTTAAACATTGAGGGCAAAGTACATTTATCTAGTTCCATGCACATGCTTACTAGTTTAAGTTGACCTCAAAAGTTTTAGTGGGCTGTTTTTCTTAAGGATTGGAGTCAAGGGAACATAGTAAAAAACGGTGTTAGAGTGGCATTTGTTTGCATAGGCCCACCAAAATATAAGGGACATGGAAAGAAAAATTATGGTCTAAATACAAGGAGACCCTACCCCTGAAGTTTCCTGGCACAGGACTGACACTAGGCTCCAGGCAAACTAGTTTGTCCAATCCAAGTCATCGTCTGTAGTGGCAATACACCTCCATTCCTCACATAGTCTCTGTTGTTGGTATCATGCTTCTGTACTAAAGATCCTGGAATCTGCATATCCCATATTGCAGTCAGGATGGTGCAGAGCATCCTCTCGTTTCACCTCACACTTAAGGGGCAATAGAGAGAACCATGTCCTGTAGAGCAGGTCATTGTTGTCAAGTCTTCTCAGTGTAAACGGAAGTCTCTTTTTAGGAGGTCGATGTCAGACCCTTGGTAGTGTCTTTCCTGGTAGAGGACTGCTTCCAGCTGTTGCTATAAAAGACCTTGGATGTTTCATAGATAGCTTGCCTGGTTCCGGCGTGAATGGAGGATGCCCATTCTTCTGAGGCCTGTGCCAGGGCCCCCATTTTTTTTTAAAGTAAAGACTATAGTTTTTAAGTTTAGTTAGAATTTGAGAGAATTTCTTTTTATTTTCTTTTTTACATTTTTACTTTTCTTGTCAGTGTTCAAGACTTACTCCTGGCTCTGTGCTTAGAAATTACTTCTGGCAGTGCCCAGGGACAGTATGCAATATTGGAGAGCACTTTGGGATATAGAGATGAATTGGACATGATTTAACAAAGGACCTAAAACACATGCATTAAACACCAAGATATTAACCAGAGGTGGGTTTAATAACAGCTAAACTACCAGAAGAACACAGAAAAGGAAGATTCCTAGTTCAAGTAGTGGCTTTGTAGAAAATAAGCCTTTAGGCTTATCCCTTAAAGAAAGACCAGAGAATAGCAGGAACAAAAAGGAGATCAATTACAAATCATGGTAAAGACAAACCAAATCTTTTTTAAAAAAATTATTACATAAAGGCCAAAAAAGAGGATAGGGAGGGAATATGGAAGGATGTTAATACCATATTAATAGAATTATATATTAATTAGAATTATATTAATAATATATTAATAGAATTCAGGAGGAGAGCTGGAGAGGGACGCTTGCCTTGCACATGGCTTGCTTATGTGGGTTTGAGCCCCAGTACTGTATATGGTCTTCATTTTGCCAAGAGCAATTCCTGAGTATGGAGATAGGAGAAATCCCTGAGCACACTGGGTATGACCACCCCACAAAAACAGAACAAAACAACACTAAAGAATTCAGGAAACACTGGTGTACCACACAGAACTTCTGAGAAATGTGGTATACTTAAAAATGGTCTTTGTATAAGAGGAGTTTTGTTCTCAAAGGGACAAAACAAGCTAACTCTTCAATATAAATATAGATTACTATCTAAAGCTAAGAGGAATTTATTGTTGATGACCTTCAATTGTATGTGATTCATTATTTCTTTTTTGTTAGTGGAGATAAGGTTAATTTTATTAAATTTACCTGCAAGGAAATGGCATAAATTTGTGAGTATAGGAGCCATTCACTTTGAAAACATTTTGACTCTCCTCATCAGGCTTCAGATTGCCTCACTCTGGCCACACTTGGACATTGATTCTTAGTTTTGGCTAAATCAACTCTTTAGTTTCAAGCAAAATAAAACTAAATCCATACTAAATAAATAAAACCTATAAATTCTTTGTTGGATTTCTATATAGTTTGACCTAATCATCTCTGTTTATGTATTTTAATACTAACTAGTGATTCTGACAGTATATATCTATTTTTTGTTGTATTTTGTTTTGTTTTGGGGTCACACCCAGTAGTGCTTAGGGGTTACTCCTGGTTCTATGCTCAGAAATTGCTTCTGGCAGGTTTGGGGGACCATATGAGATGCTGGGATTCGAACCACCATCCTTTCTCCATGCTATCTCTCTGGCCCTGACAGTATATTTTTATATCCTCTTCAGAACTTTGTAAATTTCTAACTATCTGCTTTGGAAGAACTTAAGTGATTTTTTTTTAGAAATTTTCTTCATTTAAATTTAAATATATATTCCAATTTATCACATAGCTTCTAATTACATAATTTTCATATTATAGGAAACTATAAATTTGAAAAAGAAATATGTTTATAAAAGAAAGATGTTTGCCTAAGTGTTAAGTGAGCTGAGATTTATCTCCAGCTTGACCCTTTCCAGTTGGGTAAGTACAGGCAAAAGTCTTTGCTCTACTTCTTTGCCTTTGTTTTCTCCTCTGTCAACATGGTAATGACAATACTTGCCCCTTCTTGCAAACTAGTCCTGCGGACAAAATTTAAAAAAAAGTAAATAAATGCCAAATCCTTTTGAAATCTATGGAACCTTACAGCAATGCAAGCTATTACCTGCTACTAGACATTTTATAGAAATGGAATTTTTGCTAATCAAATTACATTTTGAAAACCCTTGGGAAGTCTGTCATACAAATGAAATCATCAAAAATGAATCTTTACTTGAAGCAAATACTTTTTTTTATGATGAGTCAATTCCTAATTGGTCCCTTCTTTGTATTTGAATTTTGCTGTTTTGAATGTTCTGAAAATAGGGCATCATCATGTTCCTACTTAAAAACTAATAATGCTGCTGAGCACAATGCAGTGCTGGACAGAAGAAAGCTCAGAAGTCAGCAAGTGCCCTTGTCAAGAGGGGAAAGCAAACACTCTGGAACTCCTCCAGAAGGCCCCTGGGGGTTCGGGTAACAAATGAGTTTAGTCCTCTTTGCGTAAAAAGTGATGTCAGAGGAAGCCAAATTTATTATGACTCAAATCAACTTTGGGTCGCTATAACCTCTCAAACGCAGATATCTATAAACAGCTTTTTACATAAATGTAATTAGTAACTCCCATGTGAATGAAGCCATCATCTCAAAGGTTATTTAGTAATCAAAGCTGTGTGCTAGGAAGGCAAGAGTAAAAGTAAACTTGGTTGAACTCACTCTTAACTGTTCTTTAAGGTATGGTTGAAATCCATAGCTTCAACAAAGATAGAAGTTTTCTGTTTTGTTTATTTGTTTTCATTTTGCCACAGGACTACAGGAAAGCAATGGCCACACAATACTGAGTACCAGACTCTGGGTTTATACAAATGCTAGCAATGATTCTGGGAAACAATTTATTGTTGCAGTGAGATCTGAGACTGAACTATGGCTCCAAAGTTCTCAAGAAAGGCAGGCAATTGCTCTAACTTTAAATTTATCATATGCGAACCTGAAAATAATGAAATCTACCTCAAGGTGTTGTTAAGGGCTGGAAACAGCTCAATAGGATCCTGCACAACATGCTTTGTGTTCAGGAGACCTTGTCACAAAATAGGGGAGACTCTGCACAGTCCTTTGATCAGCCAGAAGTGACCCCTAAGTACAGAGGTGGGAGTAGCCCCCAAGTACTACTGAAAATAATCACTTCAGGAAAAAACACTCCAAGAAAATGCGATAACATTTACAAATGCAATTAGCAAAGTGTTAGACATGGAGTGATACTCAACACATCTTAAATTTGGGGGGTTGAGGTCATACCCAGTAGTGCTCAGGATTACTTCTGGCTCTGTGCTCAGTGATCACTCATGGTGGGCATGAGATACCATCTGAGATGCTGGGGATTCAACGTGGGTTGTCCACATGCAAGGCAAGTTGTACTATTGCTTTGGACCCAAATCTTGCTTATTTCTGACAGGTAATTCTAAGGAAGAAAATATTTCCTGAGACTGGAGATATAATTAATGATCCAGGAGAGTGCTTTATATGTGGGAAGCCTCAGTTTGATCCCTAGCACTGCAGTATCACTAGAGAACTACTGGGAATAGTTTAAACAAATAAACAAACATAAAAAAAAGCTTTCCTTGATCCTTTTAGAGTCTTTTGATTTGTTATGAAAATTAAGCTAATAAAATCAAATTTTACTATAATAAAATGTATTTGGGTTGAACCTAAGTTCCTGTATAAAACTCCTATGAATCTTGACATTTCCTTAGTGATAGGTGTGACCAGATATTTGTAAGGAACTCCTTTTGAGCATACCCAAAATTATGCCAATTGAAATAACAAGGCAAGTTGTGGGAGGGGTCTTAGATATTCTGGGGTGGGGCTGGTCACCAGAAAGATTAGCCAGTTAAAGGACTTGGAACTTTCATCCCCATCCATGACCTGTGGGAAAGGACTGGAAACTACAGATGAAGCTTTTTAAAAAAATGCTAAACAATAATGAAACTTCTGGGTTGATTGAATGTGTTTTCTTCCCAATTCTATGGGAACAGTAACTCCTATACTCAAGACGTTTCCAGACCATAGCATGTGTATCTCTTTATTTTGTCTGTGTCCTTTTTAATAAATAATAAACAGAAGTAACTATCTCTCTAAGTTCTATGATTTTCTCTGCTAAATTAGTTTAACTACAGGAGAGGTGAGTGCAGTGAGAGTAATAACTACACTAAAGACTATCATAACAATATTAATGAGTGAGAGAGGTACAATACCTTTCTCAAATATAGGGGGGGGATGGAAATGGGGGAGAACATTGGTGGTGGGAATGTTGCACAGGTGAAGGGGGCTGTTCTTTTAATGACTGAGGCCCAACTGCAAACGTGTTTGTAATTTTGAAATTATTTTAAATAGAATTTAAAATTAAAAAAATAAATTAGTTTAACTCAAGGAGAAGTCCATGAGAATCTTTCATTTATAGCCATTTTACCAGAAACAGAGAAACAATTCAGACATGAAAGTGTCTATAATGAAGGAGGTGCTGTCTTGTAGGACTGGCCTTTAACCTGTGGGATTTGATCTTATCTTCATGAAGATGGTGTCACAATTTCTTAGCGATGCTTAAGAAAACCACACATTAGTACAGATTAACAAGGCGAAAAGCACACAAATGTACTCAGGTGACACAAAGCCCTTTGTAAGTAAACAAATACCAGAAAGAGTTAACCTAAATGTTTTTATGATAGTTTTGATGAAGAATGGGCAATTATGTAGAAATAAGATAGTGAAAGATGGGGCGCGGAGAGATAGCACAGCGGCGTTTGCCTTGCAAGCAGCCAATCCAGGACCAAAGGTGGTTGGTTCAAATCCCGGTGTCCCATATGGTCCCCCGTGCCTGCCAGGAGCTATTTCTGAGCAGACAGCCAGGAGTAACCCCTGAGCAACGCTGGGTGTGACCCCCCAAAAAACCAAACAAACAAACAAACAAAAAAAGATAGTGAAAGAGTATGAGCTATGTGTAAGAGAGTGGGGTAATTTATTAAGTCCTATGTGTCTAGAAGAAGCTACTCAGGATTTCTGTCTGAAAAGAGAGAATGTTTCTTTCTGTAAGTAAGAGGAGAGTGCACTTTGCATGAAGCTAAATCAGGGAAGAAAAGTAGAGAGAAGATCACAGTGACCTCATGCTTCTGCCAGAAATCAAGCAAGCAATTTCAGAGAAATAAAGCAACCTCTAGAGGAGAAATTCAACCAACTCAAAGAATTTTTTCAGAGGTTGAGAAATTTCACAGTAGCAGAATTTTATAGGGGAAATATTGTATAAATGAGCTTGAAGACAAAATATAAACCAGAATTGATAAGGAAGTTGAAAAAGAAAAAAATATAATGAAATCAAATGTAAGATACATACTGAACAAAGACAAGAAGAATCATCTCTAAATTAAAAGAATACAGATTTTGATAAAAAAAAATAAAGGGGGGATGGAAGAACAAGTGGTGGGAGAAATAATAACAAAACTTTCCTACTCTCTGGAGGGTGACAGCTTCACAAATTCAAGAGGGCAAAAGAGTACAAAACAAATAGACTTAGAAAAAACACCAAGAAACTTAGTAATCAAGGTGGCAAAACCCAATAGAGAGAGATGAACTTCTTTCAGCAGCTAGAAAGATAAAAAGCCAATATAAGGGAAATAATATAAGAATCACAACAGATCTCCCATATGAAATGATACAGGCAAGACAAGAGTGGAATGACATATTTAAATTACTGAATAAAAAATTAAATTTTAACTTAGAGTCCCCTGTTCTGCAAAGCTCTCAAGATAGAAGAAAGGGATAAAAACATTTCCAAACATATAAGAACTGATGACATTTGTGATAACATAACTGGCTCTTAATGAGCTATTAAAATGTCACTTATACAAACCAAATACCCAAGTATTAAAGCAACAGCCTTACACAGTAAAATGACACCACAGTCCTTTATTTTAATAATATAATTGAATGTCAATGGATTACACTCTTACATCACAAGGCAGAAAATCCATCTATTTGCTACTTGGAAAATTCATTGAAAATTACAGAATAAGGGACCAGAATGATAGTACAATGACCAAGGTGCTTATCTTGCATAGGACTAAGCTGGGTTCAATTTCTGGCATCCATAGGGTCCTTTGAACATCACCAGGTGTGATTCCAAAGCTATTCTTGATCTGCCCCCCCCCAAAAAAAAACAACAAAATTAAAATGAAATTATAGGACTGACACAGGTTCAGAATAAAAGAATACAAAACAATTATACAAGCCAATAGAAAACAAAACAAAACAAAAATGGGACAACTAATCCTAAAACCAGAACAAAATGCATTCAATGTAATAGGAGACTTAAAACATGCAACTCTCACCACTAGAGAGAGCCACTAAACTGAATATCAGTAAAGACACAAGATCCCTAAATGAGTAACTAGAAGAACTGGGACTAATGAATTTATACAGGGCTTTCCATCTTTATAAAACAGAATACATATTCTTTTTTAGTGCAAATGGAACATTCTCCAGGATAATTACATTTTAGGACATAAGTATAGCATAAATTCACAAACAAAAATTACACCAAGCATTCTATCAGATCAGAATGCAACAGATAGAAATTAATCATAAAATGATTTTGGAGCTTATATGTGGTAATTAGAATAACTGCATAAAAGAATTCAATGGTTAAAACTGGGATTGTCTAGAACACTCTTGGCTTCAGAATATAAGGAGGAGAAAGAAAATAATTGAATGGAGGAGGAAAAGGTCATATGTGAAATAATAGGGCATAAGAGCCAAGGGAATTCAGGTGCATTGGTGGTGTTAAGAAAAGACAGAACTAAATGTCCAAGCCATGGATATGACAATAATGAGGTCATGAGACCCAGACTTTAACAACCAAACTCAAAAAGTTTGCCTGTCATGATGGAAAGCTGGGGCTGGGGAGGTGGTAGCATGGGATGAACTCTGGGAATATTGGTGAAGGGAAGTAGACACTGGTTGTTGGATTGATTCTGAAACATTGCATGTCTAAAAGTCAACTATGAATAACTTTGTAAATCATAATGCTTTAAAGAAAAATAATTTTAAAAAAGATGTGGGAGAAACTGCCACAAGGAGACAGAACAAAACGCTGCTAATAACAGTTAGATTAAAGAGGAAATTAAGGAAGAAATATAAAGATTCTTTGAGACTAATGACATGAAGAAACAAATTGCCAAAATCCATGGTACACATCAAAAGCAGTACTTGGGGAAAACTCATAGCAATAGAGCCTACATATAAAAGAACAGAAAAGATAAAATCAACAACTTAAATGCACACCTTGAATATCTGGAGAATGAATAATAAATGGACCCAAAGACTAACAGAAGAAATAAATAATAGAAACTAGTATAGGAATCAATGACATAGAAATCAATAAAGCAATACAAAAAAAATCAGTGAAACTGGGAACTGTTTCTTCAAAAGAATAAACAAGACATACAAACTGTTGCCAGGTGTCAGAAAGAAAAAGATAAAGAGCTCAAATAATTAAAATCAGAAATAAAAGGAGAGAACTCACAATAGAACCCCACAAATACAAGGCATCATGAGAGCTTACTATGAATAACTCTACTCTGTTAAGCTATATATAATCTTCCAAAACTGAATGAGGAGGAAATAGAACATCTAAACAGGCCAATCTCAAGCAAGAAATTGAAACAATAAATAAAAATCTATCAAGAATAAAAGTCCTGACACTTACAGGTTTTATCAAACCTTCAGAGAAGACTTATTGCCATTGCCTTATTGCTTATTGCCTTAGCTCTTCCAAAATAGAAAAAAATAGAAATTCTTCCAAAAGTCTTTTGTGAATCTAACAGTACACTGATACCCAAAGCTGACAGGGATACTAGGAAAAAAGAAAGTTTCAGATCAATGTCCTTGATAGGCATTGATGCAAAAATTCTCAACAAAGTTTTTGTAAACAAAATCCAACAGCCTTATCAAAAAATCAGACAACATGATAAAGTGGGATTTATTCTAGATATACATCACATCAATAAAATATATGGTGATATGAATTAATGCAGAGAAAACTTTTGACAAGATCCAACATCCATATGATAAGAAAAAACTATGTAAAGTAGAAGAAGGAACCTTCCTCAGCTGTGTATATAAAGCCCACAGCTTTCACTATTATCCTAATAGTGAAAAATTGAAAGTTATCACTGAGATCATGCACAAGGCTAAAATGTTTATTGTCTCCACTTTCATTCAACATAGTATTAGAAGTCTAGACAAATAGGACTTTATTAAAATGAGAAGCTTCTGCACTTCAAAGGAACAGTGACAAGAATACTAAGGCTACCCATGAAATGGAAGAAACTATTCATTCAATACTCATCAGATAAGGAATTAATGTCTAAGATACACAGGTCACTGGTTGAACTTTACAAGAAAAAAATGTAACCCCATCAAAAAATGGGCGAGAAGAAATGAATAGATATTCCATCAAAGAAGAAATACAGATGGCCAAAAGGCATATGAAAAAATGTTCCGCATCACTAATCATCAGGAAGATGCAAATTAAAACAACAATAAGGTATTATCTCACACCACAGAGATTAGCACACATCACAAAAACAACTGGTGCTGGTGTGAATGCAGAAAAAAGGGACTCATTCACTGTTAGTGGAAATGTAGATTGCTCCAGCCTTTTAGAAAACAACATGGGCATTCCTCAAAAAGATATAAATTGAGCTTCCATATGATTCAGCAATATCACTCCTAGGGATATACCCGAAGAACATAAAACACAATACAAAAATGCCCTCTGGCTCCTATGTTCATCACAGCACTATTTACAATAGACAGAAGCTGGAAGCAGTCCAGCTGTCCGACAACAGATGAGTGGCTAAAGAAACTGTGGTAGATCTGCACAATGCAGCTGTAAGGAAAAAAATGAAGTCATGAAATTTTCTTACACATGAATGGACCTGGGAACTATTATGCTGAGTGAAATGAGTCAGAGGGAAAATGATAAACATTCATTTGTGGGATATAAGAAAAACTAAAGATGGTATGGTAATAATATCCAGAGACAATAGACATGAGGGTCAGGAAGTCCAGCCCAGAGTAGAAAGCTTGACACAAAGAATGGCGAGTGCAGTTAGAGAAGGATCTACTAAAACAATGATAGTTGGAACTCACCACGCTGGACTGAAAGGGGTGAAAGTGCTGAAAGGGGAGAAAATACAAGCAAGGCACCTCTCAATTAATAATAGTGCAAACCACAGTGTCAAAAAAAAGAAGGTAAGTGAGAGAGTGACGAGCAAATTGCCTACCCTAGAAACAGGTAGGTGGGAATGTTGCACTGGTGAAGGGGGGTGCTCTTTACATGACTGAAATCATACAACTACAATCATATTTGTAATCACGGTGTTTAAATAAAAATTTTAAATAAAGTTAGCAAATAAAAGAGAATATCATAAAATATAAAATAGAACTACCATACATCTAGCAATTCTACTTTTGGGCATTTATTTGAATAAAACACAATTAGTAGCTTGAAAACACATATGAATTCCTACATTATTAAAAGAGTTATTTGTAGTTGCAAAACCTATGAAAATTATGTAATTAATCTATTATGTATGAAAGAATAAAGAAGATTCTGTACATTAAAAAATGTGCTGCCATATGACCCAGCAATTCTATATTTGGGTATTATTCATTCAAAAGGAGTATGAACACCACTATTCATTGCAGCACTCAATACAATAGCTAAGATTTGGAACTAATCTAGATATTCAATGAAACTTAAGTGATCATATAGACAATGGAATACATGTAATGAATGATGAAATTATGCATTTTCTGCAACATGGATGCAACTGGACAATTTATGTTAAAAGAAGTACTCCAGAAGAAGAAGGATGATACCACTTTTGTGTGGTATTTAAACTAACTAGATGAGGGAAAGCAATGGTTAAAAGGAGAATGCCTAGTTTACTCTTGGTATAAGGAGGAAAAGTGAAGAAATAGAGTAGGGAGAGAGTAAGAAAATTAAGTAAAGGGAGGCAGAGATCAAGGTTATTCAGGTATATTATTGGTAAGGATTTATAGAGCTAAATACCCAAACCACAAGAAATCATGAGAGACAATCTTATAAAAGGGCTTGTCAAAATGGTGGGCTGGCTGGGGCCATATGAGGAGTATAGAAGAGAATATGAACACTGACAGAGGGAAGCTGACATTGATGGTTTGATCAGTGCTGGAACATTGTATGCCTATAATTTAACTATGAATAACTTTGTAAATCACAGTGCTTTAATGAAAAAGAATGGTATAATATATAGAGAAACATAGAAAAACATGAATACTAAAACAATATGTACTCTCAGGACCAAAAAATAATACAAGGGTTAAATTAAAGCACATACCTTAAATCTAGCCAACACTAGTTTGAATCCCCATTACCACATAGAGCCAGGAGCATGGCCTGGTATGGTCCTAAAAGCCAACAGAAAGAAAAGGGGGAAAAGTCGTGCTCTCAAAATCTCTTCATAGTAATTGTATACATGCACATATACAATATTAATAAGAAAACATTTCTCTTAATGTTCATCTTCTTCACATCACTCTTTGTATCACTAAAAGTGGAGTGTTCACTTAATTCGTTGTTTTTGCCACAGTCAGCAGTGTTCAGAGTTTACTCTTGTCTGTACTCAGCAATTACTCCTGGTAGGCTTGGGGAACCATATGGGTTGCTGGGGATCAAATCAGGTTATCCATATGCAAAATAAATATCTTATCTGCAGTATTACAGTTTCAGCTTCTAATTCGTCCTTTTAAATCTCACCTGCCAAAGAGGCAGCCAGTTAAAATTGATCTTAAAAAAGGCTGGGAGTGGAAAAAAGAAATAAACCTCCATTACCCAACCCTCCAAAGGTAATTTTTCCTTTGACTAAATGTTCATGTCAGACAGTAATAGCTTTTCTTTGATTTGTATCATGCTCACTGAAGCAGCAGTTCTCATGTACTCAGTGGTATTAATGAAGGGGGACTAATACAGCAGGTAAGGAGCTTGCTTTGAATTTGACCACATGGGTTAAATCCCCAGATCCCATATAGTCCCATGAGTGCTGCCAGGAGTAATCTTGAGTGCAGAACCAGAAGTAAGCCCTGAGCACACAGGATATGGCCCAACAAATGTAACAACAACAAATATATATGCTAAGGGATAAAACAAAAAACTGGCCTATAAGTCTTGAGCAGCTTAGTAACAGGCCAGAGAGCATGAACAACATACAGGGAGGATGGTAGTGGACTTCAAGAGACAGAACCAAGGAGAAACCAGCACAGAACAAGGATAGTCTGGGAACCTCAAGGAACTGCATGAGGCCAGGACAGAGAACACCAGGGGATCCAAAATGACCTTCTTGAAGTCATTAAACAAATAACTACAATTTCATAAGCACTGGGAGTTTTGTATGCTAATATTTTATATTACACAAGGACCCATGTGCCCATGTATAAAATCATTTTCATGCTGACATTAGGCATGAATAGAACTGGCAGTTATTCAATGATTTTTAATGTTTAGTATGTCACCAGAGGCACTAATATTATCATCTCCATTTGAAAGGTGGGAGGCATAAAAAATGTAAGATATCTTGAATTTCCAAACCTTCAAGTTCCAGAACCTTCACTTTAACCCCACCAGTTTTACTGTGTCCTGCATTTCTGAGCAACAGGAGGGACAGCTCTACTCAAGTCTGATGGTGTGGTGAACCTGGTCAGGCCTTTTTGAGGTCCATTGATGAACTAAAGATGTATTGTGGGAGATCACACTGATGAGTGATCTGCTCAGGCTGCCCCAAATAAATATCACAAACTCCTCACCCATCCCCTGCCTATATTTGAGACAGTCATTCTATTTCTCTCACTCACTACCATTGTCATGATAGTTATTTGTGTAGTTATTTCTCTAACTGCATTCACCACTCTTTGTGGTAAGCTTTCTATTATAGGCTGGTTCATCCAGCCCTCATCTCTATTGTTTCTCAGTATTATTACCAGAATGTCTTTTATTTTTCTTAAATCTCATAGATGAGTGAGACTATTCTGTGTCTATCTCTCTCCCTCTGACTTATTTCACTCAGCATATGGAGGCATTGGTGGTGGGAATTTTGCACTGGTGAAGGGGGATGTGCTATTTTTATAATTGAAACCTAACTACAAACATGTTTGTAATCATGATGCTTAAATAAAAATATTAATTTAAAAAATATCACAAACTAAGGTACAGGACTGACTTCCCATTGTCTCAGAGGCTCAGAAATCTGAGGGCAAAAATGCCACCAAATCTGTTTTCTTTTTTTTTTTTTTTTTTTAAACACCTTGATTACATACATGATTGTGTTTGGGTTTCAGTCATAAAAGGAACACCACCCATCACCAGTGCAACATTCCCATCACCCAAGTCCCAAATCTCCCTCCTCCCCACCCAACCCCCGCCTGTACCCTAAACAGGCTCTACATTTCCCTCATACATTCTCAATATTAGGACAGTTCAAAATGTAGTTATTTCTCTAACTAAACTCATCACTCTTTGTGGTGAGCTTCCTGAGGTGAGCTGGAACTTCCAGCTCTTTTCTCTTTTGTGTCTGAAATTTATTATTGCAAGAATGTCTTTCAAATCTGTTTTCTGAATTATAGACAGCACTCCCCTCACTGTGACCTTATATGATTTTATCTGTGATTGTTCAGAGACAACAGTTTCTGAGTTTCTCCCTTTCTGCCTATTGAATTAGCCACCCCAACCCTCTCCCCACCCTCCCTCCACCCCACCTTCCACCCCTGACTCATATAAGATCCCTATCTCATTTGAAGGCCGTAGTCACTCTGAGAAGTAGGAAGGTAGGGGATATGATTGGGAACAAGAGACACCTCAGAGGGTTGTAGTTTTAGATGAAGATTCTTCACTCCTTGCGAACTGTGTAGACTCACATCTCGAGCTACATCTCAGCAAAGAGTAAGGGAGGCATTAGGTAACTTGGTCTTTTGTATTCTTGATCATATGCATGACCTTTATACTTACAGTTAGTTTGTGAGTAAATTGAAGTGAAAGAAAAGGTCAAGGGAATCCAGGCTCATTAGCTTTGCTGATCTTTAGAACTGGACTAGTGTTTTAGGGGTATGGGGATCTTTCAAGCAGTCCTCAGGTGGCTTAAGGATCATTCCAAACAATATTTGTCAAGAAATAGAGGAATCAGTGTTCAGACTCAGCAGCACTGGGAGCCTTCAGGGTGTGAGGGTGGAGAGGTATTTGGTGCCAGGGGTCAAATCTGGGGGCTCACATATATGTGTTAGCTTTAGAGCTGCTCCTCAGCCTTAAGACTAGATTTTAAGATCACTCTTTGAAGAGGCAGTATAGCACTGTGTGGCACTCTATCTGGAATCAGGAGGCCTGGGTTCAAATTCTCAAGCTTAGCACAGACATAACCACCACCCCCAACCCTCTATAGCCCCCCTCCTCACTTTCTTTGTACTCCCTCCCTTACTGTCCTCCAGTCAAGCTGACTTTCTATTTCTACCACCAAGTATATTTCCCCTTAGCAATGGTTGTTGGTGGTTATTTGCTCTGCTCAGAAGCTCTCTCTCAAATATGTCCTTGGGCTACTCCCTCATCCACTTAATTACTTAACTGAAAAGCCACCCTTTGTAGGAAGAACCTCTCTGACTATGCAGTGTAAAATAACACCCACCCATCTCTTGCAGCAATTCTTTAGACATGGCTTTATTTAACTATAAATGCTTATACTATATTTCACCATCTGTCATGATTGTCCATATTTGTTTCTGGCTTTCTTTTATCAACATATGCAAGTGCCCCAAGAGTAGATTCACAAGTTCCTTTTATTCTGAAGCCCACATGTAGAAGGCTCCTGCAAGCAGGCACACAAAAACTTTGAATATTTGAGTAAATGAGAGATATACAAATAAATGAGTAGACACAAATGAAGCGCTTAACATCTGTTTCTTCTTCTAGAACTTCTTTACTCAGATTTGGTCAGTTGGGATCTCTGGGCCACTGCTGACCTTGGTAGATTCTAGCATCTCAGTTGCCTCACAGTGCCATCAGCTGCAGCTTCCACAGTCATGCCAAGTGAGCTACTTTCTAGCAGACAAAGGGAGATGTGGTTACTATAAGTTTACAAAAGGTTCCAGAAATATCAGTGTCCCTGAAAATGGTGGCTTTCTTGGGTGATGATAAGAAATGGGAGTAGATGAAGATAAATGTGGCTCTGGCCATTAATTGAAAATATGAGAACCATATAGGGACTGGCAGCCACAGAGGCCTTGAAAGAAGAGAGAGAATGAGAGGTTAACAAGACAATACACAAAGCATTTCTGGGATAAAGCAGCTGAGGAAGCAAAGGAGTCACTCAAACAACTGGGTGTTCAGGAAGAGAGTGGTTGCTCTGTGGTCCAATTCTGCCCTGTTGTGTCCCTGGACCTAAAGCAATCCTGGGAATATTGCTGGCACCCAAGATCAGAGGTTCATTGCTGGGAAGTGTGGTGAGACTTAGAGAAGGTGGCGTACATTAAATACAATAAGGATGGTCATTGAGCAGTGAAAGAGCACAGCTAGTTCAAGGAAACATCAGTGATAAGATGGAGAGTCAGGAGGAGACCATAAAGGGCTCCCACCTCCACCCAGACCTAGAAGAGCCAGCATGAAAACCTGGGGAAAATCACTGACATTTTTGTGTCTTATTTTTCTTGTTTGAAAAATAAGCACAATTGCTACTTATTTTCTAGACTGCATCTTGATGAAATTTGCAAGAAAGCAGAGCATGGTCATGGCTCATGAAGATGAGAGAGGAAGAAAGGTTGTCTGCTTGGAAAAGGGCCACTGCACAGGAAAACAACCAAGGGCTCAGTAGAGTGGATTCAGGCTGAGTGACAGAGGTGGGGAGAAAGTCCTCAAGAGGGAGCTTGATTAATGGGAAAATCAGGAGTGAGCCACAGAGAAGAAGGGAGCAAAGAGAGAGAGGAAAGATGGTGTGTGTAGGGTGGACTCTTGCCTATCTGAACCCAGGGAGTACAAATCAGGCTCAAAGAGTCAGTGGGCACCTCCAAAGAGGCAGAAGTAAATTTAGGCTACACCTGGTTCGGATTCCTGGTGGGAGAAGATGGGGACACAGTGAATGCATCTCTTAATTCAAAGTGGAAGGAAATGAGACCAGTTGGGAATCATCAAATGGTGGATTTTACATAATTTTGAAGAAAATTAATAAATGTGCCATTAGCCAACTGTCTCTGACTCACTTGATTTTTGCCTCTTCAGGATGGATGTCCCCTTGGCATACACTGGAAGCTCTAGTTTGTTCCATGTGTACCATGTCTGACTTACGTTCTCAAATGTTCACTTTCTTGCCGCTTCTCTGGGCTGAGTGAAACCTCTCCTTAACTCTCCCACAGACACTGGCTTTTCTCCTATTGTGTCCCAGGTGGCAGATGCCACCCAGAAATTTGGGATGATCACATTTGGGAAACAATTAAAACACCAACTCTGACTGCACTGAGGTCAAAGCATAGAGAGGCTCAGAGAGCACAAGATTTGATCTGCATTTTCACACCCCTGAGCATTTCACACATCTCCTGAGCATCTCCTAATCTTTGCTAAAATCTGTGTTAAGTGTGATGTCACAACACTTTGAATGCAGAACAGACATGAAAGTGTCAGACATTAAAGAGATTTGCAAAAATGGAAAACTCAGTTGTTCTTTTTACTTAGGTATAGGTAGTGGGGTAAAGTTGGGTTTCTCTTGAGAGTCTCAGGATTATATTTATCGCTGACTCCAAGGTGATCCCTGAGTGGTAAAGGACCATATGAAGTTCTGAGAATGGTCAGCCTTCTGCAGGACAAACACCTTAACTTTTGTGCTATCTCTCTGACTTCACTTTTGTAATTAAAAAAATTTGAAAATTAGGGAATGGAGCTATAGGACAACAAATAGAGAGCTAGCCTTGCACATGGCTGAGTCAGGATGAATACCTATATCTAATATGGTTTCCCAAGCACTGCCAAGAGTAATTCCTAAGTGCAGAGCCAAAAGTGAACATTGCTGGGTGTAGCTAACCCCAAATTTGTTTTTGAAATTTGTTATTTTTCTGACCACCTCAATTTTAAATATTAACAAATAGTTGCATCAGAAATAACACTTTAATTTCAATGTAACTGTGATATATAAATGTATATAAATAATTTCAATATAAATGTGATTTCCTTGAGTCATCAATAATTAAAAAACTTTATAGCACCATAACTTACTAAGTTGTTCAGAATATAGCTGTTTCAGGTATTAAGCGTTCCAACTTCAGTCTCACTGCTAGTATGATCTTCTCTCCACCGATGTCCCCAACTTCCCATCCACAACACCAGCCTGTCTCCTTGCAGGCACACATTTACATCAGATTGTTTCTTGCAGCACAAAAGCAAATTATCAGAACTTACATAACTAAGAATCAATTTGTGATTGTTGTTATATCTCACAAAGGTGTTATTAAAATTAATGTCCAATCTCTACTTGCTTGTTAGTGCTAGATGATTAGTGCTAGATGGTTAGTGCTTCTGTGTTGTGATCTTCTTTGCAGCTTTCCCATCTGACCTGTTGTGATCCTGTTGGATTGACACTTCTATAAAATTTGGAGGTGGCTGCATTATCCAAGAGCTATAGACCTGCGATATGATGGATTGGCAATTAGATAAGGATTGGTTAAGGAGCTGGACTTTTTCTACTAAGGAAGGCATTGTGGTGTGGCTACTGTGGCTTCAGGAAGAAAGAGGAATCTGACTACCTCCATTCAGAGAAGGTACCAGAGTTGTCATCCTGGACCACTCTACCTGGGAAGATTTGTTCACATCATGTTCTTTTTTTTTGGGGGGGGTCACACCCGGCAGTGCTCAGGGGTTACTCTTGGCTGTCTGCTCAGAAATAGCTCCTGGCAAGCACGGGGGACCATATGGGACACCGGGATTTGAACCAACCACCTTGGGTACTGGATTGGCTGATTGCAAGGCAAATGCCGCTGTGTTATCTCTCCCGGGCCCTCACATCATGTTCTTTTGGAGATTAGTTGTGGAGTACAGTGGTGAGTCATTTCTCTGCTGGCAGGATGGCCAATTATCAATAATTTTTTTAAAACATAAAGGGAATAAACAAGAACCTGAAGAGATAGTACAGCAGATAAGGTACTTGCTTAGTATGTGATGGACTCTGTTCTGAATCCCTGGTATGACATGTTCCTCTGAGCACTACCCAGGAATAATTTCTGATTATCCCCAGATGTGACCCCCAAAAGGAAAAATGATTACAACTTCATGAGTACAGTCATGTACTTACTTTATCCATTCATTTTCTTTGGTCTTCAAAATAAGGTATTGATATTCATCATACCGAAGACACACATACGCAGACATACACACACCTGCATGTGTGCTTACATGCTCAGAAAGTCAGAGAAAATCAAATCTAGTACTCTAATAAGAGACAGAGCTTAGACTGAGGACTAAAAGTGCTCACTTTCTCTTCTATTATTTTTTGTTTGTTTTTGGACCAAACCCGGTGACTATCGGAGGTTACTCCTGGCTATGCACTCAGGAAACGCTCCTGGCTTGGTGGACCATATGGGACACCGGGGGATTGAACCGTTGTCCGTCCTAGGCTAGTACGAGCAAGGCAAACGCCCTATCACCTGAGCCACTGCTCCGGTCTATCTCTTCTATCTTATTTTCTAAACATTCTCAGGCTGTTGAGCAAGAGGAAGCCTAATGTGAAATAAACTTTGACAATTAGTGATTTTGCAAGAAGCAAACTTCACTCTCCAATACTTTCTGGAAAAAAATTCCACATTTTTCTGTGCTGCTTTGTCTAAGAAAAGAAAACCAATTTAGTTCCAAAAGACATTTCTCCATCCCTGGCTCAGACTGTATGCTGAGAATGTGTCTGTTCTGGTCCTTGACCCCTGGAAAAGTCCTAGCCTACCACATCAGTGCAACACCCTCTGAATGCCACTATTCTCTAACATCTCTAGCATCGCTCCATTCATATGACTTTTCTTTCCCCCATAGCCCAAGGGCACTACTGACATCTTAACTTCCACATTATGCTTCCTCTGATAGGGGATCCTCTCTCCGGAGCCTCTCCCGGGTTTGTCAATTCATTTTTTATGTGTGTTTTCTACTTCCAGACAGCCCTTCTTTATTCTTGTCACTTAAGGAGGCCATTTGACTTGAGCTTTACTTAGATTAAATGAACCCTCCTTTCCCTTCCCTTCCTTTCCTTCTCTTTTCCCTCTCCTCCCCCTTCCTTTTCTCTCCTTCCATTTTTCTATACTTCCCTTTCCCTCTTCCATTCCCTTTTCCTTCTTTGGTTTATTTTCTTTTCTCGTTCTTCTTTTTTCTTTGTGGTGTTAGGGATTGCACACTGATCTCATCTATGCAAGATAGGTCTTTCTCATTGAGTTACATTCTGAGCCACAGACCTAGATTCAAATCCAGGCCCTATTCAACAGTCAGTTCAACATTCTTTCTTTGTAGAATTGGAACCATTACTATTTGCCTGTGGGTTATTGTGGAGTCAGACAATAGAGATATCCTAGGACAGAGCAGAGCAGTGCAGGCTTCCAATTCCCCACTCTCTGAGCTGTAGGAGGAGCCATCACACTGCAAAAGGGAGAGCAAGTCCCCGAGAGTGTCCTGAGCTATGGGGAAAACCTCACCATAGCCTGGGGTTTTCTTCTGGTCTCACTCCCAGATGCAGCTCCAGGGATTCATGGTGCTGCCCTTGGGAGCCAAAGCAGAAATAAATCAGATTATTTTCCCTCAAGGAGTTGACAGCCAATTACAGATTGCCAATCTTTTAAGAACAGGCTCTCCTGCATTAACAGTAGAGATAAGTCGAGTCAGTAGGGTACTTGTGTTGCATTCTGAAGACCCAAATTCCAATCTCAATCACCTTATATGTTCCTCCAAATCTGTCTGGAGTCATCCCTGAACTCAGAGCCAGGAATTAAGTTCTGAGTACTGCTGAGTGTGACCTCAAACAAATAAACAAACAAAACAAAACAAAAAAAAAACAAACCAACAGGGCTTGCCTCATTCTTTCTTTTAAAGGACTTGAAAAAAAGATTTTATAGTTTTACAGTTTCAGGTTCCCAGAAAAGTTGAGGGACAGAGAGTTCTCATCCTCCCAATTTACAGATCAAAATTGTTTTGCTCAGGCTATCTGCATCCCCTTCTGGAGTAAAGGTTTGAAAGCTACAACTGATAACCTGCTTTGACCAATTGCTACCCAGAGTCCATCACTTAGTGTTTGCCTTTGGTGTTGTACCATCTATGGGTTTTTGACAATTGCATATGTGCTATCTGGAGGCAGCGGTCAGAGTAAGAGAGATTTTTGAAGCTGTTTCCTCCTGGCTTTGAAGAGGAAGGGATGATGAGAAGGGGCTGTGGCTTGCTTTTTGAAACCAGAAAAGGCATCAAAATAAATTCTCCTCTGAGTCTCCAAAAGGAGCACAGGTCTGCCCAAGTCTTCATTTTCTCCCAGTTAGACCCACATAAGACTTCTGGTCTATAAAACTGTACAGAAATAAAATTGTGTGCATGTGTATATGTAAGTCAATCTGTGTGAGTTGATTACAGCAGCAATAGAAAATTAATACTCAGAGAAGTGCATGCCTGTGGGGTCCAGAGGACACTCAGTTGGATGCAGTGTGAGGAGGCACAGGGACCCTGCTGGCCTGCCCTTCAGCACAGTGCTTTATTAGCATGAAAAGTATTTATTTTGTAAATTCAAATGTTTGCATTTTGGCAATCCTCCAATTACAGCACCTGTAGTATTGCAATAATTTTTTTTTCCTGGTGGAAGGGATAATTTTACCACATTATCCTATTTGGCATGATTATACTCATTCATCAAATTGTATTTAATAAATTTTCATATTTCAAGGACTCCAGGGCCCCTAACTAGATCCACTTGGCCAATAATTCCAATAAAACAATCTGTATTTTTCCCCTCTTGCATTTATTACCATTTTAAGAGCTACATTTTCTTCCCTGGAGTAAAACTGCTCTATTTGCCAGGACATACTAGCAATATCTCAGGAGGAAAGAGAATTCTCTAGTTAAAATATAGACCAAGAATTAATGGCCAACAGATCACCAGTAAGAACCAAAGAAGATAATTGGTACCAGAAATAGTGCTTTCCCTTCTGAAGCAAGGAGGACTACACAGCTGGGCTAGGGTGCTAGATCTCAGAGCAGAAGGAGCAGTAAACAGCATCTGCCACAAATTTCTCTACAGAGCCCATTTTGACCTCCTTTGTTCAGGAATCCTGCAAATGGTCTTTCCCTATTTGTTTTCTGCTTGTCCCAGACAATGGAAGATTGGCAATATGAATACTATCAGCCTGGCTGGTCCAGGCAACCATTGCTGTTCAGCTCCTGTTGCCATTAGGGTTGTCTCTGGCATCAGGATTTCATCTAGGTGTTTCATTGCTCAACTTTTGGGGTTGTTTAATTTTGTGTTATGACACACACAGTATTTATTCCCAGAAAGTGCTTCAAAACAAAAGAACCAGCCAAATGCTGGGTTCACCTGATGCAGAAATAGGCCAACATCATTATCTAACATATCTAACTTATTTATCTCTTTACATGTATGCACATGAAAGAAGATGGAACATTCAGGCACATCTTTTTTTTTTTACCACTCCAACAAAATTCTACCAATATTCTATAACCTAACATCGATTCTATGTCATAACATTAGAATCATTGACTGATCTACTTCTGTACTCACCACAGCATCTTGACATAGAGTCTCTGGCTTTATAGAATCCTTCTTCATACATAATTTCACCTCATCCTTAGATCGATTCATTTTAAAAGTAAGAAACAGGAGGCTCACGGGGCTGGTGACATGCCCATGATGACAGAGAACTATTGTTATTTCTTCTGTGTGATTATACCTTCTGAGATGGACACTTCACAAGTAATCTGGCTCAACTTTGGAAGTCAGTAGATAATTCTACTGAGGAGGCTCAGAGAGGTACTGAGGAGAGGAGGCTCATAGAGGTACCCACAAGCCTGAGTTCACACAGCTTTTCACTTGGTGGAGCCAGGTGGAGTCAGTTTGGAACTCAGTTCTGATGCCAAAGCCTATTTCTTCCATGATCTGCTTCCTATTTTTGGTTTGGTGAGAATTTAATCACTGCTGATACTTTCTGTATGAGTGCCTGCATTTCCCTATATCTCTAACATAATGAACAAACTCATTTCGTTTTTAGACATGTTTCAGGAAATAGGTAAGAGGAGGAGTCTAGTGTCAGCGGGCAGCCCTTTTCATGTCTCTGCAAATCACAGAACAGAGTTGCCCAGCCGGAGCCAGTAGTGGCACGAGTTCAGCTCTCTGGGAGATAACCAGGCTCTTGGGAGAGCTTGATCTGCAGCTCAGAGAGAAACGGAGGAGGTGTGACTCCAGCTTGACTTTCTGGAGGCGAGTACTTCAGTCTGAGGGGCCTGGCTACTGAGGAAATGCGTGGTCTTGCCAACTTCCTTGCTCCCCTGAAAGCATGCTTCCTTTTTTGGAAAACCAGGATTAAATTAGTTCAAGAATGCCAGGGTCACAAGGGGGAAAAAAAAAGGGAAGCTGTTATTTTACTTCTTTTTCAAAAATTGGAGGGACTAGTAAATGAGGCATTATGTCCCATATGATACTCTAGTACCATCAGGAGTGATTCCTGAGTACAGAGTCAGAAATAAGACCTGAGCACCAAAACAAAAACAAGCAAACAAAAATAGGAGTAATATTTATAAGTCTATAAGTTTATATATATTGTTAATATATATTTTAAAAAAATTTTAATATGTATCACACCATACATGCCACTCAAATAATCAGTATCCACCACTCTGCACACCCCTGCACACACACAACACACATACACACACACACACACACACACACACACACACACACACACACACACACACACACTACTACAGCCTCTCTCCCCTTTCTCTGAGAGCAGAGTTCAAGGGCTGGTTTCCAGTTAGCTTTGTCTATTCCTTTGCTTACTATCTTCATACCCCATCTATGAGTGAGATTACTCAGTTTTAGTTTTCCTTCAGACCTATTTCACTTAGCATGAACCACCCTAATCCCATCTAGGTTGCCATAAAATGCTAGATTTCATTTTATTTCTCACCGCTGAATGATATTCCATGGTGTACATAGACCATAATTTCTTTTTTCATTTATTCGTTTTTGTGCACTTGGACTGTTTCCATATCCTAGCTGCTGTAAATCACATGACCATATAAGTATGTGAATATTTATGTTTTTCAGCTAGATGCTAGAATTGCTGGATCATATGACAGTCTCATATTTAGTTTTATTTTATAAAAGTTATATTATTTTAGGATTGGAGAGATAGTACAGTCGGGAAGGCATTTGCTGTGTATGGTCAACCCCATTTAAATTCCTGGCATCCTATAATTGCCAGGGGTAGTTATTGAGCAATGTGCCAAAAATAAGTCCCGAACACAATAGAATGTGGCCCAGAAACAAAGGGAGAGAATATTTTAGTATTTTAAGTAATCCTCACTCTGTTTCCCAAGAGGCTGGACCATTTCCTTTGTACCCTCTTTGTGTAAGGAAAGCTATTTCTATGTGTTCTCTTTTGGTGAGCCAAAGTTTCCTTTCTCTTCTCTGAGTGACAAGGCCAAGCACTGGTGAATAATGTCTGGGTGCATGCACAATAGGGGCTTTCCCAAACTATGTTGGAGCTGCGTTGAGCAACGTTGGACTACCTGCTACTTCCTGTAGGACTTTCCCAATCTCTTCACCAAGAAGCTGTCTTTGATGTAAAGCTGTTGTTTGTGCTAATAAAAGACTTTGCTAATCACAAGAACGTTTTCTACTGTGCAGGTCCTGACTGATTGGAGAAGGTAGCCAGTCTACACGTTGATTTTCAGGAACTAAGCCCCAGGAGGCTGCACAAGGAACTTTGGAAATGGCAATGTCCAGCTATAGGGTTTCCCAGTCATAATATTGGCAAGAGTGAAGTCACCTCTGCAAGCTTCAGTGTCATTTGCATTATGAAATTTCATCTCTCAGGACTCCAATAAGGGTTGCTGATCAAAGGGCCTGGAATGTAGAAGTCAATGTTAGTTCTCTCTCTCTCTCTCTCTCTCTCTCTCTCTCTCTCTCTCTCTCTCTCTCTCTCTCTCCCCCCCTCTCTCTCTCTCCCCTCTCTTCTCCCTCTCTGTTCTCTCTTCTCTCTCTCTCTCAGTGCCACTCACCTTGACTGCATTTGCAGCACACACTAAGAAAGACATTCATCCATGAGGAGAGGCTTTCTGGCTTCACCCAAATGTGTTCTTCAATTCAAGAATTTTGTGATAATAATCAAGAATTTTAGTGAAGATAGCAGAACCCACCTATGTAAGTAAAAACAGTTCAGGTGCTGCTGAGTGTGGGGTGTCTCACATACTATGGATCTGAACACAGGCTCTGCATTGTCTTCACTAAACGAATAGATTGGCTTTGTGTTAAGGAGATAGCAAAATGTGCATGCCATATCCCAGGGACACATTTGTGTTTTATGTGGATTTTATGCATTGATTCTGCTTAAAGGCCCACTTCCTGCATCAGAGCCTGTGATGCTGACCTTCTCTACTCACACAGTTGCTTAGAGAACACTTTAGAAGTTTTACATTTTGATCAAATTGGTGACTGCTAAAAACATGACTTCCCTCTAGGCTCTGTGAATGCTGGTTGTAGCTCTTGTCTTCTTTGAATGAATATGACACACACTTGACTCAACTATGGTGCTTCCCAAGAAACATTGTTTAAATAATTTGCAAAATGCCACTTTTTAATATGAGTGTATATTATTTCATATTCATCTTTCTATTATTGCATTATGGCCCATATGTCTTTGGACTCTTTGTTAAGAGAGAATTAAATGCAATAAAACAATTTGTCCCTAGACAATGCTTTTCTTCCAGGCATGTAAGTAAGTTGCACATGTCCTGAGTGCTGCTAACAGCTCTACTTGTTCGAGCTAAATTGGTGAATTTGAACATGGATTGTCTGGCTCTTCAGGACACCTATGAAGCATTGTTGAATACAGACATAAGGTGCTAAAACAAAGTAAATCTGGTTGGTGTTGTGGTGTTACAAGTAAGAGGTGTGGCAAATCAATGTGTAGAAAGTTTCAGGAAAGGTGTCTAAAAGCTGATATTAAGTAAAGATTATTTAAGGGTCTAATGGTTTGTTGGTTTTTTTTTTTTTTTTTTGGTTTTTAGTTTTTGGGCCACACCCAGTGATGCTCAGGGTTACTCCTAGCTATGCACTCAGAAATCGCTCCTGGCTTGGGGAACCATATGGGATCAAACTGCAGTCCATCCCAGGTTAGAGCATGCAAGGCAAATGCCCTACCACTGTGCCACCAGTCTGGCTCCAGATCTAATGGTTTTGAGAAAACACAAAGATCAACACAGAAGCATATTCAAGGAAGTAGAAGAAACCATAGTCAAAGCACCATCTGAAATTTGTCCAGAGTTTTTAGTTTTTTAGTTTTTAGTTTTTAGTTTAGTTTTTAGGGTTTTTTGTCTGCTTTAGGGCTATAGAATTTTTATATTATAGGTAATTTATATTGATATTAATATGAATGATATAGTATGGTATGGTATATTATTTTATATTATAGTTATTTAAATTATTTGAGTGAAAAAATTGGAACCAACAAAAGTGGTATTGAATTTTAGGTTAAAAAACTTGGTCTTAAGAGATGATTGAATAAGGAAACTATGGTAGATATACACAATAAAATATTACTTGGCTATCAGAAAAGATGAAATCATGCAATTTTATAATATCGTGATAGATCTTGAGAGTAACCATAATGAATGAAATGAGCAGAGGAGAGGGACAGACACATATTTGGGATATGAAGAAGCAAGACAGGGAGAAAAACAGATGCACAAAGGAAACAGAAACTGAGAGTTGGTTTTCAGTAGGCAGCTAATGATAGGGGAGAATGGGGACAGGTAACGGAGGGTGGCATCAAGATGATGGTGAAGGGAGACTAGAGGAGGATATGCTAAAAATTTTATGTATGAAGCCCTGCCAATGACAGTTTTGTAAACCATGATACTTAAAATAAAATGGAAAAAAAAAGGAAATGATACTTTCCTATAGATAACATTTCCTATGTATAAAATGCAAAGAAATAATTTCTTGAAGTTCAAAAATATTTGGGTTTATTCCTTTAGATAGTTATTTAACTGAAGGTTTTTGAGCAAATTACTTACTGGGAGTGTTATTTTAGAAAAGTTATGTTGCCAGTGGACTTTGGAGGGAATGTCATTAAGGAACAATAAAGGCCCAAGATTAGGGAGTAGTTGAAATACAATTGCAAAGATTATGTCTTCAGAGAGAAAGAGAAATGAAACACAAGCTAAGCACAAATCAGAGATTAAGGAGCTAGTGATCCCAAAGTATGGCAGAAGGAGCAATGACATCAAAGGTGGAAAATCCAGAACTCATTTTTAGGAATATGGATTGTCTTCTTACAAATTTAAGTTGAGTTCTAGTGGAACAATTTGTAAGTGAAGGGTGAAAATAATCAGCAAGTTTCTGGAGAATTTGGAGACCAAGGATGAATTTAAGTTTAAACCATTGTTTGGGCTACTATATAGTGAAAGTTTCCAAGTTTTTCCCCCCAAATTGTGGCAGCATTGAGGCAAAGAAAATGACTAATGAACTAGGACCCCCAAAAGTATCAAAGCTAAGAAACGGATATTAGCATAAGCCAAGCCATTATTTAGATCTCACTAGTATAATATGAACTCATATATGTGTGTACATATGTTTATGGGTGTAGGAAATTTTATGATGTGTAGATTTGTGTGCATGCTATCACAACCAAATGCTATGACAATCAATGATTCTTTTGCCATGAAAAGCCAACATGCTACCCCTATAATTGCTGTTTCTCCACATTCTTTCTTCCTTCCTTCACCCTGATTCCTGGCAACTTGTAATATTTTCCATTTCTATAATTTTGTTATTCCCAGGATATTATATAAATGGCATTATGAAATATAAACCATCTTGAGTCTTTTTCTCTGTTCTGTATAGTTAGCTCAAGTTTTGCACACATCTTTCTTTTCACAGCAGATCACTGTTCCATAGTATTATACAGTCTACATTTATTTAAACATTAACCCCTGAAGAATACTTGAGTAGTTTTCAAGTTGGAGATATTGCAAATAAATTTTATAAATATTAGTGTAAGTATAACTATGTGTGAATATAATTTTCATTTTCAAGGCAAATACCCAGGAGTGTGATCTTCACATTAGAAGGTAAAAAAGGTTGCATGTGTTTAGATTTTGTTGCTGTTGTTATTTGTTTGTTATTGTTGCTGCTTCTGTGGTCCTAGGGGATGACACCAAGATGCTCCTGGGCCATATGCAGCAATACTGGAGATCATAGGGACTGAATTCAGGACCTTACACAAACAAGTCCTATGTTCTAGCAATTGGATCACATTACAGATCAATTCAGGTTTTTTTTTTTAATAAACTTCCAGTTTCCTAGAATGATTATGAGTTTCACTCCTACCAGAAATATATGAATGATTCAATTGCTCAGCACTCTCACCAGCATTTGGTATTTTCAGTGCTTTATTTTTACTAATATGTGTGTAGTGATATTTAATTTGTTTTTCCCTTCTGATTAATGATGATGAACAAATTTTCTGTGATTATTTATCTACACATTTTTTCTTTGGTATAATAGCTTCTCAAGTCTTTTTTTCTATTTTCAAATTGGACTTTTTTGTGTTCTTGAGTTTTGAAAATTGTTTATAGATTCCAATGTAAATATTTTCTCAGATGTAACCTTGCAAATATTTACTTTCCAATATAAATTTTTTCTTTTCATCTTAATAGTATTTTGCAAAGTAAATATTTTACTTTTTACCATGTAATGAGGTTTATTTATTGACTTTTCTTCTCTTATGAATCATGCTTTTGCTATATTAAAGAATTTCTCATATAGCCTTAGGTCCTAAAGATTTTCTCCTATGTTTTATTTGAACTGTTTTTAGGTTTATATTCTATATATAACCATGATTTATTTTGAGTTCATTTTTATTTAAAATTAGTTTAGATAAGGTTTCATTATTTTTCTTTCTTTCTCTTTTTTCCCTTGTGGAAGTCTAATTGCTTTAGTCAGTTGAAAAGAGTAAATATTTTCTCAATGAATTTTTCTTTCAATTTAAAACATTAGTTATGCATATTTGTGGGTCTCTTCTTAGTTCTATATTGTCTCCTATTGTCAACACCATGTTGTTGTCTTGATTATTATTGTGTATAAGAATCTTTTGGTTAGGCAGAATGACTCTTAGCATTTTATCTTTTCTAAAATAAATTTTATTGCCCAAGTCTTTTGTCTTCCAGATATATTTTAGAACAAATATCCTATGCATGCCTAGTGTATGTGAGGCTCTAAATTTGATTCCCAGCAATCAAAAATCAACAAAAGTAAAATAGGGTTTCCTAAGCACTACTGGCTATCTCCTAAGGACTCCTCTTCTTCAGTATAACATACCTGGCTCAGCACTGAAATAGCAGTCAGGCCCATAGTACTGGGTCTAATACTGCTGGAGATAGACTCAATATTTGAAGAGGAAGAAGAGGAAGAAGAAGAAGAAGAAGAAGAAGAAGAAGAAGAAGAAGAAGAAGAAGAAGAAGAAGAAGAAGAAGAAAAGCAAAAGAATGGATCCAGTTTTTTAAAAGCTAAAAAAAAAAAGGCAAAGAGCACATGAGTGTGAATAAGTGAGACCCTAAACAGAATAGTAGCTACTATAGTTCAATAAATATGGGTATCTATTCAACAAATGAGAAGGGCTATAAACATTTTCTTAAAATTTTTTTAAATTTTTAAAAAAATTTTTTTAAAGCAAATAGAAATAAAGAGAGCAAGATTTGTGGTCAAGAAATACTTTGTTGGGCCGGGAGAGATAGCACAGTGGCATTTGCCTTGCAAGCAGCTGATCCAGGACCAAAGGTGGTTGGTTTGAATTCCGGTGTCCCATATGGTCCCCCGTGCCTGCCAGGAGCTATTTCTGAGCAGACAGCCAGGAGCACCGCAGGGTGTGACCCAAAAACTAAAAAAAAAAAAAAAAAATACTTTGTGGAAAAGAAAGAGAGCACAGAGGAACTATATCAGGAAATGTCATTTCTTGCCTATACTTTGCAAAGATAGAAGGAAAACAGCTAAAATACTTAGATTTTACCTTAAATTTTTATCTTATCCACCATAAAACAGAGAGCAATTGATGCTAGAATTTAGAAAAGCAACAATGAAAACAACCTACTACTCATTCGAAGTCTCCTTGAATCTCTTCAGATTCAAAGAGATAATTTAGAGCCAATACTACAAACACTGGAACTATTCACAGGTGGTGATTGGCATGGTGGCTCTAGAGGGAGATACAATATGATTTTGTTGAATAGTACTAGAAATCTGGGCCAGTATAAAAAGGAACTTCTATGCTAGGTCTTCTTGAGTCTTAAAGAGAAGTTCCTGGAGTGAGAGAGAAATGGCTGCATGTGGGGGTTTCCAGGCAGAGTGCTGATTGCTCTACCTGCAGAGTCTCCACCCGGCTGTGCTTCTTCTGAGGAAACTGAGCACCGGAAGGGAGCCCTGTCCTACCCTTCTCTGTCTTTCCTGAACTCTGGAAGCTCTCCTCAGAGCCCTGGGAAGCAAACCCCAAAGAAACTACATTCGGGAGCTACCCAGCGAGCCAGTGAGTGAGTGAGAAATGGCTGCATGTGGGGGTTTCCAGGCAGAGTGCTGATTGCTCTACCTGCAGAGTCTCCACCGGGCTGTGCTTCTTCTGAGGAAACTGAGCACCAGAAGGGAGCCCTGTCCTACCCTTCTCTGTCTTTCCTGAACTCTGGAAGCTCTCCTCAGAGCCCTGGGAAGCGAACCCCAAAGAAACTACATTTGGAAGCTACCCAGCGAACCAGAAACTGAGCACCTGAAGGGAGCCCTGTCCTACTCTTCTCTGTCTTTCCTGAACTCTGGAAGCTCTCCTCAGAGCCCTGGGAAGCGAACCCCAAAGAAACTACATTCGGGAGCTACCCAGCGAGCCAGTGAGTGAGTAAGAAATGGCTGGATGTGGGGGTTTCCAGGCAGAGTGCTGATTGCTCTACCTGCAGAGTCTCCACCGGGCTGTGCTTCTTCTGAGGAAACTGAGCACCAGAAGGGAGCCCTGTCCTACCCTTCTCTGTCTTTCCTGAACTCTGGAAGCTCTCCTCAGAGCCCTGGGAAGCGAACCCCAAAGAAACTACATTCGGAAACTACCCAGCGAGCCAGTGACTCTCCTCAGAGTCCTGGGAAGTGAACCCCACAAATACAGCATTCTGAAGCTGCCCAGCGAGCGAGTGAAAACTACGCCTGACCAGTGGGGCCCGACTGTGAAAAACTGTGAGTGCTGCCTGTGTGTGTCTCTCTGCTATCCTGTTGCATGAACCTCCTGAGAGTGGGCTGAAAAGAGGCTCCAGAAGGCACTTAGCTCCACTTCGCTATGCAGCCGTGCACTCTTTCTAAAAAAAGAACACCATCACAAGAAGAAAAAAACCACACTAAGAACTGTGCTGGATCACAGAAGCAAGAATTTCTCTCCAGACTGTCTTCTCTGCTGCATGCTTGGGCCTAAGATTTGATCCTGTGTGAGGCTTCATCCACGGAGGACTCCCCTACCTTGGAGGCAAGTCGGCCCATCCAGAAAGGGCGGAGCCAGAGAAGTGTGTTGCCTGCATCATATAACCAATGAATACCACCACAACACGTAGAAAAACCCACAATACAAGTGTGACAATGGGGAAACAACGCAGGCCAGCATCAGACATAGAGAATAAAGATGACAATTCTGAGGACCAGATAATGACCAACCAACTAATCAACCTCTCAGATAAGGACTTTAGAGTAGCAATATGGAATATACTCAAAGAACTCAAAGAAACCATGAATAGAATAGAATAGAACACAAATAAGAATCAAGAAAATATGAAGACAGAAATCACAAAACTCCAAACTGAAATAACATGTCAAATAACAGGACTGAAAAAATCAGTAAACGAAGTGAATGACAAAATGGATAAGCTCTGGGACAGGGTATCAGAAGCTGAGAATAGACTTGGTGCTGTGGAAGATGAGATACATAACAATTCCATACAACAGGAGAGATTGGAAAAAAAAACTTAAAACAAATGAACAGACAATGGAAAAATTAGTCAAAGAATGGGAACAGATGAAAATAGAGGTCTATGATAAGATCAACAGAAACAACTTAAGAATCATTGGAGGCCCAGAGACCCAGGAAGAAAATTTCCAGGAAGAATCAATGGTCAAGAACATCATTAAAGAGAAACTCCCAGAGCTAAAGAATATATGTGATCAAATCCTGCATGCTCGAAGAGTACCAACCAAAAGAGACCCAAGAAAAACCACCCCAAGACACATCCTAGTCACAATGACAAATCCCACAGATAGAGACAGAATTCTGAAAACAGCAAGATCAAAAGGGGAAATTACATTCAAGCAAGCATCCTTCAGATTTACAGCAGACCTGTCACCAGAAACACTAAAAGCCAGAAAGCAGTGGTGGGATATTGTGACAAGACTGAATGAAATGAATGCTTCACCTAGAATACTGTACCCAGCAAAACTCACTTTCCAGTTTGACGGAAGAATACATGGTTTCACAGACAAAAAACAGCTCAGAAACTTTACAGACTCAAAACCAGTCTTAAGAGAAAAACTGAAAGACCTAATCTAAGACAAGACTGACCAAAAGACACACCAAATTTCGATATAAAGATGGCATTAAATCCCAGGACAATTCTTTCTCTCAACGTCAATGGACTAAATGCACCAGTTAAGAGACACAGAGTGGCTAAATGGATCAAAAAACTCAATCCAACCTTCTGCTGCCTACAAGAAATGCACCTGAATAGTCAGAACAAACATAGACTCAAAATAAAAGGCTGGAGAAAAGTTATCCAAGCAAACAACACCCATAAAAAAGCTGGAGTGGCCATACTAATATCAGATAATGCAAACTTTATACTCAGGAAGGTTGTAAGGGACAAAGATGGATATTTTATATTAATCAAGGGGTATGTAGAGCAGGAAGAAATAACTCTCCTAAACATATATGCACCAAATGAGGGGCCAGCAAAATATTTAAAACAACTGTTGACAAATCTGAAAAACAATATCAATAACAACACAATAATTGTGGGGGACCTCAACACTGCTTTGTCAACACTGGATAGGTCAACCAGACTGAAACCCAACAAGAATATACTAGACCTGAGGAGAGAAATGGAAGAAAGAGGCCTAGTGGATATATATAGGACACTCCATCCCCAGAAACCTGGGTACACATTCTTCTCCAATGTACATGGGACATTCTCCAGGATAGACTACATGCTGGCACATAAAACATACCTCCATAATATCAAGAGGATAGAAATTTTGCAGACTACCTTCGCTGACCACAAGGCTCTGAAATTATTTGTTAATTCCAAAGGGACTCAGAAGAAAAACTTTAACACCTGGAAGTTAAACAGCCTCATACTCAATAACCAGTGGGTCCGAGTTGAAATCAAGAAGGAAATCAAAAGGTTCCTGGAAACAAATGACAATAAAGACACAAACTATCAGAACTTATGGGACACAGCAAAAGCAGTACTGAGAGGAAAATTTATAGCTTTGCAAGCACACATCAGGAAGGAAGGAAGAAGGAGCTTACGTGAGTAGCTTAATGACACAGCTAATAGAACTAGAAAGTACTCAACAAAAGGACCCAAAAATAGGAAGACAGAAGGAAATAACAAAGCTGAGAGCAGAAATCAACGAAGTGGAAACCCAAAAAACAATCCGAAAGATCAACGAAAGCAGAAGTTGGTTCTTCGAAAAAATAAACAAGATTGATAGACCACTGGCAAACCTAACAAAGAAAGAGAGAGAGAGAGAAACTTGATAACTCGTATTAGGAATGAGAAAGGAGAGATCACTACTGATATGACAGAGATTCAAAGGGTAATCAGAAACTACTTTGAAAAACTCTATGCCACTAAAAATGAGAACCTGGAAGAAATGGATAAATTCTTGGACTCTTATAATCTTCCACGGTTGAAAGAAGAGGATGTAGCATATCTAAACACCCCCATCACCATTGATGAAATAAAAATGGTAATCAAAAGTCTGCCCAAAAACAAAAGCCCAGGCCCAGATGGATTCACTAATGAATTCTATCAAACTTTCCAAGAGGAACTACTACCAATCCTGGCAAGACTCTTTCATGAAATTGAACAAGTGGAAACACTCCCAAATAGCTTTTATGAAGCCAACATCACCTTGATACCTAAACCAGACAGAGATGCTACGAAAAAAGAAAATTACAGACCAATATCGCTGATGAATGCAGATGCAAAGATCCTCAACAAAATCCTGGCAAATAGGATTCAATACCTCATTAAGAAGATCATCCACTACGATCAAGTAGGTTTTATCCCAGGAATGCACGGATGGTTTAACATCCGTAAGTCTATCAACATAATACACAACATCAACAACAAGAAAAATAAAAACCACATGATTATATCAATAGATGCAGAGAAAGCATTTGATAAGGTCCAACACCCATTCTTGATCAAAACTCTCAGCAAGATGGGAATGGAAGGAACCTTTCTCAATATAGTTAAGGCCATCTACCACAAGCCAGTGGCAAATATTATCCTTAATGGAGAAAAACTAAAAGCCTTCCCTCTAAATTCTGGCACAAGACAAGGCTGTCCTCTCTCACCACTCCTATTCAACATAGCACTGGAAGTACTTGCTATAGCGATTAGGCAAGAAAAAGATATCAAGGGAATCCAGATAGGAAAGGAAGAAGTCAAGCTCTCACTGTTTGCAGATGACATGATGCTCTACTTAGAAAACCCTAAAGACTCTACCAAAAAGCTTCTAGAAACAATAGACTCATATAGCAAGGTGGCAGGCTACAAAATTAACACACAAAAATCAATGGCCTTTCTATATACCAATAGTAATAAGGAAGAAATAGACATTAAGAAAACAACCCCATTCACAATAGTGCCACACAAACTCAAATATCTTGGAATCAACTTGACTAAAAATGTGAAAGACCTATACAAAGAAAACTATAAAACTCTGCTCCAAGAAATAAGAGAGGACACGCGGAAATGGAAACACATACCCTGCTCATGGATTGGCAGGATTAACATCATCAAAATGGCAATACTCCCCAAGGCATTATACAGATTCATCGCTATCCCTCTAAAGATACCTATGACATTCTTCAAAGAGGTAGATCAGGCACTTTTGAAATTTATTTGGAACAATAAACACCCTAGAATAGCTAAAGCAATCATTGGGAAAAAGAATATGGGAGGAATTACTTTCCCCAACTTTAAACTTTACTACAAAGCAATAGTTATCAAAACAGCATGGTATTGGAATAAGGACAGACCCTCAGATCAGTGGAATAGGCTTGAATACTCAGAAAATGTTCCCCAGACATACAATCACCTAATTTTTGATAAAGGAGCAGGAAATCCTAAATGGAGCAAGGAAAGCCTCTTCAACAAGTGGTGTTGGCACAACTGGCTAGCCACTTGCAAAAAATTGAACTTAGACCCCCAGCTAACATCATGTACGAAGGTAAAATCCAAATGAATTAAAGACCTCGATATCCGACCCCAAACCATAAGATATATAGAACAACACATAGGCAAAACTCTCCAGGACATTGAGACTTCAGGCATCTTCAAGGAGGAAACTGCACTCTCCAAGCAAGTGAAAGCAGAGATTAACAGATGGGAATATATTAAGTTGAGAAACTTCTGCACCTCAAAGGAAATAGTGCCCAGGATAGAAGAGCCACCCACTGAGTGGGAGAATCTATTCACCCAATACCCATCAGACAAAGGGCTAATCTCAAAAATATACAAGGCACTGACAGAAATTTACAAGAAAAAAACATCTAATCCCATCAAAAAATGGGGAGAAGTAATGAACAGACACTTTGACAAAGAAGAAATACAAATGGCCAAAAGACACATGAAGAAATGCTCCACATTACTAATCATCAGAGAGATGCAAATCAAAACAACAATGAGATACCACCTCACACCACAGAGAATGGCACACATCACAAAGAATGAGAACAAACAGTGCTGGCGGGAATGTGGAGAGAAAGGAACTCTTATCCACTGCTGGTGGGAATGCCGTCTAGTTCAACCTTTATGGAAAGCAATATGGAGATTCCTCCAAAAACTGGAAATCGAGCTCCCATACGATCCAGCTATACCACTCCTAGGAATATACCCTAGGAACACAAAAATAGAATACAAAAATCCCTTCCTTACACCTATATTCATTGCAGCACTATTTACCATAGCAAGACTCTGGAAACAACCAAGATGCCCTTCAACAGACGAATGGCTAAAGAAACTGTGGTACATATACACAATGGAATATTATGTAGCTGTCAGGAGGGATGAAGTCATGAAATTTTCCTATACATGGATGTACACAGAATCTATTATGCTGAGTGAAATAAGTCAGAGAGAGAGAGAAAAACGTAGAATGGTCTCACTCATCTATGGGTTTTAAGAAAAATGAAAGACATTCTTGCAATAATAAATTTCAGACACAAAAGAGAAAAGAGCTGGAAGTTCCAGCTCACCTCAGGAAGCTCACCACAAAGAGTGATGAGTTTAGTTAGAGAAATAACTACATTTTGAACTGTCCTAATATTGAGAATGTATGAGGGAAATGGAGAGTCTGTTTAGGGTACAGGCGGGGGTTGGGTGGGGAGGAGGGAGATTTGGGACTTGGGTGATGGGAATGTTGCACTGGTGATGGGTGGTGTTCCTTTTATGACTGAAACCCAAACACAATCATGTATGTAATCAAGGTGTTTAAATAAAAAAAAAAGAGAAGTTCCTGTGAAGCAATGTCATTTTCTGAACGAACTTTGTGAACTTTTGTTGATTCGTTTCTAAAGTAAATGGCAGGCACAAGGGACCATATGGGGCACTGAGATTTGAGCCGATGACCTCCTGCATGAAAGGCAAACGCCTTACCTCCATGCTATCTCTCCGGCCCCTTCTTTTCTCTCTTTATGTGCTCTGCCCTGTTGCTTATCTCAAGACCATGGCGTTTTTTGGTTGTTTGTTTGTTTGTTTTGTTTTGTTTTTTTGTGGTGCTTAGCGTTATTGTTGGAATCCTTAATAGATATTTGACACTTCTTTTCATAGTGGTGGAGTGTTTCACCTACTTTTTCTCCTTCGTCTCTCAAATCGATGACGAGAGCCTCTAGAAGAATTCTGCTTATTTTCGGCGTATTAGACTTTTACCCCAGTTTATTACTTTTCTCCTCTTCAAACAAAACCACATAACTTGAACTACCTACTCCTGCCTCCCAATTAGACGGGGAAATAAGGGAGGCATCAGGACCAAACAGGTGCAAGACTACTAAGTAATACGATAGGTACAGAGGGGACCACATATTCTAGCAGCCCTGGGGGTGAGGGAAGAGTATATGGGAGGTAGGACACAAACGGAGGAGTAGGGAGGACAAATCGGTGATGGGAATCCCCCCTGATTTTATGTAAATATGTACCTAAAATATTATTGTCAACAATATATAAGCCACTATGATCAAAATAAAAATTATGTTAATATAATAAAAAATGTTATCTAAATAACACATGATTGGACCAAGGTGAAGGAACCACAGGAAAAGAGTGAGAGACAACAGAACCTAGAAGAAAGCCAGTTGCATGTCAGACACTGTTCTGTCTGCCCTGGTTATGACTAATTATGCATCAGAAACAACCTGTGAACTAGGACTATTATGTTGCTGGTTGGCAGAAGGAAATGAAATACAAAGAGATTAAGTATATCATCCAAAATTATTCAAGTTAGACAATGGCACAAATCAAATCATGTTCTCTTTTTAATTTTCTATTCCTTCTTTATTATTTTCTCCAGCTATTATTTTCAATAATTTTTATTGTGACCAAAGTGAGTTACAGATCTTTCACAGTAATATTTTAGGGACATAGTGACATTGAATCAGGGGAATTCCCACCACTAGTGTTGTCCTCCCTCCACCCCTGTTCCCAGCATGCAACCTATATCTCCCTCCTAATGCAAATATTAGTGGTCCCCTCTGTGTCTAGCTTGTTATAAATTGGGTATCAATTCTGTTGTCGTTGGCTTTAGATTTGGTGTTTAAGTCTGTTCTTTTTTTTTTTATTTCTACTCAATGTTCATATGACTGGTCTTGGTACCATCTTCTTGTTTCCCTCAATTTATGAGGCAGAACAAGATGGCTCAGGCTATGTGGTTCTGTTTGAAAAGAAAAGAAAAAAAGAGAAGAAAAAAAAAAGAAAAGAAAGAAAAGGAAAAAACAAAAATAAACAAACAAAAACCAAACAAAACAAAAACAAACAAACAAACAAAATGGAGGAGTCCATCTAGAGGTTATAAATATCAATTTAAAAGAAGAAAGGGAAAAAAGAGAAAAAAAAGGAACACTACAAAAGACAAAAAAATACAAAAACCCTGGGGAAAAAAAAACCTGCAATGACAACAACAACTCAAACAAACAAAAAAAGCAAAGCCAGTGACTACAAAAAAGCACAGCAGCAATAAAAACAATTACCAAAAAATAATCAAGAGCACGAAATAAATAGAGAAAAAAAAGTGTGCTCTTTTTTCTTTTTTCTTTTTTCTTTTTTCTTTTTCTTTTTTCTTTTTTTGGCACAGGCACAGCCACTACACTATGAAAGAGATTTAACAGGATGTTAATAAGAACCAAAGAAAAGAAATATTGATCTAATTTTTCCTCTTCCCTAGAAAGGTGCCATCACAATTCTCCTTGTTTGGAGTTTGTGGTGTAGCCTTTGCCACTGCCATCAAGATAGGAAGAGTTTGATGGCAGTTCCAAGAAATAGATAGTACCAGAGGGAGGCTTTCTCCATGAGAAGAAAAAGGCCTAGAAGGAGAAAACTGATTGAGATATAGCACAATTCTGAGAACAGGCTGGTATTTAGGCCGCTCTAAACAGCCAATCAATGTTTACTACTCAATCAAGCAGGTAATAAACAGAAAAGACAAAAATGATCAGGCAACAGTTCAGTCATGATGAGCAGCCAAGTGCAGTTCGTGGAAATACATGGCACACCTGTTTATTATTTTCCCCAACTAGTGGACAATATCACCGAGAAGAAACAAAGAGAAGAATGACCTTAACAGGGCTCCCCTACCCTACCCCCTACCTCCACCTCCTTTCTGCAGGATAAAATCCATCACACTTGCTGAGTGGGTCACTTGTCAAGGAGCTTCTATGGAATATGCCCTTATAATGACTTCCTTGCAGTATTAAAGAGCAAGATCTTTTCTCCCAACTGGTTTAAGGCTACGCTAGTTTTGTGAATTGAGATTCTGTAGGTAGTCTGATCCATCCAACATAGGCCACTGCAACAGAACTGCCAGATGTGAGCCAGGAGCTTTGTAAGAGAACCAGTGTGATCAGCTACGAGCCTGATATGTTCATGAGTTTTTCCTGCTAGTTGGGCCTCTCTTTGAAGAGTTACATGAGTCTATGGTGTTGGCCACTTGCACAGACATGGCGGAAGGCTCTGGATTATGGTCTGTCAGGAACATCAGGAAGTACAGAGGCGGGGTGGGGGAGTAAAAGAGGGCCGGTCTGGCTCCAGTGGTCTTTGGAGATGTCAACCACAAACTCAGTATATCTGACATAATCTGCAGCTAGGCGCCTCAACAGAGATGAGTGGAGAAGCCCTGAAGCTGGGCCATTGGTGTTGCTGCAGTTGCAGGACGGATCTGTGTGTGCAGCCCCCAAGGCTTCCTGAGAGCCCAAGATCAAGATCCTTCGGAAATAATTGGAGGAGCGCTTGCCTTGCTCATAGTCAACCTGGATTCGATCCCAATTATGGCATCCCATATGGTCCTCAGACCCTTCCAGGAGTGCTTCCTGCAGTAAGCTAGGAGTAAGCTCTGAAGACTGTTCAAAACCCAAAAGGAAAGAAAAGAAATACTTGTAGAAAGGCAAATGCTATAACTAGGGGCATACTGAGAGAAGTGACCAAAAATATACATTCAGAAATGACCCAAAATATAGTTACTGATTGTCAGATGGCCTGAGTGAGGTAGCAAGCTCAGCTACTTACTAAATAATCTTAGACCTCCCTAAATCTTAATTCCCTCATTTGTAAAATAACATCCACAACAATAACAAAGAAAAATAATCATTAGGGTTTTTTGTTGTTGTTGTTGTTGTTGTTGTTTTTACAGAAACTACTCAGTATTAAAATAAGGATTAAGTGAGATATTTTAGTGCTTAAAGCAAAATATGGCACATTTTTAAAGACTTGATCTATATTAATAATATATTTTCCCCCATGCTGGCCAAGTTCTTCCATTGCTAAGGTACATTTTAAAAAGAAAACTACTGATCACATTTAGAAAATTTCTAAATTCACATTTGATTTTAAAAAATAGAAATGTTTTTTCAAAGAAGACTGCCATGAGGCCAGGAGCACTTAGTCATCATTGACAAAGATGACTAAATATCTATCACGCTCATCCGGCATGACTCAGAGCAGTGAGGGTCTCATATCCAAAGGGACATTTGAGGTGCTTCTCCAGAGCCACTTTTTTAACTTACAAAACTTGTCATTAGGTGGCAGCCAAGCTGGGTCCCTTAGAGAGAAGTGCAGCCTGACGCTAGAAGGTGGAGCCTCTTGCAGAGACCACAAAGCTTAGAAGCAAATATCTGACTCATCCAGAGAGTATTAGCCCAGAAATGGCAAGACCTATTTCAACAGTACGTGCAAAACAACATTCTGCTCTCAGAGAAGTTTAATAGTCCCAGTAAGCCTGAGAGATTTGCCAGAAAATAAAATAAATGAAGGAAGTTGACAAATGAAGACACAAGATCTTACAAACACTTTTAGGCAAATATTATAAAGTTGGAGCAAGATAATGAAATGGAATTGCCAGCAGCCTTTTCTAGTCTTGTGATCTTCCTTTGTAAGAGCCTACAATGACTTCATCAGGTCACACAAGCCTAGGTAAGAAGGGCAAAAGGTTGAAGGGGCAAAAAGTGTGAAGGCAGCAGGCAAGGTTGGAGAGGGAGCATAGGGTCACCTATTCTTTGTTGTTGTTGTTGTTGTTTTTTCAGACCACACCCATTTGATGTTCAGGGGTTACTCCTAGCTAAGCGCTCAGAAATTGCCCTTGGCTTGGGGAGACCATATGGGATGCTGGGGATCGAACAGCATTCCTTCCTTGCCTAGCGCTTGCAAGGCAGACACCTTACCTCTAGCGCCACCTCGCTGGCCCCGGGTCACCTATTCTTGATGTAATACAAAGGGAAGGTATGAGGTTAAAAATTAACCCAAAGATCTATATACAAAAGATAAAGTGAAATTGTATCAAAAGGGAATGAACTTTTAGAAAGATATATAATAAGCCATGAACTTATTAACACAATAATAATGAACTCGGTCTTTATTACAAGTGCATATAAGTACTGTATATGCTTTATTTTATTTAGTTTTTATAAACTACTGCTCTCTACCCCTCCTCTCTCAGGAAAGAACTGTTATTATCCCCCAACTTAAATCAGCAAATTAAGGATGATTCATTAAATTAAAAGAGGTTAAAGTAATGTCTCAAGACACACAGCTAGAACCCAGAGCCAGAATTTACAGTACCCTGACATCCAGGAAGTCGGAGGTGTTTGTAGGATTTCTTGTGATCTAGAATAGTCTTTCTTACCTCCTCTTCTCCAAGGGACACTCAGACCTCTGGTGAACTAAATCATCCAACTGATTGGGCCTTAACAAAAATGACATGCCACCAACAGTTACTCATAGTAGCATAGGACCTTGAAAGACACACAGCTCCATGAAGCAGGTGTGCATTGCTGAGATTATGGGGCATTGCTCAAATTAGAACATTCAGTGTTCTTTTTTTTTTTTTAGGCAAATTTTTATTTCTTTTTTTCCCTTTATTTAAACATCTTGATTACATATATGATTGTGATTAGGTTTCAGTCATGTAAAGAACACACCCTGAACCAGTGCAACATTCCCACCACCAATGTCCCAAATCTCCCTCCATCCCACCCCACCCTCACCTGTACTTCAGACAGGCTTTCCAGTTCCCTCATTCATTCACATGATTGTGGTAGTTCTCAGTGTAGTTATTTATAAAACTAGCACTCACCACTTCTTTGTGGTGAGCTTCATGAAGTGAGCTGGAAGTTCAAGCCCTCCTCTCATTATCTCTTAGGATTGTTGCAAAAATGACTTTTGTTTTTCCTAAAACCCATAGATGAGTGAGACTATTCTGCGTCTCTCTCTCTCCCTCTGACTTATTTCATTCAGCATAATAGATTCCATGTACATCCATGTATAGGAAAATTTCGTGACTTCATCTCCTGACGACTGCATAATATTCCATTGTGTATATGTACCACAGTTTCTTTAGCCATTAGTCTGTTGAAGGGCATCTTGGTTGTTTCCAGAGCCTGTCTATTGTGAGAGTGATGCAATAAATAGGTGTGAGAGAGGGGTATTTGTATTGTATTCTTGTATTCTTAGGGTATATCCCTAGGAGTGAAATAGCTGGGTCGAATGGGAGCTCAATTTCCAGATTTTGGAAGAATCTCCATATCGCTTTCCATAGAGGTTGGACTAGACAGCATTTCCACCAGCAGAGGATAAGAGTTCCTTTCTCTCCACATCCCCGCCAGCATTGATTGTTCTTGTTCTGTGATGTGCCCCAATCTCTGTGGTGTGAGGTGATATCTCATCGTTGTTTTGATTTGCATCTCCCTGATTATTAGTAACGAGGAGCATTTTTTCATGGGCCTTTTGGCCATTTGTATTTCTTTTTTATCAAAGCGTCTGTTCATTTCTTCTCCCCATTTTTTGATGGGATTAGATGTTTTTTTCTTGTAAAGTTCTGTCAGTGCCCTATATATTTTGGATATTAGCCCTTATCTGATGGTTATTGGGTGAATAGTTTCTCCCACTCAGTGGGTGATTCTTGTATTCTGGGCACTATTTCTTTTGAGGTGCAAAAGCTTCTCAGTTTAATGTATTCCCATCTGTTGATCTCTGCTTCCACTTGTTTTGAAAGTGCAGTTTCCTCCTTGAAGATGCCTTTAGTCTCAATGTCATGGAGTGTTTTACCGACGTGTAGTTCTATATACCTTATGGTATCAGGTTTGATATCAAGGTCTTTAATCGATTTGGATTTTACCTTCGTACATGATGTTAACTGTGGGGGGGGGGGGTCTATGTTCACTTTTTTGCAAGTGGCTATCCACTTCAGCCAGCACCACTTGTTGAAGAGGTTTTCCCTGCTCCACTTAAGATTTCTGCTCCTTTGTCAAAATTAGGTGCTTGTATGTCTGGGGAAACATTCTCTGAGAACTCAAGACTATTCCACTGATCTGAGGGTCTGTCTTTATTCCAATACCAATGCAGTTTTGATAACTATTGCTTTGTAGTACAGTTAAAGTTGGGGAAAGTAATGCCTCCCATTTTTTCTTTTCCTTAGGAGTGCTTTAGCTATTCGAGAATGTTTATTATTCCAGATGAACTTCATAAGTGTTTGATCCACTTCTTTGAAAAAAGTCATAGGTATTTTAAGAGGATCGCATTAAATCTGCACAATGCTTTGGGGAGTATTGCCATTTTAATTATGTTAATCCTGCCAATTCATTAGCAGGGTATGTGTTTCATTTCCGTGTGTCCTCTCTTATTTCTTGGAGCAGGGTTTTACAGTTGCTTTTTTTTTTTTTTTTTGTATAGGTCCTTCACATCTTTGGTCAAGTTAACTCCAAAATATTTGAGTTTGTGTGGCACTATTGTGAATGGGATTGCCTTCTTTACTTCCATCTTTTCCCTATCATTATTGGTGTATAAAAAGGCCATTGATTTCTGTGTGTTAATTTTGTAGCCTGCCACATGAGTCTATTGTTTCTAGAAGCTTTATGGTAGAATCTTTAGGGTTTTCTAAGTAGAGTATCATGTCATCTGCAAACAGCGAGAGCTTGACTTCTTCCTTTCCTATCTGGATTCCTTGATACCTTTTTCTTGCCTGATCGCTATCGCAAGTACTATGTTGAAGAGGAGTGGTGACAGCAGACAGCTTTGTCTTGTACCAGAATTTAGAGGAAAGTTTTTCTCCTTTGAGGATAATATTTGCCATTGGCTTGTGTAGATGGCTTCAACTAGATTAAGAAAAGTTTCTTCCATTCCCACTTGCTGAGAATTTTGATCAAGAATGGGTGTTGGACCTTATCAAATGCTTTCTTTGCGTCTATTGATAATATCATGTGATTTTTTATCTTTCTTGTTGTTGAATTTGTGTATGATGTTGATAGATTTACGGATGTTAAACCATCCTTGCATTCCTGGGATGAAACCTACTTGGTCGTAGTATATGATCTTCTTGATGATACAGTGGATCCTATTTGCCAGGATTTTGTTAAAGATCTTTGCATCAGCATTCATCAGGGATATTGGTCTGTATTTCTTTTTTGGCAGCATCTCTGTCTGGTTTTGGGTATCAAGGTGATTTGGCTTCATAAAAGCTGTTTGGGAGTGTTCCTGTTTTTTTCAGTTTTATGGAATAGCCTGGCTAGGATTGGTTAGTAGCTCCTCTTGAAAGATTGAAAAAATTCATTAGGAAAATCCATCTGGGCCTGGGCTTTTCTTTTTGGGGCAGATGTTTGATTACAGTTTCAATTTCCTCAGTAGTGATGAGGGTGTTTAGATATGCTACATCCTCCTTACTTAAATGTGGAAGGTTATAAGTGTCCAAGAATTTCTCCATTTCTTCTAGGTTCTCATGTTAAGTAGCATAAAGTTTCTCAAGTAGTCTCTGATTACCCTTTGGATCTCTGCAATATCTGTCGTGGTCTCCTCCTTTTCATTTCTAATACTGGTTATCAGGTTTCTCTCTCTCTTTGTGAGTTTTGCCAATAGTCTATCAATCTTGTTTATTTCTTCAAAGAACCAACTTCTGCTTTCGTTGATCTTTTGGATTGTTTTTTGGGTTTCCACTTCATTGAGTTCTGCTTTCAGCTTTGTTATTTCCTTCTGTCTTCCTATTTTTGGTTCCTTTTGTTGGTCATTTTCTAAATTTTTGAGCTGCATCATTAAGTTATTCTGGTATGCCCCTTCTTCCTTCCTGAAGTGTACTTGTAGAGCTATAAACTTTCCTCTCAGGACCACTTTTGCTGTGTCCCATAGATTCTGGCAGTTTGTGTCTTCGTTATCATTTGTTTTCAGGAAAGTTCTAATTTCCTTTTTGATTTCATCTCAGACCCACTGGTTGTTCAGTAGCAGGGTGTTTAATTTCCAGTTGTTAAAGTTTTTCTTCTGTGTGGCTTTGTAGTTCACATCCAATTTCAGAGCCTTGTGGTCAGCAAAGGTAGCCTGCAAGATATCTATCCTCTTGATTTTATGGAGGTATGTTTTATGTGTCAGCAGGTAGTCTATCCTGGAGAATGACCCATGTACATTGGAAAACAATGTGGATCCAGGTTTTTTGGAATGGAGTGTCATATATATACTAGTCCTCTTTCTTCCATAACTCTTTTCAGGGCTAGTATGTTTTTGTTGGGTTTCAGTCTGGTTGACCTCTCAAGTGTTGATCAGGCCGTGTTGAGTTCTCCCACAATTATTGTGTTATTGATTTCTTCTTTCAGATTTGTCACTAATTATATTAAATAATTTTCTGGTCTCTCATTGGGTGCATATATGTTTAATAGTCTGATTTTTCCTGTTGCACATATTCCTTGATTAGTACATAGTGTCCATCTTTGTCCCTTACCACTTTTCTGAGTATAAAGTTGGTGTCATCAGATATTAATATGGCCACCCCAGCTTTTGAGGATGTTGTTTGCTTGGATGATTTTCCTCCAGCCTTTGATTTTGAGTCTATGTTTGTTCTGACTATTCAGATGTGTTTCTTGTAGGCAGCAGAAGGTTGGATTCATCTTTTTGACCCATTTTGCCACTCTGTGTTTTTTAATTGGTGAATTTAGTCCATTGACATTGAGGGAGATGATTGTCATAGGATTTAATGTCATCTTTGTAGATAAGTTTGCTGTGTTTGTTGGTCTCTCTTGTCTTAGAGTAGACCTGTCAGTTTTTTCTTTAAGGCTGGTTTATCATCTGTGAAGTTTCTGAGCTGTTGTTTATCCATGAAGCTATGTATTCTTTCTTCAAACCTGAATGTGAGTTGGGCTGGGTGCAGTATTCTTCGGTGAGCCATTCATTTTATTCAGTCTTGTCACAATATCTTCTGGCCTTGAGAGTTTCTTGTGACATGTCTGCTGTAAGTCTTAGGGAAGTCATTTGAATGTAATTTCCCTTTTTGATCTTGCTGCTTTCAGTATTCTATCTCTATCTGTGGCATTTGTCATTGTAACGGGGATGTGTCTTGGGGTGTTTTTCTTTGGGTCTCTTTTAGCTGGTACTCCTCAGGCATGCAGGATTTGATTGCATGTAGTCTTTATCTCTGGGAGTATCTCTTTGATGATGTCTTTGACAGTTGATTATTCCTGGAGTTCTCCTACCTGGGTCTCTGGGACTCCAATGATTCTTATGTTGTTTCTGTTGAGTTTATCAAAGACTTCTATTTTCATCTGTTCGCATGCCTTGAGTACTTTTTCCATTGCCTGCTTGTTTGTCTTAAGGTTCTTTTCTAATTTATTCTGTTGTGTTGAGTTTTTCTGCATCACATTTTCCAGTACTATTCTCTCCTCAGCTGCTATTACTCTGCTGGCGAGGCCATACATTGAGATTTTCAGTTGAGCTACCATGTTTTTCAGATCTGTTATTTCAGTTTGGAGTTTTCTGATTCTGTCTTTGTGTTCTGTTCAGATCGATCTGAAAAAGTGAAAAACATACTTTTAATGAAAGCTTTAAAATATCATATGAATTTATTAAACTCCAGCCATAAGTTGTTTTTCTCTCGTTTCATTTTAACTAATCATAAGTTGTTTCTCTAACTGCTGCCTGCATATATTTTTTATCTGCCAAGTTACAGAACCTCCCTGCGGCCTCCCTGTTTCCCGCAGCTTTACTAGCCCCTGTGTGACCCACCTGCCCTCAAGCTCCTGTGTGACCCACCCGCCCTTGAGATTTGAAAATGCTGCCCTCCTGACTCCCGGCCTACCTGCTTCCCGCTCCTGTGTGGCCCATCTGCCCTAAAATCTTGAAATTTGAAATTACCTTTATCTCACGACCCCGGGCACAGCTCTCCTATGTCAGTGCTTATTTCTATTTCTTTTAAGATTGTGCTTTGATGATAAGAATGAATTAACCTGTCTAAATTCTGTATAAAAAGAGACTGGCTTAAGGTTTCGGGGTCCGTAAACCTCTACTCTGCCACGGGTACATTTTGGACCTCTGACCCATCAGATAATAATAAACGGAACTCACTTGTATTATTGCTGGGCATGAATCTTTTCATTACTCTGCACCAGGCAGCTGGAAATCGGGTTTTCTGAACCCTGCAGATCTATGCTTTCTTTGAGTCCTTCAAACATCTTCCATATTGCTATTTTAAGTTCCTTATCCGAGAAGTTAATCAAGTGGTTGGAATTTATCAGGTCATTTGAGCTTACATCTTCATTCTCTGCACATGGTGTTTGCCGGTGAGGTTTCCCCATTGTCACGCTTGTAGTGTGTTTTTTTTCCTGAGTGTTGTGTTTGGGGTTCATTGGTTAGAAAGAGTGCGTGGTTGTGAAGCGAAGCATGCGCTCTTCTGCTGCCTCTAGTTGACAGGTTTTTGGAGGTGCACTCCCTAGGCCTCTGAGGAGACCTTTAGGTATTCAGAAACACAGGCAGACAGGCAAGAAGTTTCCCTTGAAGTCCTCAGAGTGAACAAAGGCACAGCAGGGCGGAGCCTCCACAGGCCAGAGAGCTCAGCTTATTGGACGGCAACCTTCACAGCCCACATTCAGTGTTCTAAGTTCAAAGCCTCTAAATTCACAAATCAGAAGCCCAAATAGGTTTTTGATTTGTGGTTGTGGAAATACTGTACTGCTTCTTTTGAATACTTTAGAATCTTTCCCTTTTTTGCCTTTTTCATTCTGTTTTTATTTTTATTTTAAAATTGTAATGAATTATTTTTATTCCCACCAGAGACTTACCAAACTGTAGAGCAGCATTGTGGTATGTAAGGCACCAAGGATTAAGCTCAGAATGTCATACCTGCCACAAGTGCTTTCTAAGCCACTCCAACAGCTTCTGAGCCCATTCTTGAGGGTCAAGAAAGCAGGACTGTTCTCAGTGTGTGTGTGTGTGTGTGTGTGTGTGTGTGTGTGTGTGTGTGTGTGTGTGTGTGCGCGCGCGCACTGGGGTTTGAACTAACAACCTTATATTTAATTAACATCACCTCAAATTATCAAATCATCTTCTGAGTTTCTCTATTTTCCTTCTTTCAAGGGAAGTACCCTATGATTCTCAGGCTGCATCAGAGGCTCAGACTTTGCATCTGTCCTGTTGTCTTTATGATGCATCACCTTTCAACATACCAAATTTATATATGGCTTCCTCTGGAGAACTATTTCCGCCACCATCTGTGTTCCCTTACCTCTTCCCCACTCCCAGGAAGACCTGTACCAACTGACACTTGTCTCATCATGTTACCCATGATTTTTACCCCTAGAAACCTATAAGCTCCCTCAGGACTAGCCTTGATATAATTTGTCATTTGCTATCCATTCCAGCCTAGTTCTTGGTAAAAAAAAAAATCACCATTCTTAATGTTTACAAAATAATTAAATTCTAAACTATCCTGTTATTTCTCATGTTAGAGAACAGAGCATTATAAGTCATAAGGCCAGTTTATATTGTTTTCTTTGGGGCCATACCCAGCATGCTTAGGGCTTACTTTTAGCCCTGCATCCAGGATTCATTCCTAAAGGGGCTTAGAGACAATATAGGGTGCCAGGAATTGAACTTGGGTCAGTTGTATGCAATACAAGCACTTAACCTGCTGTATTATATCTTGGTCCCAAAAGCTGGTTCATATCTAAAAGTGGAGCAAGCACCGTTCAATACCAGTTCTCGGATCTGAGTCTTAGGTTTATTCTAATACAGTACAGGACCTGGGATGTACTGAATTTCACAGAGGCCATTAAAGAGAAACCATCCACAGGACTTTCTCAATAGTATAGGATGCTTGACTGGAGATAATAATAGCTAGGGTCAGGGGCTGAGAATGGTAATTAAATGGTAGCTTGGCTTGTGCCAAGCCCTGATTCTGCCTTCAACAGCCCTTCAACAGTCCATTTGCTTCTGGCACCTCCAGTATAGTCTGCCCTGGTGGCCCCAGGCCACTGATCTGCCAGGTTACAACATTAGGCTAGGCTCAGAATCACCTCACCATACCCCGTAGCATTTCTGGGAGTTGTTCCCTATAAAAAAGTAATAATAGCTAGGGGTTCTTAGGGGTTCTTACCACAATGAACTCAGCCTCTGGAAGGTTTATTTTGGTTTTTTACAATTAACATGCAGGTTACTTGTCTTTTCCAGCTCTGTAGCTATAGGGTTCTAGCTCAAATTCTCTGTCCCAAATCCCTGATCAGATATAAATGTGTGCATTTTAAACCCACAGAGATATAGCCTTTTAGGGTCAATTCATTGCTCATAGTGACAGTTTAGTGCTCTCTGTGCACACAGAAACAATCTTGCCACCTCAAAATAAATGCCTTCTGAAATGAGCCTTTCCTGATTTTTCTCTCTCCTGAATTTCCTGCCAGCTCCAAGCACACCTCCCTTCATGGGAAAACATTGCAACCCTGCCTTGCCAAAGATTTCAAAACTATGCTGAGACTGTTCTGCTGCTTAGTAAAGCAGAGCAAGTAATAAAACAAACATCAGTTCTCTATCACATAGGTTCATCAACTGATGCCATTTGTTCTCTTGTTCCCAAATTACTTTTAAAGAAGTAAACTATAAATACAGTTGAAGATTGGGATGTGGGAAGTCCATGTTTCCTCTATATTCATTCTCTGAAATTTGGGTATTTATTATTCCCAATACTTTTTAATATTGATCAACACTGGACACCCAGGTTGGGACACATAAAACATTATTGTTTTGACTTATTAGGCAGCATGCCAGTGATATTCTGTTGCAAAGATTCTTTGTATATAGCTTTTTTGTTTATTTTTGAAATGTTAAAACCTACATCCTAAAATATATTTATGACTACTTTATTCCCTCTACTACTGAATAGTAAGACTAGCTGCTTTCTTTCTCTATTTTGTGATAGTAATTTTTGTTCTTTTGTAAAAACACTACCATGACCTATCTTTTCATGTCTATGTTCAATTTGAGAAAATGTCCTAGTAGAGTTGTGGGTTCTGGGATTAAAAACCTTTAACTTTACTATATATTGCCATATTTTTTCTAACATGGTTGTATCCATTTATGTCACTAATAACAATGGCAGTTTCATTTTTTATGTCTTGCTTACTTACAGCCATATTGCTAAAATGGTACAAGAAACACATGCATGTATTTTTATTTAATAGTTCTAAACCTTTTGCTTTTGATTTCCCTTGCTTTGAACTTTCCTTGACTTTTTGTTTTCCACTATCAACATATATATATACATATATATATACATACATACATACATACATACATACATACATACATATGCTAAGATATAAGTCCAAAGGACAAGGACATTTTCCTATAGAGCCTAATGTACAGAAGAAAGTGAATGCTGATATAATTGTACTATTATGCAGTCTAGATTCAAATATATCCATTATTCTAAAATGTTCATTATTATTTTCTTTCTAAATTCAGAATCTATCAAAGACTGAAGATTCTACTTAATTGTTCATGTACTTTAGTTACTTCTTAAAACAATCATGATTTACAAAATTGTTCATGATACAGTTGCTTTGGACATTCAAAGCTCCAACACCAATACCCCCAACAGTGTAAACATTCCTCCTCTATTGTCCCCAATTTAATCCCTCTCTCAATGTTGAGAGAAAATGTTAGTTGGTAGAAAATAATTGATTGGAGAAACTGTGAGTGCTGCCTGTGTGTGTTTGTCTCCTGTCCAGTGTCCTAAACCTCTTGGGAGTGGGCCAAAAGGGCGCAGAAAACTCACTCTCCCAGAGGCTCATTCAAGGGGTCGAAACACCAAGGGACTGCCTCCTAAAGTGAAAACAAGCTATAAGTAGTACTTCACAGAAGGTAAGTCCCCTGTTTGTGACGTCAGGCTAGGAAAAATCTACGCCGGCCCAGTGGGGCCCTACTGTGAGAAACTGTGAGTGCTGCCTGGGTGTGTTTGTCTCCTGTCCTGTCTCCTAAACCTCTTGGGAGTAGGCCGAAAAGGGCCCAGGAAATTCGCTCTCCCAGAGGCACTAGAAGAGCACTTATCTCCGCTTTGCTACGTGGCCTTGGACTCTTTCTAAAGAAAGAACACCACTGCAACAAGAAGAAAAAAATCACACTAAGAAATGAGCTGGATCACTGAAGCCCAGCATCTCTCCACAGACTGTTTTCTCTGCTGCGTGCTCGTGCCTAAGATTTGATCCTGTGTGAGGCTTCATACATGGAATGCTCCCCTTCCTTGGAGGCAAGTCGGCCCACCCAGAAAGGGTGAAGCCAGAGGAGCATGGCCACGCAAAACATTTAGCCAATGAATACTACCACAACATGCAGAAAAACCCACGAAACAAGTGTGACAATGGGGAAACAACACAGGCCAGCATCAGACATAGAGAATGAAGATGACCATCCTGATGACAGAAAATGGCAAACCAACTAAACAATCTCTCAGATAAGGAGTTTAGATAAGAAATATGGAAGATGCTTAAAGAACTCAAAGAAACCATGGATCGAGTTGAACAGAACACTAATAAGAACCAAGAAAATATGAAGACAGAAATCACAAACTCCAAACTGAAATAACAGATCAAATAACAGGCCTGAAAAACTCAGTAAACAAATTGAATGGCAAAATGGATATGCTATCCAACAGGCTAACAGAAGCTGAGAATAGAATTGGTGCACTGGAAGATGAGACAAATTAACAACTCCATACAGCAGGAGAGAATGGAAAAAGAAACTTAAAGCAAATGAACAGACAATGGAAAAATTAGTCAAAGAATGGTAACAGATGAAAATAGAAGTCTATGATAAGCTCAACAGAAAGAACTTAAGAATCATTGGAGTCCCAGAGACCCAGGAAGAAAATTTCTAGGAAGAATCCATGACCAAGAACATCATTAAAGAGAAACATCCAGAGCTAAAGAATATATGTGATCAAATCCTGCATGCCCTAAGAGTACCAAACAAAAGAGACCCCAGAAAAAATACCCCAAGACACATCCTAGTCACAATGACGAATCCCGCAGATAGAGACAGAATTCTGAAAGCAGCAAGATAAAAAAGGGAAATTACATTCAAGGGAACATCCTTGAGATTTACAGCAGACCTGTCACCAGAAACACTCAAGGCCAGAAAGCAGTGGTGGGAAATAATGATAAAACTCAATGAAATAAATGCTTCGCCTAGAATACTGTACCCAGCAAAACTCACTTTCAGGTTTGACAAAAGAATACATGGTTTCACTACAAACAACAGCTCAGAAACTTTACAGACTCAAAACCATTCTTAAAAGAAAAACTGAAAGACCTAATTTAAGACAAGACTGACCAAAAGACACACCAAATTTCGATATAAAAATAGCATTAAATCCGAGGACAATTATTTCTCTCAATGTCAGTGGACTAACTGCACCAGTTAAGAGCACAGAGTGGCTAAATGGATCAAAAAGCTCAATCCAACCTTCTGCTGCCTACAAGAAACTCACCTGAATAGTCAGAACAAACATAGACTCAAAATAAAAGGCTGGACGAAAATTATCCAAGCAAACAACACCCATAAAAAAGCTGGAGTGGCCATACTAATATCAGATGATGCAAACTTTATACTTAGGAAAGTTGTAAGGGACAAAGATGGACATTTTGTATTAATCAAGGGATATGTATAGCAGGAAGAAATCACTCTCCTAAACATATATGCACCGAATGAGGAGCCAGCAAATATTTAATACAATTGTTGACAAATCTGAAAAATAATATCAATAACAACACAATAATTGTGGGGGACCTCAACACAGCTTTGTCAACACTGGATAGGTTGACCAGATTGAAACCCAACAAGAATCTTCTAGACCTGAGAAGAAAAATGGAAGAAAGAGGACTAGTAGATATATATATAGGCCACTCCATCCCCAGAAACCTGAATACACATTTTTCTCCAATGTACATGGGACATTCTCCAGAATAAAATACATGCTGGCACATGAAACATTCCTCCATAATGTCAAGAAGATAAAAATTTTGCAGGCTACCTTCGCTGACCACAAAGCTCTGAAATTATATGTGAATTCCAAAGGGACACAGAAGAAACACTTTAACACCTGGAAGTTAAACAGCCTCATACTGAATAATCAGTGGGTCCAATATGATATCAAATAAGAAATAAAAACTTTCCTGTAAACAAATGATAATAAAGACACAAACTATCAGAACTTATGGGACACAGCAAAAGCAGTACTGAGAGGAAAATTTATAGCTTTGCAAGCACACATCAGGAAGGAAGAGGGGCCTAGAGAATAGCTTAATGATGCAGCTCATAGAATTAGAAAGTGCTCAACAAAAGGAAACAAAAATAGGGAGACAGAAGGGGTAAACAAAGCTGAGAGCAGAAATCAACAAAGTGGAAACCCGAAAAACAATCTGAAAGATCAATGAAAGCAGAAGTTGGTTCTTTGAAAAAATAAACAAGATTGATAGACCACTGGCAAAACTAACAAAGAAAGAGAGAGAGAAATTTGATAATTTATATTAGGAATGAAAAAGGAGAGATCACTACTGATATGGCAGAGATTTAAAGGGTAATCAGAAACTACTTTGAGAAACTCTATGCCACTAAAAATGAGAACCTGGAGAAAATGGATAAATTCTTGGATTTAGAGTCTTCCACGGTTAAATGAAGAGGTTGTAGCACATATAAACACCCCCGATCACTATTGATGAAATTAAAACAGTAATCAAATATCTGCCCCAAAACAAAAGCCCAGGCCCAGATGGATTCACTAATGAATTCTTTCAAACTTTTCAAGAGGAACTACTACCAATCCTGGCAAGCCTCTTTCATGAAACCAAAAAGACGGGAACACTTCCAAATAGCTTTTATGAAGCCAACATCACCTTGATACCTAAACCATACAGAGATGCTACGAAAAAAGAAAATTACAGACCAATATCGCTGATGAATGCAGATGCAAAGATCCTCAACAAAATTCTGGCAAATAGGATTCAATGCCTCATTAAGAAGATCATACACTACGACCAAGTAGGTTTCATCCCAGGAATGCAAGGATGGTTTAACATCCGTAAATCTATCACTATAATACACAGCATCAACAACAAGAAAAATAAAAATCACATGATCATATCAATAGACGCAGAGAAAGCATTTGATAAGGTCCAACACCCATTCTTGATTAAAACTCTCAGCAAGATGGGAATGGAAGGAACCTTTCTCAATCTAGTTGAAGCCATCTACCACAAGCCAATGGCAAATATTATCCTCAATGGAGAAAAACTAAAAGCCTTTCCTCTAAATTCTGGTACGAGACAAGTCTGTCCTCTCTCACCACTACTATTCAACATAGTACTTGCTATAGCGATCAGGCCAAAAAAAAAAAAAAATCAAGGGAATCCAGATAGGAAAGGAAGAAGTCAAGCTCTCATTGTTTGCAGATGACATAATACTTTACTTAGAAAATCCTAAAGACTCTACCAAAAAACTTCTAGAAACAATAGACTCATATAGCAACGTGGCAGGTTACATAATTAACATACAAAAATCAATAACCTTTCTATACACCATTAGTAATAAGGAAGAAATGGACATTAAGAAAACAACCCCATTCACAATAGTTCCACACAAACTCAAATATCTTGGAATCAACTTGACTAAAAATGTGAAGGACCTATACAAAGAAAACTATAAAACTCTGCTCCAAGAAATAAGAGAGGACACATGGAAATGGAAACACATACCCTGCTCATTTATTGGCAGGATTAACATCATCAAAATGGCAATACTCCCCAAAACATTGTACAGATTTAATGTGATCCCTCTAAAGATACCTGTAAAATTCTACAAAGAAGTGGATCAGGCACTTTTGAAATTTATTTGGAATAATAAACACCCTAGAATAGCTAAAGCAATCATTGGAAAAAATATGGAAGGAATTAGTTTCCCCAACTTTAAACTTTACTACAAAGCAATACTTATCAAAACAGCATGGTATTGGAATAAGGACAGGCCCTCAGATCAGTGGAATAAACTTGAATACTCATAGAATGTTCCCCAGACATACAATCACCTAATTTTTGATAAAGGAGCAAGAAATTCTAAATGGAACAAACAAAGCCTCTTCAACGAGCGGTGTTGGCACAACTGTCTAGCCACTTGCAAACAATTGAACTTCGACCCCCAGTTAGCATCATGTTTGAAGGAAAAATTCAAATGGATTAAAGACCTCAATATCAGACCTGAAACCATAAGATATATAGATCAACACATAGGCAAAACACTCCAGGACATTGAGACCACAGAAATATTGAAGGAGGAAATTGCACTCTCCAAGCAAATGAAAGCAGAGATTAACAGATGGGAATATATTATGCTGAGAAGCTTCTGCACCTCAAAGGAAATAGTGCCCAGGATACAAGAGCCACCCACTGAGTGGGAGAAACTATTCTCCCAATTCCCATCAGACAAGGGGCTAATCTCCAAAATATACAAGGCACTGACAGAACTTTAAAAAAAAACTAATCCCATCAAAAAATGGTGAGAAGAAATGGACTTTGACAAAGAAGAAATGCAAATGGCCAAAAGACACGTGAAAAAATGCTCCACATCACTAATCATCAGGGAGATGCAAATCAAAACAACTATGAGGTACCACCTCACACCACAGAGATTGGCACACATCACAATGAATGAGAACAAACAGTGTTGGCGGTGATGTGGAGAGAAAGGAACTCTTATTCACTGCTGGTGCGAATGCCTTCTAGTTTAACCTTTATGAAAAGCAATATAGAGATTCCTCCAAAAACTGGAAATCGAGCTCCCATACGATCCAGCTATACCACTCCTAGGAATATACCCTAGGAACACAAAAATACAATACAAAAATCCCTTCCTTACACCTATATTCATTGCAACACTATTTACCATAGCAAGACTCTGGAAAACAACAAGATGCCCTTCAACAGACGAATGGCTAAAGACACTGTGTACATATACACAATGAAATATTATGCAGCTGTCAGGAGAGATGAAGTCATGAAATTTTCCTATACATGGATGTACATGGAATCTACTAAGCTGAGTGAAATAAGTCAGAGAGAGAGAGAGAGAAATGCAGAATGGTCTCACTCCTCTATGGGTTTTAAGAAAAATGAGACAGTCTTGCAATAATAATTTTCAGACTCAAAAGAGAGATGAGCTGAAAGTTACAGCTCACCTCATGAAGCTCACCACAAACAGGGATGAGTTCAGTTAGAGAAATAACTACATTTTAAACTATCCTAATAATAAGAACATATGAGGGTTATAGAAAGCCTGTCTAGAGTACAGGCAGGGGTTGGGTGAGGAGGAAAATTTGGGACATTGGTGATGGGAATGTTACACTGGTGATGGCGGTGTTCTTTACATGACTGAAACTCAAACACAATCATGTAAGTAATGAAGGTGTTTAAATTTTATATATATAAAAGAAATACGCAGCTTTTACTGCGGTGTACTTTTTATATCCCTGTGGAGCTAAATTGGCCTCAGTTGTCCTTTTAGCACATCAACTTTGAGGATATATTGAAGAAATTATAAGTGTTTCTTAACATATAAATAATGCTTAAAAATCTCTAGAAAATATTCCATTTGGAAACAATCATGTTTAAATAAATATGTTTCCTTACTTCCAATTTACTTCAGTGGACTTAAAAATGGTATTTTTAAAAAACCGCATTTTGGGGCTGCAGGATCACTCTGCCCTGCTGTGCCTTTGTTCATTCTGAGGACTTCAGGGGAAACTTCTATCTCTGTCTGCCTGAAACTGTGCTTCTGAATCCCTGAAGGTTTCCTCAGAGGCCTAGGGAGCCCACCCCCAAAAATCTGCATTTTGAAGCTGCTGAGTGAGTACATTCTGGAGCTGCGGGAACGCTCTGCCCTGCTGCGCCTTTATTCACTCTGAGGACTGTCAACTAGTCAATGAACCTCACCAAAACATGCAGGAAAAACCACAATACAAGCGTGAAAATGGGGAAACCTCGCAGGCAAGCACCATCCACAGAGAATGAAGACAAAAGCTCGGATGACCTAATAAATTCCAACCACCTGATTAACCTTTCAGATAAGGAGTTTAGAATAGAAATGTGGAATATGTTCGTAGAACTAAAAAAGAACATAGATTTATCTGAAGAGAACACAAAGACAGAAATCAGAAAACTCCAAACTGAAATAACAGATCTGAAAAACACTGTTGCTCAACTGAAAACCTCAATGGATAGCCTCGCCAACAGGATATCAGCAGCTGAGGAGAGAATCGGAGTACTGAAAAATGTGATGCAGAAAAACTTAACACAACAGAATAAATTGGAAAAGAACCTTAAGACAAACAAGCAGGCAATGGAAAAAGTACTCAAGGCATGCAAACAGATGAAAATAGAAGTCTTTGATAAACTCAACAGAAACAACATAAGAATCATTGGAGTCCCAGAAAGCTAGGAAGGAGATCTCCAAGAAGAAACAACTGTCAAAGACATCATTAAAAGATACTCCCAGAGTTAAAGACTACATGCAATCAAATTCTGCATGCCCGAAGAATACCAGCTAAAAGAGACCCAAAGAAAAACACCTCAAGACATATCCTCGTTAAAATGACAAATCCCATAGATAGAGATAGAATACTGAAAGCAGTAAGATCAAAAAGGGAAATTACATTCAAATGACTTCCTTAAGACTTACAGCAGACATGTCACAAGAAACTCTCAAGGCCAGAAGACAGTGGTGGGATATTGTGACAAGACTGAATGAAATGAATGCCTCACTGAAAATACTGCACCCAGCCCAACTCACGTTCAGGTTTGAAGAAAGAATACATAGCTTCGTGGATAAACAACAGCTCAGAAACTTCACAGATGATAAACCAGCCTTAAAGGAAAAACTGACAGGTCTACTCTAAGACAAGAGAGATCAACAAACACAGCAAACTTATCTACAAAGATGACATTAAATCCTATGACAATCATCTCCCTCAATGTCAATGGACTAAATTCACCAATTAAAAAACACAGAGTGGCAAAATGGGTCAAAAAGATGAATCCAACCTTCTGCTGCCTACAAGAAACACATCTGAATAGTCAGAACAAACATAGACTCAAAATCAAAGGCTGGAGGAAAATCATCCAAGCAAACAACACCCTCAAAAGCTGGGGTGGCCATATTAATATCTGATGACACCAAATTTATACTCAGAAAAGTGGTAAGGGACAAAGATAGACACTATGTACTAAACAAGGGATATGTGCAACAGGAAAAATCAGACTATTAAACATATATGCACCCAATGAGAGACCAGAAAATTATCTAATGCAATTACTGACAAATCTGAAAGAAGAAATCAATAACACAATAATTGTGGGAGACTTTAACACGGCCTGATCAACACTTGATAGGTCAACCAGACTGAAACCCAACAAAAACATACTAGCCCTGAAAAGAGTTATAGAAGAAAGAGGACTAGTAGATATATACAGGACACTCCATCCCAAAAAACCTGGATCCACATTGTTTTTCAATGTATATGGGTCATTCTCCAGGATAGATTACATGCTGATACATAAAACACACCTCCATAAAATCAAGAGGATAAAAATCTTGCAGGCTACCTTTGCTGAGCACAAGGCTCTGAAATTAGATGTGAACTACAAAGCCACACAGAAGAAAAACTTTAACAATTGGAAATTAAACACCCTGCTACTGAACAACCAGTGGGTCCGAGATGAAATCAAAAAGGAAATCAAAACTTTCCTGGAAACAAATGATAATAAAGACACAAACTGCCAGAATCTATGGGACACAGCAAAAGTAGTCCTGAGAGGAAAATTTATAGCTATACAAGCACATATCAGGAAGGAAGAAGAGGCATACCTGAATAACTAAATGATGCAGCTCAAAAAGTTAAAGAGTGACCAACAAAGGGAACCAAAAATTGGAAAACAGAAGGAAGTAACAAAGCTGAAAGCAGAACTCAATGAAGTGGAAAACCAAAAAGCAATCCAAAAGATCAACAGAAACAGAAGCTGGTTTTTTGAAAAAATAAACAAGATTGATAGACCATTGGCAAAACTCACAAAGAAAGTGAGAGAAATCTGATAACCCGTATTAGAGTGAAAAGGGGGAGATCACGACAGAAATTCCAGACATCCAAAGAGTAATCAGAGACAACTTTGAGAAACTTTATGCTACAAAACATGAGAACCTAGAAGAAATGAAAAAATTCTTGGACACTTATAACCTTCCACATTTAAGTAAGGAGGATGTAGCATATCTAAACACCCCCATCACTACTGAGGAAATTGAAACTGTAATCAAACACCTGCCCAAAATGAAAAGCCCAGGCTCAGATGGTTTTCCTAATGAATTTTTTCAAATCTTTCAAGAGGAGCTACTACCAATCCTAGCCAGGCTCTTCCATGAAATTGAAAAAAACAAACAAACAAAACAGGAATACTCCCAAACAGCTATTATGAAGCCAACATCACCTTGATACCAAAACCAGACAGAGACGCTGCCAAAAAAAAAAATTACAGACCAATATCCCTGATGAATGCTGATGCAAAGATCTTCAACAAAATCCTGGCAAATAGGATCCAATGCATCATCAAGAAGATCATACACTATGACCAAGTAGGTTTCATCCCAGGAATGCAAGGATGGCTTAACATCCGTAAATCTATTAACATCATGCACAACATCAACAACAAGAAAAATAAAAATCACATGATCATATCAATAGATGCAGAGAAAGCATTTGATAAGGTCCAACACCCATTCTTTTATTTATTTATTTTTATTTTTTATTTTTAATGTCTTTCATTTTCCCTAAAGCCCATAGATGAGTGAAACCATTCTGCATCTTTCTCTCTCCCTCTGACTTACTTCACTCAGCATAATAGATTCCATGTACATCCACGTATAGGAAAATTTCATGACTTCATCTCTCCTGATGGCTACATAGTATTTCATTGTGTATATGTACCACAGTTTCTTTAGCCACTCATCTGTTGAAGGGCATCTTGGTTGTTTCCAGAGTCTGGCTATTGTAAATAGTGCTGCAATGAACATAGGAGTAAAGAAGGGATTTTTGTATTGTATTTTTTGTTCTTCAGGTATATTCCTAGGAGTGGTATAGCTGGATCGTATGGAAGCTCAATTTCCAGTTTGTGAAGGAATCTCCATATTGCTTTCCATAAAGGTTGTACTAGACGGCATTCCCACCAGCAGTGAAAAAGAGTTCCTTTCTCTCCACATCCCCGCCAGCACTGCTTGTTTTCCTTTTTTGTCAACACCCATTCTTGATCAAAACTCTCAGCAAGATGGGCATGGAAGGAACCTTTCTCAATCTAGTTGAAGCCATCTACCACAAGCTAATGGCAAATATTATCCTCAATGGAGAAAAACTAAAAGCCTTTCCTCTAAATTCTGGTACAAGACAAGGCTGTCCACTCTCACCACTCCTCTTCAACATAGTACTGGAAGTTCTTGCTATAGCAATCAGGCAATAAAAAGATATCAAGGGAATCCAGATAGAAAAGGAAGAAGTCAAGCTCTCGTTGTTTGCAGATGACATGATACTCTACTTAGAAAACCCTAAAGACTCTACCAAAAAGCTTCTAGAAACAATAGATTCATATAGCAAGGTGGCAGGCTACAAAATCAACCTACAGGAATCAATGGCCTTTTTATACACCAATAATGACAGGGAAGAAATGGAAGTCAAGAAGGCAATCCCATTCACAATAGTGCCACACAAACTCACATATCTTGGAGTCAACTTGACCAAAGACGTGAAGGACCTATACAAAGAAAACTATAAAGCCCTGCTCTAAGAAATAAGAGAGGACACACGGAAATGGAAACACATACCCTGCTCATGGATTGGCAGGATTAACATCATTAAAATGGCAATACTCCCCAAAGCATTATACAGATTTAATGAAATCCCCTTAAAAATACCCATGACATTCTTCAAAGAAGTGGATCAAACACTTATGAAGTTTATCTGGAACAACAAACACCCTCGAATAGCTAAAGCACTCCTAGGGAAAAGGAAAATGGGAGGCATACTCCCCAACTTTAAACTGTACTACAAAGCAATAGTTATCAAAACAGCATGGTATTGGAATAAAGACAGACCCTCAGATCAGTGGAATAGGCTTGAATTCTCAGAGAACATTCCCCAGGCATACAATTACCTAATTTTTGACAAAGGTGCAAGAAATCCTAAATGGAGCAGGGAAAATCTCTTTAACAAGTGGTGCTGGCAGAACTGGTTAGCCACTTGCAAAAAAGCGAACATAGACCCCCAGTTAACATGAAGTATGAACGTAAAATCCAAATGGATTAAAGACCTTGATATCAGACCAGATACCATAACGTATATAGAACAACACGTTCGTAAAACATTCCATGACATTGAGACTAAAGGCATCTTCAAGGAGGAAACAGCACTTTCCAAACAAGTGAAAGCAGAGATTAACAGATGGGAATACATTAAACTGAGAAGCTTCTGCACCTCAAAAGAAATAGTGCCCAGGATACAAGAGTCACCCACTGAGTGGGAGAAACTATTCACCCAACACCCTTCAGATAAGGGGCTAATATCCAAAATATATAGGGCACTGACAGAACTTTACAAGAAAAAAACATCTAATCCCATCAAAAAATGGGGAGAAGAAATGAACAGACACTTAGATAAAAAAGAAATACAAATGGCCAAAATGCACATAAAAAAATGCTCCTCGTCACCAATCATCAGGGAGATAAAATCAAAACAAGGATGAGATACCACCTCACACCGCAGAGATTGGTGCACATCACAAAGAATAAGAACAATCAGTGCTGGCTAGGATGTGGAGAGAAAGGAACTCTTATCCACTGCTGGTGGGAATGCCGCCTAGTACAGTCCATATGGAAAGCCATATGGAGGTTCCTTTAAAATCTGGAAATTGAGCTCCCATTCAACCCAACTATTCCACTCCTAGGGATATACCCTAAGAGCACTAGAATACAATATAAAAATCTTCCTCACACCTATATTTATTGGAGCACTATTCAATATAGCCAGGCTCTGGAAACAACCAAGATGCCCTTCAACAGACTAAAGAATGGCTAAAGAAACTGTGGTACTTATACACAATGGAATAGTATGCAGCCATCAGGAGAGATGAAGTCATGAAATTTTCCTATACATGGATGTAAATGGAATCTATCATGCTGAGTGAAATAAGTCAGAAGGAGAGAGAGATGCAGAACAGTCTCACTCATCTATGGGTTTTAAAAAATATAAAAGTCATTTTTGTAACAATCCTCAGAGATAATGAGAGGGGGGCTGGAACACCAGCTCACTTCATGAAGCTCACCACAAAGAGTGGTGAGTATAGCTATAGAAATAACTACACAGAAAACTACCATAATCAAGTGAATGAATGAGGGATCTGGAAAGCCTGTCTGGAGTACAGGTGGGGGGGGCGGGGTGGGATGGAGGGAGATTTGGGACATTGGTGTTGGGAATGTTGCACTGGTGAAGGGGGGTATTCTTTACATGACTAAAACCTAATCACAATCATTTATGTAATCAAGATATTCAAATAAAGAAGAAAAAATGGTATTTTTTCTTTGCTGTTACTATTATTTTACATTATTCTCAATCAATAAATGAAATGGCTGTGCATAGAAAAAGAAAAGAAAAGAATTGATTGTATATGTCTTGTTACAAAAAATATCTAATTAAATGATCCAAAAATACCATAAAAGAAAATTTGTGAAGAATGTTATCTCACACAATGGGGTCATTAAAGTCATAAGTCTGAAGATTTACTGAACTTTTTATTGTCCTTGGGCCTTCTGTGTTATCGTTTTTGTTTATTGAGCTTAATTGGCTTCTATGCTTCTTTCCGATCTAAATTGTTGTTCTACTTAGTTGTCAGTATTGTGGAATATATAGTTTTTAAAAACATTCTTGTAATGAGCACTGCAATAAGAGTCTACAGTAACCAAGTTCTTTTTTCATAGACTTCAGTGGACAAAAACACTAGAACATTTGTTGCAGGCAAACTTAATTGAAGAATAAGTTGCTAAATGATATACACATTTAAGCATCACAGCAAATGTGAAACATTCAATAGGATAGCCAAGAACCATTAAAAATATAACAACATTTAAAAATATCTAACAACATTATGCATTTCCCCAGAATGATGCAAATTAATATTAAGCCATCAAAGTTGGATTATCTGTTTGCATTGGAGCATAAAATAAAAGATTTTCTATACAGGTAAAACACAGTTTAACCAGCAATATAGTGACTGATGCAAATAGGATCATGAAAGTAACCTAAAGGAAAGTTAATTTTTGGAGGTAACCCAAATGCAATGGGTTCTGAAAGTAGCTTCAGTTGGGCATTGGCTGGATGTGGTTTCTTCATTTCTTATCTTCTGTGGTAGGCTGCTGAGATTCGCTTGAAACGGAAAGGCCTTCCATACCTGGGTCAGAATCTGAGTGGGGAGATCTACTCATCTCCCTGCTGTTGTTCCCACTCCAATGGAACTTTTTCTATGACTTCTATCCCATTAGTGACCTCAATAAGCAGCTTTAGGCTGTGGGGGTGGCCTAGGTCCTCGCACAAAGTGCCTCTGGTAGAAAAAAGCAGTGGGTATTGGCACCTGGGATGTTTGCCCAGAGTCTTCAGCTCTCTCTCCTTCACTGCCTGGTTCTGTCCTGCCTGAGAGGGCCTCTGCCACCATGAGTGGTGAGGCAGCTGAGCATGACTGGGGGATGAATATGTAGAAACTTTGTCAATTGAGAGCATAGCGGCTACCTTTCACTGGCACCTCATCAGGTCTTAATATATTAACAGCATCTGTACCCCTCTCTCCTTTCAAGATATCAAACTCCACAATCTCCTCATCTCCAATGCTATACAGAATTGTTTAGTAATTCTGGGATTGTTTCTCTTAGTAGCTATCCAGTGAACAAAGACATCTTTTTTGGTGTCATTTCTGTTAGATAATCTATAACCACCTGGACATTGAAGCATTTGACAATGCCCAAAACTTAGATTGCCAGCACCAATTTGCCCACCTGCTCCAGTCTTGGGGTTGCAGGGGTATTGCTGGTTGAGCCATTTTCAGACTCTGAGTCTGAAGAGGCAGTAGCTGGCTCATCATTCTTGTAAGATGGGGGTATCTCTGGTTTAGTACTAGTAGTTAATATTAAATTATCAGCCCTGGGAAGACCTTTAGATCCAGAACTTATCACTATTGGGTAGGCACCTCTACCCTCTTGGGGAATGTGTGCAGGAGAATTTTTTTTACAAAGCCTGGTATACAGTCCAGAAAAATTAAGAATGATGGGCCAGAGCAGCATGAAGCCATTCAGAAGGAGGGGCTAGATGTACTGATGTTCCAGTGAAGGGCACAGCACAGGGGGTTGTCATGGTGATTATCCACCAGAGGTTCATGCAACTCACCAGAACTGAGGTCTTTGTTTTCAAGTTCCAGTTCTGGGCTCCAGGTATAAACAAATTCACTCACCACATTTCCAGCCACAAGTGAGCGAGTCTGAAGTAGTGTAGCAGTGAAGAATTAACAACCCCAAACCAGGCATAAGGGTGTAAATTATGAACTTGAGTGGCTTCTTGCCTCATGGCATCTCAGTCCCACCCACAAAAACCTCTCTTTATTGACCAGTTCAATTCCTAACCAGGTGTGGTAGGGTTGAGGGAGAAACAAAAGTTATTCAAATCTAGGTGAATTTTTACATGTCAAAGAGATGTGTAAAAAGGAAATCGGAAGCTGGGAAATGCCTTTGTTTTAGGTAAAAGCAGGGTGGAATCTAACAATCCCTCTTTGGGTATCCATCTCCAGAACAGAAAAACACTGACCCAAAAGGATGCATGCACACCACTGCATTCATTGCAGCTCTCAGTACAATAGCTAAGAGATGAGATCAACCTAGATGTCCTTCTACAGACGAGTGGATCATGACGATGTAGTACATATACATAATGGAATACTACATAGCTCTAAGGAATGATGCTATTGTGCAATTTGCTGCAACATAGATGGAACTGGAAGATATCATGTTAAGGGACTGGAGTGGTAGCACAGCAGTAATTTATTTGCCTTGCACATGGCTGACCCAGAATGGACACGGGTTTGATCCTCAGCAACCAATATATTCCCCTCAGCCAGGAGCAATTTCTGAGTGCAGAGCCAGGAGTAACCCCTGAGCTTTTTTGGCTGTGGCCAAAAAAAATAAAATAAAAACAAAAACAAACATTTTTAACATTAGGTTATATGAAGTAAACCAGGAGAAGGTTAAATACAGAATGATATCACTTATATGTGGTATTTTGAATAACTTCATGAAGAAAAGCAATGATTTAAATGGAAGTTGTTTAAAACACTTTAGGCTAATATAATGAGAAAAGTAAATAAACTCAATGGAAGAAAAGAAACACAAATATGAAGGATGAAGGACAGGGTCAAGAGGTCTCAAGTGCATTTGGTGGTGTTAAGAAAGAACAGAACTAAATATCCAAGCCATAGTTAACAACAAGGTAATTACAAACCCAAACTTGAACATTCAAAATTTAAAATGGTCTTGTTATGCTGGCAGGCTTGAGGTAAGGGGCTGGTGGCATGGGATGCATCTGGTAACATTGGTGGAGGGAGGTCGACTTTGATGGTGAGATTGGCTCTGAAACATTTTATGTCTGAAACCCAACTATGGAGAATTTTGTAAATCACAATGGTTTCAATAAAAATTAAAACAAAACAAAAAAAAAAACCCAGTGGATTTCGTCCCTTAAAGACTGGGTTTGTGTGTTCTCTTACTCATAATGGTCTGGGATAACTTGGCTTTGCAGTACATCATCCATATGTTCAGTAGAAATGATTTTTTTAATATCAGTCTAAAAGAGATGAGCTAGTATAGTAAATATCCCTTTCTGGAATTTAAAATTTTGTAATGGGGAGACCGATATGGTTAAGAAAATAGCTGTAGGGGCCGGAGAGATAGCATGGAGGTAGGGCATTTGCTTTGTATGCAAAAGGACGGTGGTTCAAATCCCAGCATCCCATATGGTCCCCCAAGTCTGCCAGGAGCGATTTCTGAGCATAGAGCCAGGAGTAACCCCTGAGCGCTGCCGGGTGTGACCCCCCCCCAAAAAAAGAGAGAGAGAGATGCAAAGAGAGAGAGAGTAAGAGAAAATAGCTGTAATAAAAGGGGACATAGCTACAAATAAGACTTGCATCCTCAGTAAAAAAGATGGTGGGGCCAGAGTGATAGTACAGATAGGGCATTTGCCTTGCATGTAGCCAACCTGGTTTCAATCCCTGCATTCTATATGGTTTCTTCCAGGAGTAAAACAAGAAAGTAAAGAAAAAGAAAAAAAAATTAATGGAGTATAACAATCTTTATAGCCAGCACCAGAATGCATGGCTGGGTGCACACTAGGGAGCATCATTCACAGACTTGACTGACAGGTTCCTTGTGCCTATGTAATATCATAGGCCTAGTTGTTTTGCTTCCTAGCATCTTTCTATACAAGTTGCAGTGGTTATATTTGGTGTAAAACTATGAGTGTCTGAAATTTTTTTCAACTACGTAGGTAATATCCTAAGGAGTTGAAAAACTTTTCAGACACTCCCAGTAAAGTCCAAAAGGAATTAGATCAGAACATGATACCATATCTTAGTAGTTTTAAAAGATTTTAGATGATGTACCAGAGATAGTGCAGTGGGTAAGGTGCTTGTTTTGACATGGCTGAACAAAAATTCTTTTCAGAGTGATCCCTGAGTACCAAAACAGATATAAACCCTGAGAACTACTGAGTGTGGCCTCCAAAAATTTCCCCCACCAAAAAAACCAAAAAACCAAAACCAAAACCAAAACCGACACAATTTTGTGGCCAAATGCTGGTAATTCCACACTCTGGTCATTTGCGTAGGTCTGTGCAGCCAAAAATGCACATACATCATTTTTCTCTGTCTCTTCGAAAAGCTTTGGCACTGCTCTGGTATGCTCAATGATAGGATATATACCCTATGACAATCTTTTTTATTGACCAGCTGCCATAATCATTATCTAGAAAAATTTTACGCACTCTGCTTGACACTCTAAATTGTGATGTAGTTAAATTGCTAGCTAATTTCATGAGCTGTTTGAATAGCTCTTTGCATGAAAATGAGAATTATATAAAACAGAATCTTGTTTTTGTTCCTCTCTTCTGCCTCATTCCTCTTGGTGCTTCTCTGTACTGGATGAGTCATTTCTGTTACAACTAAACTGAAATTTCTCTTAAAATACACAGAAAAGTTTGAATGTGCATTTTTTTTCTTTCAAAATTTCTTCTTTTTGGTTTCTGCTAACTCAATTTTGACCATGTTTTTGTTCCTCTGCTTGTTTCTAAACATTCTTAACTGTAGTATCTGGCAGATGCCCATGGTTTATGATAGAGTGTGGGGATGAAAGAACTATATCTCAGAATAGTCACTTTTAATGATAAACTGACTCATGCTTTGAAATTTTCTTTATTTTATGGATATGGAGGAACATACTCTTTGGCCCACTAGCTAAGTTATTCCTATAAATCTTTTTTTTTTAATATGGAACACTTCACAAATTTGCGTGTCATCCTTGCGCAGGGGCCATACTAATCTTCTCTGTATTGTTCCAATTTTAGTATATGTGCTGCCGAAACAAGCACTATTCCTGTAAATTTTAAAGAATTATTAATCACTTGTTACTAGGAGGATCAATCCTCTAGCATCTAAACATAAGTTTTAGAAATAAGGATCAATGATCTGGTTGTAAAAAGAAAAATATTTTATGACTAATCATGACAGGTGGGACATATTTACAGTAAGACGTAACCACTATGAATGACTCAGTTCTTCCTGTGAAAATGTAACAGAGTGGTTAAACACACACACACACACACACACACACACACACACACACATGCTGATTGTTTTCCAGGTAGTTTTCTAAGTCTGGACTGTCATGCAACTCCAAATGCTAATTTGCCATTGCCATTAGTAATACTTAAATTCCCTCTTGATTCCAGTGCCCAGTCAGTTAAGAGAGGCTATCAGGACACTGAGACAGTCTAGAAGAGAGAGAAAAGCTCATCAATTTTGAGTACTTCTTGTTCTTGCTCTTTCTCTTCTTGCTTTCACTTCCTGGTGCTCCTCTCACCTGATTGGTGATCTTGCTCTTACTCTTTTAGAACCAGGTCAAGTGACACTTCTATGAAGGTCATTCTTATTTCTTTTGCTGGGAAATATGGGCTCTGAATGATATTATGCTTGCATCTATCATATTTTCTAGTTCACTCAGCCATGGCTTGACTTTGTCACTAGTTTAAAAATCCTCTGAAATTGGGACTAACTTTCTGCTGCATCCTTGTAGCCAAGAGTCTACGAAAGTGCCTACTGGCACATAGGTGTTACTCAACAAATAGGTGGCACATTCAGAAATGACCCTAAAGAGGTAGACAGAAATACACATTACTTGAAAATATATTCAGTGACGGGCACTCATACACACTATCTTAATGTGTCTTCTTAACCTTATGAAGTAATCTAAGTATTAGACTACTGAGGCTTGGCACTTTAAGAGTTACTCTTAAAAAAAAAAAACAAGGATGGAAGTCCACCCTGGGGTGCCCTGAATCTCAATTACAATTTTTCTCCTGAGTAATTCTAAAAAACCTTTTAAAAGTGAAACCATATATTCCTTATCCTTAAATAGAACATGCTAATGAGCACAATTCACTTCATTTGAAAATTACTGTTCTAAAGATATTAACTTAATTTTAGCCTCTTAGATGCAAAACCATTGAAAAGTGTCTGGTATCCTCAAGTGCATAGGGAAGTGGTTCATTCAGGAGAAAATAAAGAGGCTGATTCATATACACATTTAGTGTAATTATTTAATTCAATCATCACATTACTTCACATACTAGGAACCTACATCTTGACAGTTTTCCTTTAATTTAGAAATGCAGCACAAGGTATTGGCACCTCTCAAAAACAGAAATGTCCTTCAGTAATAAAACAAAGTGATTTAAACCAACAATAGATTACCCCATAAATAGATGTGCTAAGACAAATGTGGCCAATAGTGATTTTCATAACTTACCAGAAACTGTGCTATGTTTTCAGCTCATAGATAGCCTGCAAGCAGGGTCTTAGATATTTGTAGATCATTTTAATAGCCACATTAACCACAACAGCTAAAACGTGGAAGAAAACATGATAGCCATTGATGGATGATAAAGCAAGTGGTGGAATATTGTTTAATTTTCAAGAGGAAGAAAATTCTGACTTATTCTATAGCATGAATGAATTTGAAGACATGCTGCCATCAACCAGTCACAAAAGAACACATACTATAATATTCCATTTGTTGGGCCAAGCAGCACAGCAGTGAGGGCCTTGTCCCAGGTTCGATCTCCAGGAATCCATATGGTCCCCTGAGCCTGCCAGGAGTAATTTCTGAACACAGAGCCAGGAGTAACCCCTGAGAGCCATCAGGTGTGTCCCCCAAACAAAATAATAAATAAATAAAATTCCATTTGCATGAGGTACTTAGAATAGTTGAAATCATAAAATATGGTTGTTAGAAGTGGGGTGTGGTCCTTGTTTGATGGTGGACAAAGGGTTCTAGAGAAAATGCTGGATGGTTGTAACCTTATGAATGCATTTGAGTTGTGTGGTTCATTTGAAACTCTACACTAATCTGCTGGTCTTCAGGGTTGAAGTGGGAAAGGAAGCTGAACCAGGAGGTAAGCAAATGGAAAGTGAACCTTATGTTAATATAAAATGAATACTCATTGTCTTCTTTCCATTTTCTCTTCTCCTTAATTTAGTTCAAAACCCCAATTTGCCATAAGTATTACTCTAGTTAATATTCTGAAATCTATTGACAAAGAAGCATGGGGAATGTTAATTGTAGTATTTCACCCAATGCTATATGGAAAAAGGTAGGACTATAAGTTCAATTTATCAATAAACAGAATATTCTTCTGAATAGTGAACGCTCTGGCCAAGTTTTTAAATGAAATTAAGCAAAATAGATAAAAATGTAATCGTATGAATTTTTATATGGTTCCTCCCACCACAAGGTCATACTCTGAAACTGCAATAGAATGATCATACAAGAACAAAGTACACAAAAGAGCTTTATTTCTATAAAGTCTTATATTCCATCCTCTCTGAGCTATATCTCTTCGACCCAACCTGTTGAAAGACAGCCATTCTCAAGTCCTCTTTAGCAGTTTTGATATTTTTGTTACAGAAAATCACACTATAAAAAAAATCTAGGCATATATTTGGAGACAAAGATGTTCATTACCAAGTTATTTCTAATCGTAAAATATAAAACTTTAAATATTCCAAAATAATATGAAAATTTTACTCAAGTATTGAAGTACTAAGGGAAAAGTTGACATTTCAAAATGCCACATATAATAATTTTGACTAGTTCTCCCTGGAGTGCCTTTGATGTTTTTTGAAATTTTCACGGAAGTCTATTTTACTTACAGTTATCAAAAACAGTCATTTGCTTTTTCTGTAGGGAAAAAGACAGAACACACACAAGCTTTCTTTCTTCCATCCCTCTCTCTGCCCCTGGTATGGAGGTCCACCTCTTTAGAGTTCAGTTCCTGCTGATGTCCTGCACTTTCTGTCTCAGTTCATCCCTTGTATTAAGCATCATATATTTTTCTGTTGAGGGTAGCTCCCTTCCCCCCTGCTCATATTCATCACTTGGACTCAGGTATTAGGATCAGTGACGAAGAATTTTTCAGATACTTCAGACAAGTATTACTATCAAAATCACTGGAGGAAGGGAACTTGCAGCAGAACTAAACAAAGGAACTAAATGACACCACAGATATCTTTGTTACCCTCCTCCCAGCTGTCAGGAAACTTTCTGGAATCATCACTCAGGTAAATTCCCAGCCCCTATCTTTCAGGTAGCTTTCACTTACTGGAAAATTAGTCAGTGGCTCAACTAGAAAGCAAGAAAGCATGTTAAAATCCCCCGCCCAAACCAAGGACACCCACAGATCTGTTATACATAGATCCCATCACCACTGCAAACTAGTCATTCCTGTTTGGTTGGTCATCAATGTTTGGCCTATAAAGAAAGGTCTGGCCTGCAGTCAGAGACATTCCTCATTCCTATATCAGGGTTAGATAATTTCCAGGTAACAGGAGAGACAGCCTCCCACAGGCTGGACTCAGAAGACTTCTGTCATCCTTTTCTCTGCAAGGAGGCAAGGAAATGTCTGTGATAAGGGATTGTTTATTGGATAATGGACATGGCTGCCTCTGAGCCGCTCATTCCCTCAAGGTCAAGGACAACAGGCATGTAGAAACAAGAGGCATGGAGACTCTGGGGTCCAGCTCAGTGAACTGGTGACCTTACTTGCTGGGAGACATTTGTAAGGAACATTTTGCAAAATACCTTCAGGTGGGACTCTCAGAGGAGGATGTTAAACTAGCTGACTCCCCTTGTGTGGCTCTACCCTGCTGTCTATTAGCTTTGGAAGTAGCCAGTTCAGGGACAGAGAGAAAGGCATCCAAAAGAAAAGGACAAAAGACACAGGCATTCTAAAGACTTTTTGTCTACTGTCTAGGACAAAGGTTCCCAAACTTATTTGACTTCCTGCCCTGCTTTCAGAAAAATAAATCATTCTGTATAAAAAGATAGTACATGGTAAAGCCAGGAGTAATCCCTGAGCACAGAGACAGGAGTAAACCCTAAGTACAGCCAGGTGTAACTCCCAATGCTTTCTTCCATCGTAAACCATTATATGCTCCTGGAAATAGACATTAAGTGAATGAACAGAAAGCTCTCCACCTAAATGCACCTGAAGCTACTGTCATCCCTTGAATCATTCTACTATGATTCAGGGGTAGGGGACTTAGGAAGGTTCTGTCATCCACTTTGGGGAGCACTGACCTAGAATATTGTGAAGGCCAGGCAGCTTATTGGCCATGCCAGCTAGGGAAGGGCAAAGAGCCAATATGTCCCACAGGCTTGTTCTCAACTAGGGGAAGCAACATGTGAATGAATAAGAGAATGCTGCAGAGGTGGATACTAAGCAGGTACCACTTCTGTCCATGGGCCCATTGAGCTGGATTCAAGGGACAACCTCCTCTGAACTCTGCTATAGTGAGTGATGAAGTGCCAAAAGGTCAGACTGTATGTGTCCCTGTTCTACATTTTTTTGTCTGCAGTATCAAGGCAATGTTTTAACTATCAAAATTTCAAAAAAAGTTGAAGGAATAAAGTGGGAAATTACAGGGTAGAATTTCCACAAGGGGATTAAGGAATTTCTTCTCTCTATTCTATACGACCTTGACTGGGTCTTTCTGAGTATGTGACTTTGGATAAATAAAAAATTTCTTGAACCTGATGTCTTAGGTTGCTTATATTTTTAACCAGTAAAGTAGATATACTATTGCACAGGGTTAATGTAAAAACTAAAGATGTATGTCATAATGATTTGTAAACTCTAAAGGGCTATATGTTAGCTTTGTTTCATTTGAGTTGATAATACTAAAAATGATAAATGACTTATTTTAGAAGAAAATGATATGAGGGACCAGGAGACAACTCAGTGTCTAAAGTACCTGCCTGTCAAGCATGAGAATGGGAGTTTGCTCCCTCATTTTGCTTGCATATGCCAAATTCAATCCTGGCAGCTCTTCTGTCCATGATCCTTAATTCAATCGTGATTTCCAGGAAAATAAATCACCAACCCAAATGCATGATTTTGCTCAAATGGCACTCCTAATTATTTTTTGGTTTTTGTTCATTAGTTTGATTCCCAAGTTATTCCTTAGAGAAGCTGGTTCTCATTATAGTATTTGTTGTGGCAATGGTGCTTCTCAGGTAGAGTTGGAATTTAACCCAAGGCTTCATCCATTTAAGACTTATGCTCTAACAGATAAATCACATGCTTAGCCCAAAGTTAAAGAAGCCTTTGATAGAGAAAAATGAATAAATGATTTGATGAAGGATGATATTGCTCCTTTGGTCAAAAAGAATGAGAATATTAGGTAAGCAGAGATAACTCCCTGAAACTAATTTGTTCAGGCAAAATCAAAATTGATCTAGTCACTTTCTGATTTAAAAGCTCCATTGCCTTTTCATTAGTGAAAAATTAAGTTCAAGAATATAACTTGACATGGGCCCGGAGAGATAGCACAGCAGCGTTTGCCTTGCAAACAGCTGATCCAGGACCAAAGGTGGTTGGTTTGAATCCCGGTGTCCCATATGTCTTCCATGCCTGCCAGGAGCTATTTCTGAGCAGACATCCAGGAGTAACCCCTGAGTACTGCCGGTGTGGCCCAAAAACCAAAAAAAAAAAAAAAAAAAAGAATATAAAGACATAAGAGTACCTACAGAAAATGTACCCAACCTTTTTCTTTAGTCTCATTTCCCATCACTCATTCCATAAAGCCTAATTCTTCCACAGCTGCCTTTACTCAGCTACATTCTAATGACTCTAAACATCCCAGAGCTCCTCCAGGTAGTGTGCCTTTTAATAGGTCATTTTCTCTCCTTGGCAAACTCACATACGTATATTGAAGCAGAACTTCAGGGAATCTTTGTTTTAGAAAGTACTCTTATGGTGTATCTTTCTGGCCAAAGTTGTGGATAAGACAGACTCTGCTGGGCCCCTTAAGCTCGGCAGACATTTTGGGGCTTCCCTGGGCTTGCTTCAACCTGGGAACTTTGATCTTCTCTGGCATTCATCCCGTGACGGCTTGCCTCAGCTAAGGTGAGTGTTTCGGGGCTGGAGTTGTGGATAAAGATGACTGCTGGGCCCCTTAGGCTCCACAGACATTTTGGGGCCTCCCCCAGCTTGCTTCAACCTGGGAACTTTGATCTTCTCCTGCATTAATCCTTCGAGGGCGTGCCTTAGCTGAGGTGTGTCTTTCCGGGAGTTGTGGATAAGACAGACTCTGCTGGGCCCCTTAAGCTTGGCAGACATTTTGGGGCTTCCCGGGGCTTGCTACAACCTGGGAACTTTGATCTTCTCTGGCATTCATACCCTGACGACTTGCCTTGGCTGAGGTGAGTGTTTCCGGGCCAGAGTTGTGGATAAAGCTGACTCTGCTGGCCCCCTTAAGCCCACCTATAAGGGGTAGAAGCAGAGGAGTGTGGCCACTCTGCTTCGTGGCCGCGCACTCTACCTAGCCAATGAGTACCACCACAACACGTATAAAAACCCACAGCATAAGTGTGACAATGGGGAAACTATGCAGACCAACTTCAGCCATAGAGAATGAAGATGGAAACTCTGATGACCCAACAATAGCCAACCACCTAAGCAGTCTTTCAGAAATGGAGTTTAGAGAAGAAATATGGAGGTTGCTCACAGAACTCAAAGAAAGTATAAATCAGAACACTAATAAAAATCAAGAGAATATGAAGATAGAAATCAGAAAACTCCAAACTGAAATATCAGGTCAAATAACAAGTTTGAAAAACTCAGTAGACAAATTGAAGAACATAATGGATGAGCTTTCCAACAGGTTAAAAGCAGCTGAGGATAGAATTAGTGCTCTGGAAGACGAGATGCATAACAACTTTACACAGCAGAAGAGATTGGAAAAAAGCCTTAAATCAATGGATCAGACAATGGAAAAGTTACTCAAAGAATATGAGCAGATGAAAATAGAAGTCTTTGATAAGCTCAACAGAAACAATTTTAGAATCATTGGAGTCTCAGAGACCCAAGAAGAAAATCTCCAGGAAGAATCAAAGGTCAAGAACATCATCACAGAGAAACTACCAGAGTTAAAGAAAACATGTGACCAAATCCTGCATGCCCGAAGAGTACCAGCTAAAAAAGACCCCAGGAGAAACACCCCGAGACACATCCTAGTCACCATAATTAAACCCACAGATAGAGATAAAATACTGCAAGCAGCAAGATCGAAAAAGGAAATTACATTCCAGGTAGCATCCTTGAAATTTACAGCAGACCTGTCACCAGAAACACTCAAGGCCAGCAGGCAGTGGTGGGATATAGTGGCAAAACTCAATTAAGTAAATGCTTCACCAAGAGTACTGCACCCAGCAAAACTCACTTTCAGGTTTGAAGAATGTATACATGGCTTCACAGATAAACAACAGCTCAAAAACTTTGCAGGCTCAAAACCAGCCTTAAAAGAAAAACTGAGGGGGCCGGAGAGATAGCATGGAGGTAAAGCGTTTGCCTTTCATGCAGGAGGTCATCGGTTCTAATCCCGGCGTCCCATATGGTCCCCCGTGCCTGCCAGGAGCAATTTCTGAGCCTGGAGCCAGGAATAACCCCTGAGCACTGCTGGGTGTGACCCAAAAACCACAAAAAAAAAAAAAAAAAAAAAAAAGAAAAACTGAAAGATCTATTCTAAAGACAAGACAGAACAAAAAACACACCAAACTTCTACACAAAGATGGCAATAAATCTATGACAATTATTTCTCTCAATGTCAATGGACTAAATGCACCAGTTAAGAGGCACAGAGTGGCGAAATGGATCAAAAACTGAAGCCAACCTTCTGCTGTCTACAAGAAACACACCTGAATAGTCAGAATAAACATAGACTCAAAATCAAAGGCTGGAGGAAAATCATTCAAGCAAACAACACCCTTATAAAAAGCAGGGGTGGCCATACTAATATCAGATGACACAAACTTTATACTCAGAAAAGTTGTAAGGGACAAAGATGGATATTATGTACTAATCAGGGATTTGTTCAGCAGGAAGACATTTCTCTCCTAAACATATACACACACAATGAGGGACCAGCAAAGTATTTAATACAATTGTTGACAAATCTGAAGAAGGATATCAATAATAACACAATAATTGTGGGAGACCTCAACACAGGCTTGTCAACATTTGAAAGGTCAACCAAATGGAAACCCAACAAAAATATACCAGACCTGAAAAGAGAAATGGAAGAAAGAGGCCTAGCAGATATATATAGGACACTCCATCCTCAGAAACCTGGATACACATTCTTTTCCAATGTACATAGGTCATTTTCCAGGATAGAGCACGTGCTGGCACATAAAACATACCTCCATAAAATAAAAAAGATAGACATTTTTCAGGCTACCTTTGCTGACCACAAGGCTCTGAAGTTAGATGTGAAGTACAAAGGGACTCAGAAGAAAAAAAATTAATACCTGGAAGTTAAACAGCCTCATACTCAATAACCAGTGGGTGTGAGATGAAATCAAGGAGGAAATCAAAAGGTTCCTGGAAACAAATGACAATAAAGACACAAACTATCAGAACTTATGGGACACAGCAAAAGCAGTACTGAGGAAAATTTATAGCTTTGCAAGCACACATCAGGAAGGAAGAAGGAGCTTACCTGAGTAGCTTAATGACACAGCTAATAGAACTAGAAAGTGCTCAACAAAAGGACCCCAAAATAGGGAGACAGAAGGAAATAACAAAGCTGAGAGCAGAAATCAACGAAGTGGGAACCCAAAAAACAATTCGAAAGATCAATGAAAGCAGAAGTTGTTTCTTGGAAAAAATAAACAAGATTGATAGACCATTGGCAAAACTCACAAAGCAAAAGAGAGAGAGAGAGAGAAACTTGATAACGCGTATTAGAAATGAAAAGGGGGAGATCACTACAGATACTGCAGAGATTCAAAGGGTATTCAGAGAATACTTTGAGAAACTCTATGCCACTAAATATGAGAACCTGGACGAAATGGATAAATTTTTGAACTCATATAACCTTCCACGGTTGAATAAAGAAGATTTAGCATATCTAAACACCCCCATCACTATTGAGGAAATTAAAACTATAATCAAAAATTTGCCCAAAAACAAAAGCCCAGGCCCTGATGGATTCACGAATGAATTCTTTCAAACCTTTCAAGAGGAACTACTACCAATCCTGGCCAGGCTCTTTTATGAAATAGAAAAAACAGGAACACTTCCAAATAGCTTTTATGAAGCCAACATCACCTTAATACCAAAACCAGACAGAGATGCTGCCAAAAAAGAAAATTACAGACCAATATCCCTGATAAACACAGATGCAAAGATCCTCAACAAAATCCTGGCAAATAGGATTCAATGCCTCATCAAGAAGATCATCACTACAATCAAGTAGGTTTCGTCCCAGGAATGCAAGGCTGGTTTAACATCCGTAAATCTAACAACATAATACACAACATAAACAACAAGAAAAATAAAAATCACATGGTCATATCAATAGATGCAGAAAAAGCATTTGATATGGTTCAACACCCATTCTTGATGAAAATTCTCAGCAAGATAGGAATAAAAGGAACCTTTCTCAATATAGTTAAAGCCATCTACCAGAAGCCAGTGGCAAATATTATCCTCAATGGAGATAAACTAAAATCCTTCCCTCTAAATTCTGGTACAAGACAAGGCTGTCCTCTGTCACCACTCCTATTCAACATAGTACTGGAAGTACTTGCTATAGTGATTAGGCAAGAAAAAGATATCAAGGAAATCCAGATAGAAAAGGAAGAAGTCAAGCTCTCACTGTTTGCAGATGACATGATACTCTACTTAGAAAACCCTAAAGACTCTACCAAAAAGCTTCTAGAAATAATAGATTCATATAGCAAAGTGGCAGGCTACAAAATTAACACACAAAAATTAATGGACTTTTTATACACTAATAATGATAGGGAAGAAATGGACATTAAGAGAACAATCCCATTCACATTAGTGCCACACAAACTCAAATATCTTGTAGTCAACCTGAATAAAGATGAGAAGGATCTATACAAAGAAAACTACAAAACACTGCTTCAAGAAATAAGAGAGGACACGCGGAAATGGAAACACATATCTTGCTCATGGATTGGCAGGATCAACATCATTAAAATGGCAATACTTACAAAAGCATTGTACAGATTTAACGCGATTCCTCTAAAGACACCCATGACATTCTTCAAAGAGTGGATCAAATACTTCTGAAATTCATCTGGAACAATAAACAACCTCAAATAGCTAAAGCACTCCTTGGGAAAAGGAATATGGGAGGCATTACTTTCCCCAATTTTAAGCTGTATTACAAAGCAATAGTTATAAAAACAGCATGGTATTGGAATAAAGACAGAACCTCATATCAGTGAAATAGGCTTGAGTACTCAGAGAAGGTTCCTCTGACATATAACCATCTAGTTTTTTATAAAGGAGCAAGAAATCCTAAATGGAGCAAGGAAAGCCTATTCAACAAGTGGTGTTGGCACAACTGGTTAGCCACTTGCAAAAAAGCGAACTCAGACTCCCAGCTAACACCATGTACAAAGGTAAAATCCAAATGGATTAAAGACCTTGATATCAGATCTGAAACTATAAGGTATATAGAACAACATGTAGGTGAAACACTCCAGGACATTGGACTAAAGGCATCTTTAAGGAGGATACAACACTTTCCAAACAAGTGGAAGCAGAGATAAACAGATGGGACTATATTAAGCTGAGAAGCTTCTGCATCTCAAAGGAAATAGTGCCCAGAATACAAAGGCCACCCACTGAGTGGGAGAAATTATTCACTCAATACTCATAAGATAAAGGGCTAATATCCAAAATTTACAAGGTACTGACAGAACTATACAAGAAAAAAACAACTAACCCCATCAAAAAATGGGGAGAAGAAATGAACAGACACTTTGAAAAAGAAGAAAGGCAAATGGCACATGAAAAGATGCTCAACATCACTAATCATCAGGGAGATGCAAATCAAAACTACTATGAGGTACCACCTCATGCCACTGAGATTGGCACACATCACAAAAAAGGAAAACAAGCAGTGCTGGCGGGGATGTGGAGACAAAAGAACTCTTTTTCACTGCTGGTGGGAATGCCGTCTAGTACAACCTTTATGGAAAGTGATATGGAGATTCCTTCACAAACTGAAAATTGAGCTTCCATACGATCCAGCTATACCACTCCTAGCAATATACCCTAGGAACACAAAAATACAATACAAAAATCCCTTCCTTACTCCTATATTCATTGCAGTGCTATTTACAATAGCCAGACTCTGGAAACAATCAAGATGCCATTCAACAGATGAGTGGCTAAAGAAACTGTGGTACATATACACAATGGAATACTATGCAGTCGTCAGGAGAGATGAAGTCATGAAATTTTCCTATACATGGATGTACATGGAATCTATTATGCTGAGTGAAGTAAGTCAGAAGGAGAGAGAAAGATGCAGAATGGTTTTACTCATCTATGGGCTTTAAGAAAAATGAAAGACATTTTTAACAGTATCTCAGAGACAAGAAAGATGAGGGCTGGTAGGTGCAGCTCATGACATGAAGCTCATCACATAGAGTGATGAGAAGTGCAGTTGGAGAGATGACTACACTGAAAACTATCATAACAATGTGAATGAATGAGGGAAGTAGAAAGCCTGTCTCGAGTACAGGTGTGGGGAGGTGGGGAGGAGGGCGATTTGGGAAATTGGTGGTGGGAATGTTGCACTGGTGAAGGAGGGTGTTCTTTACATGACTGTAATCATACAACTATAATCATGTTTGTAATCACGGTGTTTAAATAAAGATAATAAAAAAAGAAAGTGCTCTTATTGTTCCAGGCATTTACTTATCCAGCAAACAAATAATTCCATAGTAGCTGCTAAGAGCCAGATACTGTTCTAAATGCTGGTGGTAAGCACTGAAGACCAAGTTTCTGTCCTAAGGGACAAATAAGAAAGGAGATAATTAAGAACAAAAGAAAGGACATCATTATATAACATGGAGGTGATAATTTATCACAGAGGTGATAAAGTAAAGGGACTAGGTATCTGGGGAAGAAGCTGAGAGTACTATTTTATTTAACTGATATACCTTATTGTTTTGATATGTTTTGATATGTTTTGATAATGAATATTTTATAAAATATTAGTGGCTTATAATAAAACATTTTTTCTAACTTATTCTCCATCACATTGAAGTTCTGCAGGGCCTTAGCTTCATATTCTCTATCCTAAAAACAAGAAGCCTAAATAAGTGTTTCTAATTGTCCTACAGAGGATAAAGAAAATGTGGGACAGCATGAACCATAACGTATTTCACATTAAAATGCCACAGGTCCCAGGTGCTTACATTTCATGGCCAAAATGTGACATGGTTTGAAATAGGACACGGAAGAACAAACTCACCGCCTACCTGAGAAAAGACGGAACCAGGTATATGTGAATAGCACTACTGTAGTCAGAGATGCTTTAGCTGATTTAAAAAATAAAAGACATTTTATTTGGCGTAAATGCCAGAATCCTTCACAAAACCTCATAGTATACATATTCCATGTACCCAGAACACCCTGAGACCTCTCTGCCCCCTTTTTTTCTGTGATTACACTGACATCTCTGGGTTATTCATTCAATTTAGTCAGTAAGTATTTGAATATCTACTCTATGTTAGGCAACAATTTTAGTACTAGAAATAAAGGTGAAGTAAGAAGCACATGCGTAGCCCAAAGTTAAAGAAGCTTTTGATGGAGAAAATTGAATGAATAAATAATTTGATGAAGGATGATATTGCTGCTTTGGTTAGAAAGAAATGAGAACATTAGGTAAGTAGAAATTAACTATATGTATAGTTATATAAATAACTATATAATTCAAATATTGTAATTATTATACTTACCTGAAAATCGCCTTATTTACATTACTCCTATTTTCATATATTCACTTATGTATTTTTGTACTAATTCTGAACTTAACATAGTAAGTGATCAATACATTTTTATCAGAGGATAAAAAATGAATGGATGGATGGATTGATGGATGGGTGGGTGAATGGATGGGTGGATAAATGAGTAAATGATTGGATGGATAAATAGACAAATTCAAACATAGTAACTGTGATATAGTGCAGGTTGTTTTTGGCTTTTTGGTTTGGGGGCCACACCAGCTGACACTCAGGAGTTACTCCTGGTTATGTACTCAGAAACAGCTCCTTGCTGGGGAGTCATATGGGATGCCGGGGGATTGAACCACTGTCCATCCTAGGCTACAGCGGGCTAAGCAGATGTCTTACTGCTTGTGCCACTGCTCTGGTCCCTAGTGCAGGTTTTTGTGAGACAAAATATACTAACCTCTAATAGTTGAAGTCATTTTTAATTTTAATTGCTAATTTTTTTTGTTTGTTTTTGGGCCACACCCGGTGACGCTCAGGGGTTACTCCTGGCTATGCGCTCAGAAGTCGCTCCTGGCTTGGGGGACCATATGGGACGCCGGGGGATCGAACCGCGGTCCGTCCAAGGCTAGTGCAGGCAAGGCAGGCACCTTACCTCTAGCACCACCGCCCGGCCCCATAATTGCTAATTTTTAATTTTAATTCTAATTTTAATTGCTAAGCTTTTTTTTAAAGAGTATGTAAATATAACAGAAATTTTTGTTTGAAAATAGATTCCAGCTTTTAAACAAGTTAGTTTTGCTGAATGAGTCAAACTTAGGAAAGAAATAGAATCAAGTGGTAGACCACAACCCATTTACATATTCCATGGTTTGACTTTGAGGAGATAAAAAATATGGGTTAATGAGATCAAAAAATAAAAGTAACATTACTAATAATAGTGTAAGAAAATACATTAAGGTTGTCAAGGATCTATATAAATTAATTGTTTTGTTTAAACATTGTGGTGAAGATCCCTAAATATAATATATATTTTTCTACTTACCTCAACATCTATTTCAGAGAACTCAAATTATTAATGCATCAAAACCAAGTTTATCTAAATTGCAGGTTGTATCCTTTGTTGCTAAGAGAAATACTAATTTAAACATAAACCTAGAAAAGAAATTTGTCCTGAAGATACCAAATATTTTCTCAATGGTTTTCCCCCCAAAAAAAATTCCATTTTCTTTTAGAAGAAAGAATACTACACTCCTCTGATTGGCAGAAAGGATTTCCACATGATCTTGCTGCATACAGAGATGAGGTTCTGTGGCTTCCTTTGGTCTTCTGTTGCATGATTGGGAAGTTTGTCTTCCAAGACATAGAAGAGAAAAAAAGGCAACTAGTTAGCAGGAGTGCTGAGTTAGGAAGTTCTGTACTTTTAGGCATGTTGGCAGAGAACATACACATAATAACTAAAGTTGTTAGAGATTAGTAAGTAGTTCAAACAATCTACTTGTTCTAAGTTTCAAGAATTCGGTTCTTGTTTTTTTTTTTTTTTTTTTTTTTGTGCTACACCCAGTAGCACTCAAGAGTTACTCCTGGCTCTGTGCTCAGAAGTTACTGCTGGTAGGCTCAGAGGATTTTGTGGGATAACAGGGATGGAACCTGGGTCGACTGCTTGCAAGGCAAATGCCCTACCCACTGTGCTATAGCTCTGACCCCAGTGTTTAAGAATTCTGAGTGAGAGAAGCCAAATCGATAGATCATTTGCCTTGCAAGCGGCTGACCTCGGTTTGATCCCCAGTGTCCCATATGCACCCCCCAAGCCAGGAGCAACTTCTGAGTGCATAGCTAGAAGTAATCCTTGAGCGTCACTGGGTTTGGTCCAACCCTCGCCCCCTCCAAAAAAAAAAAAAAGAATTCTGAGTGAAAAACTTCTGCATCTTCACAAGAAAGTAATAATATACTTCATTATGATACCTTGCAAGAGAATTTATAATTATCATATTGAATAGAAATGCATTTTAATATTATATCCCATGTAATTGGTAGTGTGTCACACAACCTAGAGAGAAGCACATTTCTGATTACGAAGAGACATGTTATCTATTTATTAATTTAATTTTGGGTTTTTTGTTTTTGTTTTTGGGTCACACCTGGCAGCACTCAGGGTTTACTCCTGGCACTAAGCTCAGAAATCGCTCCTGGCAGACTCAGTGGACCATATGGGATGCCGGGATTCATATCACTGTCTTCTGCATGCAAGGCAAGGCAAACTCCCTACCTCATGCTATCTCTCTGGCCCCATTAAATTAATTTTTATTGTAATTTAGATAACATGACTATATATGTGTGAGTATTTATAGTTTTGATGTATAGTTACTGCATATTCACTACCACCAAGGTGCCCAAATCCCTCCATCACTGTCCTTGTATCAGTTCTAATCTGTCTTTTACTTTCCATGCTCTCTACTTTTCCAACACAATTAATGGCTTATTAATATATAAATTGAGTCTTTAGTAGTTTAATATGTGACAATGGAAGAAATAATATTGCCACAAGAAGAATCTGTGAGAGTGGAGTGCAATTATAATACTTATCTTGCCATCTTCAGATAATGAATAGTTCAGGTACCATGAATTATTAATTTGGGTTTTGAAATATCAATAACATATTTATAAAAATCTCTTGAGTGGTAAAGCTGAGAGGTAACTTAATGGGTTCAGTGCATGCTTTGCATAAGGACAGGTGGGTTCTATCCTTGGCACTGCCTGGTACCTCGAATGTCACCAGATGTAGGTTCAAAATGCAAACCCAACTAATAAACAAAAAAGAATCCAAATAAACAAAACCCAAACCAAACTAATAAACAAAAAAGAATGCAAATAAATAAAACCCTAAACCAACTATTAAACAAAAAAAAGCCAAATAAATAAAAACAAACCCAACTAATTTTCTGGGGAAATTTTATTAAACAAAAAAGCAAAAGAAGGAAATACATTGGGTTTCAGCCATTCTGAAAGTGTAATATAAGTAGTCATGCCTGTTGGTAAAATTTAGTAATAAAGAAAATTAAAGTGGTTCTTAGAACACAGAGCTAGATGGTGAGTTGGAAGCAAACTAAAAAGATGTTAGTGCACCTGACAGCAAGAAAGGATAGGCTTCTTTTCCTTGTCACATTGAGTGCTAGAATCTCAGATAAGGAGACTTTGAGTGACGGCTTAATTTCATGAAACCTTTGCTACTTTGGTGATTTGTATACCCATCTTGCCAGCTAATCTCTACTCAGCAGTAAGTGAAGAGCTGACAGTCTCACTAGCTGATTCACAAGCCCCGTGCTAACTTCTGTGTTTACCTGTGCTGTGTTCTGGAGATTAAGTGCTTCTCTATTACACATTGGCTTGGTGTGATGACCTCGGTGATGGTGAACCTCATTTTCACATTAGTGTGACCTGAAAGTTATAGGATAATAATAAGAAAAAATCATATGCCAAAGAAAAGGCAACTTTGATTTTGTTGTTGTGGTAGTTGTTTTTGGGGGAGAGGAGTTTTCTAATGACTCAGAATAGAAGATAACAAGCAAAAAGACACATAGGTAGAAATCCTCAAGTGGCATGGAAAAGAATCACACTCCCTTAGGACCTTCATGTCTCTCTATCAGGCTAGTGCCATAGACTCATCTTACTCTTGAAAGAGAGACAAAACTAGCTGCAAAAATTTATGGATATACTGTCCTCAAAGCTAATTGCACCGGGGCCCTTTGGAGTGGGGCGGGATAAGTTCCCTCACCTTACTGAAACCCTTGCAGCTAAACACAGACCCATCCTACAACTGCTACCATGACAATGGCTCGGGTTCCCTGATTTTCCATTAATCTCTGCAAAGCTTTTCCTAACTGTGGAAAAACTCCAGGTGGGCCAATTTTGTGGCTGACATTCCAGGAATGCTTCGGTCCAGGATGGGCCACCTTCCCACTTCCCTCTGCACCTCTTATACTTCCAGAAATCCAGGCAGTTATGCCCATGAACCATCCTTATTGCCATATGAGCTTATCAGCCCAGTTCCACAGATCCTTGAAGTCATGGGCCACATCAACACTTATGTTATCTTCACATCTGTTTAATATTAATACTTAACCTCTCAGTAGGAATACATAAAATTATATGTGAAATTATCATAGAAGCTACAAAAAAACAACAAAAATTATCAACAGAATGCTCAACTAGCAATCAACAGCTTAGCAAACCTTAAGATAATGTACATAACAACCCTATTTCAAGATATGACAATTTTCACAAATTTTCTTTTCTTTTCTTTTCTTTTTTTTTTTGGTTTTTCGGGCCACACCCATTTTGATGCTCAGGGGTTACTCCTGGCTAAGAGCTCAGAAATTGCCCCTGGCTTGGGGGGACCATATGGGATGCCGGGGGATCAAACTGCGGTCCTGATCCTTGACTAGTGCTTGCAAGGCAGACACCTTACTTCTAGTGCCACCTCGCAGGCCCCCACAAATTTTCTTTTAATGAAATTTTTTTCAATAATTTTATGACCATTGAATTGGTACAATATAAAGTAAGTTATTCATACCTGCCATGGGGTATGATATGGGACAATGATGGAGGAAATATTACACTGGTCATGGGATCAGTGTTGGAACATTGAATACCAGAAATAACTGTATTATGAACAACACTGTAAAAATGCTTAGAATAAAAAAGTTTAATATAAAAAAGAATTATAGCTTTTCTCTCATGATTATATCAAGCAAAAGTGACAATTCCATTCCTTCAGGTAAGGAAAATGTTGAGATAAGTGCATTCAAATTCCTCCCTGATGCTTGAGTGCAAGTCCTGAGCAACCCAGGTGTGACTTTCAAAAACAACCAAGCAAATATATCCATCCCAGGGGCCAGAGTGGTAGGGCATTTACCTTGCACATGGCTGACCCAGGACGAATGCCAGTTCGATCGCTGGCCTCCCATATAGTCCCCTGAACCAGGAGTGATTTCTGAGCGCAGAGCCAGGAGTAACCCCATTGCACTGCAGGGTGTGCCCCCCAAAAAAAGATATCCATCCCTAAATACTGGGGGATTTTCAGAATATTGTTTTTCTTTATGTTGGGTCATTTCTTACATGGAGAGGAGGAAGGACATAAAGTCACATACCTCTCCATTCTTTACCTGGCACTTTTTTTGGGGGGGCACAACTGACTGTGCTCAGGGTTTGATTACTGGCTCTGCACTCAGAAATTGCTCCTGGCAAGCTCAGGGGGCTATTTGGGGTGCCAGAAATTGAACTCAGATCTGTTTCAGGTTGGCTGTATGCAAGGCAAATGCCCTACTGATGAACTATCATATAACCCTGTGCTAACACTTTCATTAGAAGGCAGCTTTTTTCGGATGAATGTCACATAGTCTGTAAAGTAAATTTTTCCCCACCTCAATCCCATGGAGAAGGCATATAAAGGCTGAAGGAATGACAGGAAGCTATTTACCATATTTTGTGTACTCAAGAAAGTTAGTGTCCTCATCATACTTTCTCACCCCCGGGGTATATAGAGGACATCAGAAGAATCATTTACCCCAGGCTTTGCTAGAAGTATTTTGGAGAGACAATTATCAGTGTTCCTGAACTTACATTTATTTCTTTTCTCATCATTCCAGTAAAAGGCCCTGAGGATCTGGACACAGGGAAATCCTTTACCTTTACCCTCATATTTGCAAAATTAGCTAATATAGAAAATGGTATTTAAGGCTAAGAACCTTAAGGGAGGTTATTTCTCTAATCTCTAATAGGTATGCAACCAGTTCTAAGTTCTTCAGAACTATTTTTATTTCATCTAATTGTTATCTCTTCTAGACAGAAGACAACTGAGAATATTAAAGGGAATACTGGGTTTATTTTCCATTGATATAGCAACATATAGAAATCCCAATTATTGGAGGTCTAAGGCTCGGGGGGATGGTCTTGCTACTAATTCTTTTAGAGGTAATAGCCTCTCTCTATTTAATTTTTTTATTTTTACTTTAGGCACCATGGTTTACAAAATTATTAATGTATGGTTTCATGCATAAAACATTCCAGCACTATACCCTCCACCAAGATGGCTGTTTCCCTTCACATTGTTCCAGTGTCCCCTCTTCATAGGTAAGTTTCCTACTAAAGACTAGTTCTCAGTTTCTGCTGCAACTGGGCTTTTGTTGTTCCTTCTACTATATTTCTTTATATTCCACATGTGAAATAAATCATTCTATATTTGTCTCTCTCTTTCTGACTAATCTCATTCAACATAATTCTATCCAGATACATCCATGCAGCAGAAAATTACATGATTTCATATTTTTAAAGTCCATTGAATAAAGATTTCATAGACTTTTTATACATTTATCTGTACTTGGACACTTGGGTTGTTTCCAGATTTTGGCTATTAAATAGTATTGCAGTGAACAAAAGAATGAAAATGTCATTTCTTTTTTTTTTTTTAAATAAATTTTTATTGTGACCAAAGTGCATTACAAATCTTTCACAGTAATATTTATGGTACATAGTGATAATGAATGAGGAGCATTCCCATCACCAGTGTTGTCCTCCCGCCACCCCTGTTCCCAGCATGCATCCCATAACTCCCTCTTATACCTCCAGAATACTATTGTAACTGGTCTCCACTTTACAGCTTGTTGTAGATTGGGTATCTATTCTGTTGTCATTGACTTTGGGTTTGGTGTTCAAGTCTGATCATTTTTTATTTCCACTACATGTTCATATGACTGGTCCTGGTATCATCCTTTCCTCCCCCCTCAATTTATGAGTCTGAATGATTCACATTATGTGATTCTGTTGGAAATAAAAAGGATAAGAAAAGGGAAAAATTTGGTAGCAACTACCAAAAAATTTACCAAATAATAACCACAAGAGTGAAAAAGAAAGAAAAATGTGGAAGAAAAAAAAGAGAAGGAAAATAATATCAAAAACAAACAAAACAAAACAAAACAAGAAAAAGAGGGAGTGCTGGAGTTGCATGGTTTGGTGTTCCCCACCTTTTTTTTTTTTTGTATAGGAATAGTAAAAATTGGGAAAGAAAGGGAATTCCCGTGGCCTAAGAGATTCAGGGTTTCTCCGCCCTTGAAGCATACCATCATGGGAACAACCTCTGGCTCCATACATACTAATTTCCACATTCCAAGGGCTTTTATTGTGGTGCCAGGAAACTTTTCTCTCAGTTGTGGATGAGAAAATCAGGCCATTGTATCTAGAGATCTTGGTATTTGCTCAGGTCATAGGACACGGTCTAGGTTAGAGTCTTTACAGTTCTAGAATTCTGTTCCATCATTGTTGTTGTGTTCAGTCTTCTGTAACAGGGACTGTTTTTGTTCAGTCCATAAGCCAAAGCCTAGAATATTACAGTTCCAAAGGTTCTGCTCAGTATCTGTTGTCCAAGTTGGGCCTCTGTAATAAGAAATCTTGATTTTTGCAAGAGTTCTAGGCTACAGCCTAGTGTAGGGTTTTTCTTATTGGTCCCAAGGTAAGTTTTGCCCAGTCACGGTTGTCAAAGTCAGTTTTCTGTAGTTAGTGCTCTTGGTTTTTGCACAGATCAAAGGATCTGATTTCCACTTACTGTTAGGTGATGTGATTGGACAACCTGGTCTTAGTTCAAGTTGTCATTTCCTCATTGTCCTCATTGTCATATCAGAACTGGCACAAGTTGGTGCCAGAGTGATGGTAGATATCTCCCAATGGAGCTTAGTTCCTGGTGTTGTTGCAGGAAGCTGTATCAGTTCTATGTCTGGGATCTGGGGTTTGGGATTTGACTAACACTGTCCAATTTCATGGAGACTGAGTTGTATTTACATGACTCATTTTCAGGATGGGAGGCACATTTGTGTTATAAAAAGTGTGAGTTCTTATCCTTAGAAGATAAGATCTTGTTTCTGTGTTTATGGTTTTCCCCCCACCTTATTTTTTTACTGTGCCTATACAAAAGAGTATGGTCTCCAGGCTTTCTGGGGTTCCAGCCCAGGAGGCCAGAAATGGTGGGTCTTAACTTGGGGTGTGCTGAGATTTGCTCAGTTGCACTAAGTTTGTCACTGGCAATTTCTGACTAGTCCACATATGGGGCACTGCATGTATTAAGAATATCCTTTATCTTTATGTTTGTTTTGCATATCCAGAATGTCCATTTTGTATTCTTCCCTTTCCCACACCCCTACAAAGCTCATTTTTACTCCTTAACTCTCTCACCACCCCCAACATCACTAACCCACATTTCTTTTTATCTTTAGTACTGCACAATCCTAATCACAGACCAAAGCCATGCATTGTGTGTGACAACCCCAAACTGTTTCAAAAGACATAAAATGGACACGTATTTCTTTTGACTATTTTGTGTTTTTTCTTTGACAGCTATAAGTCTTACTAAATATTCTCTTATACAGTGACGATTCTAACCACTTTTTATCTTCTCTTTATGAACTGTTCAACAAGGAATTTTGTTGAAAGTGTCCCCCAGTTTAATGCTTATGATTGAACCATGTCGTGGGGATTGTTGGACTTGTTCTTATGGCCCCCATATGCACCAATAACACCATGTGGCATTGCTCCTTTTTTGCATAGGCACATTAAAATGGGAAAATACTATACATACAAATAAGATCCTATCTAATAGAGATTGGAACACACAAATCTTGTAGTGCAAAAGGACCTTACACCCTGAACACTGACATAACGACCTGGCACAGGCCTCAGAAGAAAGGGCATTTTCCATTCACCCCTGAACCAGGGAAGCCATCCACGAAACATCCAGGTTTGTCTATAACATCACCTGGAAGCAATCCTCTACCACGGAAGACCCTACCACTGCTCAGACATCGACCTGCTCAAAAGAGACTTCCCTTAACACTGAGAAGACTTAACAACAACAACGACCTGCTTACAGGACAGGGCTCTCTGCATTGCCCTTTAATGGTGAGGTGAAACAAGAGGACGCTCCACATCCTGACTTCAATGTAGGATATGCAGATTCCAGGATATTTAATACAGAAACATGATACCAACAACAGAGACTGTGTGAAAAATAAAAGTGTGTTGGCACTACAGACAATGTCTTGGATTGGACAATCTAGCTTGCCTGGAGCCTAGATTTGGTCTTATGCCAGGAAACTTCACGGGTTGGGTCTCTTTGTATTTAGACCAAGATTATTCCTTTCCATTCCCCTCATATTTTGGTGGGCCTATGCAAACAACAATTGCCACTCTAACACCGTTTTTACTGTGCTCCTTTGACTCTAATCCTTTAAAAAAAACACTTAAAATTTGAGGTTAACTTAAACTATTATGCATGTACATGGAAATGTAAAAAATACTATGCCTCTAATGTTTAAGGAGTTACATAAGTTTTATGGCTTTAGATTGCCTTGTGTGCTGTTAAGAAATATTATAATGTGTTACAATCTGGGGACTTGAGGAACAAAATAATTGTACATGGATTCTGTTTTATTTATCTTAATGTTCTTTGGCTGAAAGTTCCAAGTTAAGATATCAGCAAGGGGACTTTTTCTGAGAATTATGTTATTGGTGATTGTCCTTCCACTGTAACTTTACCTTGTCCTCTTTCTTTGCATCTTTGTTCTCATAATTAAAAATTTAAAAAAATAAAAAAATTTAAAAAGCGTATGGTGTCATATTATATTGCTGGTGCTATTCTGGGTAAGGATGACAGGCTCTAGCCTCTCCAGGTAGTGTTTGCATAGAAGAGGAGTTTCTCTTCCACCCCCCAACTTCCAGGGCCACAGTTACCAGGCCTGGCCCTGAAGACCGGTCTGGCGGAAAATGTCATTTCTTAATAAAGTTTTATGGTCATTGGGGTAGATTCCAAGCTTTTTGTTTTGTTTTGTTTTCCAGTGGTTGAATAATTTATTTCCATCTGTCTATCCTGATACTTTAGGTGTGTTTCCTGCAGGCAGCAGGTATCTAGTTGTTTTTTTTTTTTTTTTTCTGATCCAACTATGTACTTTGTGTCAGTTAAGGAGATTATTGAGAGAGGGTTGTTGTGTTATTTGTTGTGTAGGGATGTTGTTGTAGTTATGATTGGATGTTTGGATTGTGTAACTTGATCTCTGAGTAGTTCATTTAGAGTTGATTTGATTGGATGTTTAGGTTGTATAACTTGATCTCTGAGTAGTTCGTTTAGAGTTGGTTTTGTTAGTGCAGATATTGTGAGTTCTTTTTTGTCTGAGAATGTTTTTAGCTCTCCCTCCCATATAAATGAGAGTTTTACTGGGTAGTGGACTCTAGGTTGGAAGTTTCATTCAGTAGTTTAAATATGTCATTCCACTGTCTTGTTGACTGAATTGTTTCAAATGGGAGATCTGGTTTGATTCTTATGTTCCTTCCGTTGTACTTGAGGTTTTTTTTTCTCCCTTATTGATTTAAGAATTCAGATCTCTCTCTCTCTCTCTCTCTCTCTCTCTCTCTCTCTCTCTCTCTCTCTTGCCATTTGAATTACTGTATGTCTTGGTATTGATCTATTAGGGTCTATTTTATTCTGAACTCTTTTGTCTCTTGGATTTCTACAGGTGCCTCTTTTCAGAGGGTGGGAATATTCTTTACTATTATTTTCCTCACTACATGTTCTTCCCCTTTCCCTTTTACCTCTCTTTCTGCTATTCCCATGTCATAGATTATTTCCTTTGTCTTTGTTCATTAAGTACCTTACATTTTCTTCCAATATTTTGTCTCTCATTTCTTATCTGATTTCTTTGTTGTTGCTGGCTTGCATTTGTCTTCAAGTTCATCCATGTGATTTTCTATATGTGTAATTCTGCTGCTCTGGCTTGCTAGCATGTTTTTTAGTTCCCTTAGTTCCGTTTGTATGGACCTTCTCATTTTCTGATAGAGCTCTTCTTTGATTTGGATGAATTGCTCATCTATTTATTTCTTATTTCCTTGGTTAGTAACTATTTAAATTGCACTGCTAAGACATTAAATGATCATTTTAGGTCCTCATCTATGAAGTTTATCCTTTTAGGAGGACTTGGAAATCTGTTAGGATTTCTCTCCATATCCCCAGCTGCTGGTGTCTTTCTTAATTTCCCCCATTATTCTTTGCATAGGGTGGGTTGTGGTGCTGGAATTTCATAGTTTTTTTAAGTGGTCTGTTTGATTGTGTAGAAGATGGCTGGAAGTAGGTTTATTCTAGGTATTCACAGTTTACCCAAGTATGGTAAAGATCTTGCAATCTAATTTGTTAGATATTTTTCTTTTCTTTTCTTTTCTTTTCTTTTCTTTTCTTTTCTTTTCTTTCTTTCTTTCTTTCTTTCTTTTTCTTTCTTCATTCCTTTCTTTTTCTCTTTCTTTCTTTCTTTCTTTCTTTCTTTCCTTCTTTCTTTCTTTCTTTCTTCCTTTTTCTCCCTCCCTCCCTCCCTCCATCCCTCCCTTCCTTCCTTCCTTCCTTCCTTCCTTCCTTCCTTCCTTCCTTCCTCCTTCCTTTCTTTCTTGTCTTATTCTTATCTTTCTTTCTTTCTTCTTTCTTTCTTTCTTCTCTCTTTTTCTTTTCTCTCTTTTCTTTCATCCTCTTTCTCTCTTTCTTTCTTTCTTTCTTTCTTTCTTCTTTCTTCTTTCTTTCTTTCTTTCTTTATCTTTTCTTTTTTCTTTTCTTTCTTTCTTTTTTCTTTCATCCTTTTTTCTTTCTTTCTTTCTTTCTTTCTTTCATTCTCTTTCTTTCTTTTTTCTTTCTTTTATTTCTTCTTTTTTTCTTTTCTATCTTTCTTTTTTCTTTCCTTTCTTCTCTCTTTCATTCTTTCTTTCTTTATTCTTTCCTTCCTTCCTTCCTTCTTTCTTTCTTTATCTTTTTTTGTCACATCCGGCAGTGCTCAGGGGTTACTCCTGGCTCTATGCCCAGATAATCGCTCCTGGTAGGCTCATGGACCATATGAAATGCCAGGATTCGAACCACCGACTTCTGCATGCAAGGCAAACGCCTTACCTTCATGCTATCTCTCTGGCCCCTCTAGATAATTTGTAAGGGAGATAGAAGTTGAGCCTGGTCCTGCCTAGGACTGTCTGATGTAGATTGAAGTGTCAGCAGAATTTTGTAGGGCAGCAGAGATTATGGCCAAGAGTGTGTAAGACAGATCCCAATAATTTCTCCTGCTGAGGGGAAGAATGGACTTTGGGAGAGGCAGGCAGCTGATTCTGCAAAATTGGGGTTTTAGTGGCTTCCAGGGGGGTCAACAGAGGGTTGCTCCCAGCTCACCTTACCAGTGTTGGCAGCAGAACTGAATTTTAGTCCAGCAGTGGCTGAGGTGCGGTGCTGGTCGGGGAAGAGGTCATTTTGATGTTCAGTTTATAATCCATTTTGATTTGACTTCTGTGCCTGGTGTTAGGGGTATGAATTTTTTTTATTTCATAGGAAAAATCAGTTTTCCAAAAATCTTTTATTGAAGATATTATCCTTACTCGTCTTCATATCTTTTGCTCTTTTATCAAAAATTAAATCTGAGGATCTGTCTCTGAATTCTCTGTTCTTTCTCATTGGTTTGAGATTCTTTCCTTATTCCAATACCACACCATTCTATTATTATAGTTTTGTATCAATTATTTCACCATAATTTTAAGACAGCATAACCATATCCAACTTGCTTATTTTGCTTCTATAACTTGCTGTTCTGTCCACAACTCCTTATTCATTGTGTCCATTGTTTAATTAGGATGTGATTTTTGCCTTTATAAAGACATCCCTTACTGTCCTTGGGGCTGTGAGATTTTGGGACTCTAGTAATGCTTTTATTTCTTGGTTTCTCTAATAGATTCAAAATTCATCCTCACCTGACTATGGTGTTCGTGCTTGACTAGCAAAATTCCCTTATAATACTGAAGTTAGGAAAAAGTTAGGGAAAAAAGAAGCTTACCATCTTCTAGGTTTCTCTTAGCAATGTTTTTACTAATGGAGAGAAGTGTTATTTCTTCATATAAATTTTAGCATTGTTTGTGCTATATCACTAAAATGACATGGGTGGTATTATACCCATGTATTCAACTTTGTTGAATCTGTATAATACTTTGGGAAAGATTGTCATTTTGATCATTTTGATTCTTTAAATTCATGAACAGAGATGTGTTTCCATTTCCACATGTCTACCTTTATTTATTTTAGCAGTGACCTATAGTTTTATTTATATAAATCATCTCTTTCGTTAAGCAGATTCCCAGGTACTTCATTTTCTAAAGCACAATTGTGAGTGTATTTACCAAATGTGGGTGACTTTGGACAACAGTTTCCTAACACTGAAACTTTGAATAAATTCTCTGAAGTATCAAACCTAACATGATCATGTGGTTTATCTGTCAGCATCTGGAATCCTTACTGGTGCAGGTCAAGTTCCAACAACTTTTTTCTGCCTGGGTATATCTCATCAGTCTACTGGAACAGCCTGTTCTTCTACATAAGATAAGGAGATATCAAGATCCTTTCAGACTCACTTGTGGCACAAGGTCAGAACTGGTATAACCCTGAGGAAATATACAGGAGGTATACCATTCTCTTCATGAATTGAAAACCTGTTATTTCAGATATTTGGAGTTTGAGTAGGTTGAAAGCAACAGAAACAAACCAACCCCATGGGTGCTTTCATAAAGAAAGAACATATAGAAGAGTAAGTATAATTGTAATTAATTCCTATTTGAACTTATACTAAATGGCTGTTAAACTTCCAGTCTATCCACTTTTTATACTGGACAAAATGGCAATCAACTGAGACTTGAGAGCAATTTTAAAGATAGATAAGTTGGATTTAATAGCAATGTGAAGAGACAGGGATTTCTAATTATCCTTCCAGTTAGTAAAATCCTGTCCCATGGATCAAGAACAACTCAATAAGAAATTCTGAAAGTTGCCAAATAAATAAATGTCAATGATTTTAGAAAAAAAACGATTCCATTTCTCACATGACATTATATAACCTCTACTCTATGGACATAGATGGAATTTTTGTGTACCTGGAGTTTTTAATGTTTATTGGAGACAATGTCCAATTGCACATTAGAATAGGTATTTACTCTTATCTTAGTAAAGTACCACAGAATCATTTTAAGAAGTTGTAGAATATATATTATATATGTCAGATAATTACATTGTCTTTTCACAATGGTTCTAGTCAATGTCCACTTAATACACTCTAATCTTTAAAGTTACTCAGGCGGGTTAAAGTGAAAAAGGACTGATTTTTTTAGTATCTAAATTGAGACCTGCACAGTTCTGGGAGTGTTAAAAATTATGATATGCTTTTCCATATTAGTCATTTAAGACTTTATATAAATGATTTTCAAAGTGTCCCTGAACTTCCAACAGTTAATAAACGCAGAGGCTTTATTAATTATAAATGCAAATTCTTGGATTCTATCTACTAAATTAAAAACCTTTCAGGATAGGACCCAGCCAACTATGTAGCTTAGCCAGCCTTCCAGGTAATTGTAGGGCACACAAAAGTTTGAAAACTAGTTAGTCAGTTATAAATATTGGGGTGCATCCTAATTTACAGACTGATTTTGATGTGTAACATAGAAAACATACTTGCATTGCCTCTAATGGATAATATTACCTGGCCTTCATTGTCTCTGGTTCCTGTACCCATGTATAATAAAGGATTACATTTATTTGCAATATTTCTATCTGGAGAAACGAGGCTACTGTTTTGTCTTAGAGACACCCCTATACACCCAGAAAAGATCATCTCTAAGATGACCTGCTGGTTAGCTGTCATTGGGTGGCAGTCGACAGGGGAATATATAAAAGCCCCCAACTTGAGTGCAAGTGTGTGTCTTGCTGTGGGTTGTTGGAGCTGGAGTTCATGAGCTACTGGCTAATGTTGCTCCTGCTATTTTCTACAAACTTTGGCTGCATTTTCTCTGATAACTTTATCTTGTTGCTTCTCCTGCCTGTTTTTTTTTTTTAACCTGGCTCTCTATATAACCTTACCCTGGTCTGAAACCCAGCTCTCTCTTTCTCTGTCTCCCTGTCTTCCTGCCTGCCTGCCTGCCTGCCTGCCTGCCTGCCTGCCTGTCTGTCTGTCTGTCTGTCTGTCTCTCTCTCTCTCTCTCTCTCTCTCTCTCCTCTCTCTCTCTCTCTCTCTCTCTCTCTCTCCTTCTTATGGGCCTAGGGGTTTGTTTATAAGGATCCTGGCCTCTCTGCCCTGTCTCTTCTATTCATTAACTGAGGTTTTTAGACAAAGCTAGTGTCAGATTTTTGCCTGCTGGGCTTCTGGAAGGCAAAGACCTTTGGAAGTTTATAACACCTAGAGTACTTTTAAATGAGTTGGAATTTTTTTATCAACACATGCATTTCTAAATACCTTAGTGAAGATGTTTCTTTATGGGAGAGATACAGAAAGTATGGATGAACAGTTCACACACTATAAATCCCCTTCAACATTATATTCTCTCAAACCATTAGCTTTCTGCTTTACTATACCAAAGTAAAAAAATTTTGAGTCTTTGAATGTCAATAAGCAAAAACCATTTTAAAGTAAGTGTTTAGTCAATCAATAAGTAAGCACTTAAAATTAACTGACAAAAAAATCTAATTTTCAAAGAGAAAATTGAATCTAGAATCTTCTGAATGACATTGCCCAATTGACCTTTTTCTAAATTTTATCCTTTACTCCTATAAATCTCAGCACCCACTTCCACAACCCATCAAAATATTTGATGATATAAAAGAGCCAAATTCATAAATATTTAATTATGATTAATTTAAATAATTAATTAAAATTTTAAGACTGGTTCTGAGGATAATTGGTTGACTATTTTGAGATAACTACTTTAGATGAAGTCACTTAAAAATCTTCAAGATAGAAATACCCATCTAAGAGAGAAAAGAGGAGCTATATTAGTTGCCTAGTGTACTCCCACAAATTCAAATTCCAATGTCAGAATTCCAGTCTTTCTCAAAGTACATTATAAGTTTATGTAAATAAAGACAAAATCACTAATAACACAAATTTCAGAACACAGCTCTATGCTTCAATAACATAGAACTGAATATGGAGTTCTCCAAGTATATCTCATGAGGACTTATGGCATGTCCTTTCATGAACTTTCAATACAGTCAATTCAGAGTGACCAGCTACTTGCACAGGGATCTTCTCAACCAGTCACAAATACTGAATACAGGGGACTCATTACCTGTCCTGGCACTGGACTCTCCTGGAGGCTGCACAGAACTTAGGATAATAACTTTTGGGCATAGATACCTCTTTCTCCCAGTATTATTGTGCTATGCCACTTGGATTTTATAAAGAACTTCTTAGGACGATTTCTGGTGTGTGACAGCCAAAGAAGACCCAAGCAAAAAAAAAGCTCTCAAGGGTCCAGCACACAGATAGGGCTGTCTCCACGCACAAAAAGTGGAGCCAGAAGAGCATGGCCACTCCACTTTGCTCAGTGACTGTGCACATCTTCTAGAACATGGACCCCATAGCAACATGTAATAAAAACCATACTACAAGTGTGGCAATGGGGAAAAATTCAGAACAACAGCATACATAGAGAATGAAGATGGCAGCTCTGATGGCCCAAAAAATACCAACCACCTAATTAGCCACTCAGATAAGAAATATGAGGGATGCTCATAGAAATCAAAGAAAACAAAAATATTACTGTGAAAGATATGTAATCTACTTAGGTCAAAATAAAAATTATTAGTATAAAAAAAAACAAAGAAAAAAAGATAGAAATAAGAAAACTCCAAACTGAAATAACGGGACTGAAATATTCGGTAGATGAAATGAAAAACTCTGTCAAAAGCTCTCCAACAAAGTAACAGCAACTGAGGACAGAATTAGGGAGCTTGAGGATGAGATGTATAAAAATTCCATATAGCAGAAGAGATTGGAAAATAAACTTAAAGCAAATGATGATACCATGGAAAAATACTCAAAGAACATGAACAGATGAAAATAGAAGTATTTGATAAATTCAACAGAAACAGCATAAGAATCATTGGAGACCCAGACCCAGGAAGAAAATCCCCAGGAAGAATCAACAGTCAAAGACATCATTACAGAGAAACTCCCAGAGCTAAGGACTACATGCAACCAAATCCTGGATGCCCGAAGAGTACCAGCTAAAAAAGTTCCAAAGAAAAGCATCCCAAGACACATCCTAGTCATAATGAAGAATCTCACAGATAGGGATATAATACTTAAAGCATCAAGATCAAAAAGGAAAATTACATTCAAAGGAGCAACCTTAAGATTTACAGCAGATCTGTAAAAAGAAACCCTCAAGACCAGAAGGCACTGGTAGGATATAGTGACAAAACTCAACAAAATGAATGATTTGCCTAGAATACTACACCCAGCCAGACTCATATTTAGGTTTAAAGGAAGTATACATGGCTTTATGGATAACAAGACCTAAGAAACTTTACAGACTCAAAAGCAGCCCTAAAGAAAAAAGCTAAAATGTCTGCTTTAAAAAAAGAAAGACCAACAGAAACACCAAAATTCTTTTATTTAAACAACTTTATTACATACATGATTGTGTTTGAATTTCAGTCATGTAAAGAACACCACCCATCACAAGTGCAAGATTCCCATCACCAATGTCCCAAATCTCCCTCCTCCCAACCAACACCCGCCTGTAATCTAGACAGGCTTTATATTTCGCTCATACATTCTCAGTATTAGGAGAGTTCAAAACGTAGTTATTTCTCTAACTAAAATCATTCCTGTTTGTGGTGAGCTTCATGAGGTGAGCTGTTACTTTCAGCTCTTTTACTTTCATGTCTGAAAGTTGTTATTGCAAGAATGTCTTTTATTTTTCTTAAAACCCATAGATGAGTGAGACCATTCTGCGTCTTTCTCTCTCTCTCTGACTTAATTCACTCAGCATAATAGATTCCATGTACATCCATGTATAGAAAAATTTTATGACTTCATCTCTCCTGACAGCTGCATAATATTCCATTGTGTATAGTACCACAGTTTCTTTAGCCATTCATCTGTTGAAGGGTATCTTGGCTGTTTCCAGAGTCTTGCTATGGTAAATAGTGCTGCAATGAATATAGGTGTAAGGAAGGGATTTTTGTATTGTATTTTTGTGTTCATAGGGTTTATTCCTAGGAGTGGTATAGCTGGGTCATATGGAGCTCGATTTCCAGTTTTTGGAGGAATCTCCATATTGCTTTCCATAAAGGTTGAACTATAAAGCATTCCCACCAGCAGTGGATAAGAGTTCCTTTCCTCCACATCCCCACCAACACTGCTTGTTCTCATTCTTTGTGATGTGTGCCAATATCTGGGGTGTGAGGTGGTATCTCATAGTTGTTTTGATTTTCATCTCCTTGATGATTAGTGATGTGGAGCATTTTATCATGTGTCTTTTGGTCATTTGTATTTCTTCTTTGTCAAAGTGCCTGTCCATTTCTTCTCCCCATTTTTTGATGGGATTAGATGTTTTTTTCTTAAATTTTCTTAAATTTCTGACAGTGCCTTGTATATTTTGTAGATTAGCCCCTTGGCTGATGGGTATTGGGTGAATAGGTTCCCCCACTCAGTGGGGGCTCTTGTATCGTGGACGCTATTTCTTTTGAGGTGCAGAAGCTTCTAAGTTTAAAATATTCCCATCTGTTAATCTCTGCTTTCACTTGCTTGGAGAGTGCAGTTTCCTCTTTGAAGATGCCTTTAGTCTCAATGTTCAGGAGTGTTTTTCCTATGTGTTGTTCTATGTATCTTATGGTTTTGGGTCTGATATCGAGGTCTTTCATCCATTTGGATTTTACCTTCATACATGATGTTAGCTGGGGGTCTAAGTTTAATTTTTTTCAAGTGGCTAGCCAGTTGTGCCAACTCCATTTAGGATTTCTTGCTCCTATATCAAAAATTAGGTGATTGTATGTCTGGGGAACATTCTCTGAGTATTCAAGCCTATTCCACTATCTGAGGGCCTGTCTTTATTCAAATACCATGCTGTTTTGATAACTATTGCTTTGTAGTACAGTTTAAAGTTGGAGAAAGTAATTCCTCCCATATTCTTTTTCACAATGATTGCTTTAGTTATTATAGGGTGTTTATTGTTCCATATGAATTTCAAAAGTGCCTGATCCACTTCTTTGAAGCATGTCATGGGTATCTTTAGAGGGATCACATTAAATCTGTACAATGCTTTGGGAAGTATTGCCATTTTAATGATGTTAATCCTGCCAATCCATGAGCAGGGTATGGGCTTCCATTTCTGCGTGACCTCTCTTATTTCTTGGAGCAGAGTTTTATAGTTTTTTTTGTATAGGTCCTTCACATTTTTAGTCAGGTTGATTCCAAGATATTTGAGTTTGTGTGGCACTATTGTGAATGGGATTGTTTTCTTAATGTCCATTTCTTCTTAATTACTATTAGTGTATAGAAAGGCCATTGATTTTTGTGTGTTAATTTTGTAGCCTGCCAACTTGCTATATGAGTCTATTGTTTCTAGAAGCTTTTTCGTAGAGACTTTAGGGTTTTCTAAGTAAAGTATCATGTCATCTGCAAGAGCTTGACTTCTTCCTTTCCTATCTGGATTCCCTTGATATTTTTTCTTGCCTAATCACTATAGCAAGTACTTCCAGTGCTATGTTGAATAGGAGTGGTGAGAAAGGACAGCCTTTTCTTGTGCCAGAATTTAGAGGAAAGGCTTTCAGTTTTTCTCCATTGAGGACAATATTTGCCTCTGGCTTGTGGTAGATGACCTTAACTATATTGAGAAAGGTTCCTTCCATTCCCATCTTGCTGAGAGTTTTGATCAAGAATGGGTGTTGGACCTTATCAAATGCTTTCTCTGCATCTATTGATATGATCATGTGGTTTTTACTTTTCTTGCTGTTGATGTTGTGTATTATGTTGATAGATTTACGGATGTTAAACCATCCTTGCATTCCTGGGATGAAACCTACTTGATCATAGTGGATGATTTTCTTAATGAGGCATTGAATCCTATTTGCCAGGATTTTGTTGAGGATCTTTGCATCTGTATTCATCAGCAATATTGGTCTGTAATTTCCTTTTTTGGTAGCATCTCTGTCTGGTTTAGATATCAAGGTAATGTTGGCTTCATAAAAGCTATTTGGAAGTGTTCCCATCTTTTCGATTTCATATAAGAGGCTTGCCAGGATTGGTAGAAGTTCCACTTGAAAGGTTTGAAAGAATTCATTAGTAAATCCATCTGTGCCTGGACTTTTGTTTTTGGGCAGACATTTGATTACTGTCTTAATTTTCTCAATAGTTATGGGGGCGTTTAGATATGCTACATCCTCTTCATTCAACCGTGGAAGATTATAAGCGTCCAAAAATTTATCCATTTCTTCCAGGTTTTCATTTTTAGTAGCATAGAGTTTCTCAAAGTAGTTTCTGATTACCCTTTGCATCTCTACCATATCAGTAGTGATCTCTCCTTTTTCATTCCTAATACAAGTTTCTCTCTCTTTCTTTGTTAGTTTTGCCAGTGGTCTATCAATCTTGTTTATTTTTTCAAAGAACCAAGTTATGCTTTCATTGATCTTTTGGATTGTTTTTTGGGTTTCCACTTCATTGATTTCTTCTCTCAGCTTTTATTTCCTTCTGTCCCCCTATTTTTGGGTCGTTTTGTTGTGTAATTTCTAATTCTATGAGCTGCGTCATTAAGCTATTCAGGTATGCCCCTTCTTTCTTGATGTGTGCCTGCAAAGCTATAAATTTTCCTCTCAGTACTGCTTTTGCAGTACTTTTGTGTCCCATAGGTTCTGATAGTTTGTATCTCCATTGTCATTTGTTTGTAGGAAGGTTTTGATTTCCTCTTTGATTTCATCTTGGACCCACTGGTTATTCAGTATTAGGCTGTTTAACTTCGAGTTATTAAATTTTTTCTTTTGTGTCCCTTTGTAGTTCACATATAATTTCAGGGCCTTGTTGTCAGTGAAGGTAGCCTGCAAAATTTTTATCCTTTTGATATTATGGAGATATGTTTTATGTGCTAGCATATAGTCTATCCTGGAGAATGTCCCATGTACATTAGAGAAGAATGTGTATCCAGGCTTCTGGGGGTGGAGAGTCCTGTATATATCTACTAGGCCTCTTTCTTCCATTTCTTTTTTCAGGTCAAGTATATCCTTGTTGGGTTTCAGTCTGGTTGACCTGTCAGGTGTTGACAATGCTGTGTTGAGGTCTCCCACAATTTTTGTGTTGTTATTGATATTATTTTTCAGATTTGTCAACAATTTTATTAAATATTTTGCTGACCCCTTATTCGGTGCATATATGTTTAGGAGAGTGATTTCTTCATGCTGTACACATCCATTGATTAATACAAAATGTCCATCTTTGCCCTTACAACTTTCCCAAGTATAAAGTTTGCATCATCTGATATTATTATGGCCACTTCAGCTTTTTTATGGGTGTTGTTTGCTTGGATAATTTTCGTCCAGCCTTTTATTTTGAGTCTATGTTTGTTCTGACTATTCAGGTGCGTTACTTGTAGGCTGCAGAAGGTTGGATTGAGTTTTTTGATCCATTTAGCCACTCTGTGTCTCTTAACTGGGACACACCAAAATTCTACACAAAGATGACACTAAATCCCATGGCTATTATAATGGACTAAATGCACCTGTTAAGAGACACAAAGTGGCAAAATGGATCAAAAGGCAGAATTCAACATTTTGCTACCTACAAGAAAAACACTTGAATAATCAGAAAAACATAGACTCGAGGCGGGGAAAATCCGCGAAAGTACACCGGCCCAGTGGGGCTCAGCTGTGAAAGACTGTGAGTGTGACCTGTCTATGTCTGTCTACTGTCCTCTTGCGTGAAACTCTTGCGAGTGGGGCAAAAAGAGCCTCCAGAAACCTCGCTCGCCCAGACGCCATTTTCAGGGAGGGACTTCAGAGCATAAAAACCGGCTATCCTTTGCAAAAGCTGGCTCCCTGTGTGTGACACCAGGCGGGGAAAATCCGCGAAAGTACACCGGCCCAGTGGGGCTCAGCTGTGAAAGACTGTGAGTGTGACCTGTCTATGTCTGTCTACTGTCCTCTTGCGTGAAACTCTTGCGAGTGGGGCAAAAAGAGCCTCCAGAAACCTCGCTCGCCCAGACGCCATTTTCAGGGAGGGACTTCAGAGCATAAAAACCGGCTATCCTTTGCAAAAGCTGGCTCCCTGTGTGTGACACCAGGCGGGGAAAATCCGCGAAAGTACACCGGCCCAGTGGGGCTCAGCTGTGAAAGACTGTGAGTGTGACCTGTCTATGTCTGTCTACTGTCCTCTTGCGTGAAACTCTTGCGAGTGGGGCAAAAAGAGGCTCAGAGGAGCACGGCCGCTCCGCTTCGCTACGCGGCCGTGCACTCTTTCTAAGGAAAGAACTCCATTGCAACAAGAAGGAAAAATCACACTAAGAACGGCGCTATATCACAGAAGCAAACATTTCTCTCTGGACTGTCTTCTCTGTTACATGCTCGGGCCTAAGATTTGACCCAGTGTGAGGCTTCATCCACGGAGGACTCCCCTCCCTTAGAGGCAAGTCAGCCCATCCAGAAAGGGAGGAGCCAGAGGAGTGTGCTGCCTACATCATATAGACAATGAATACCACTACAACACGTAGAAAAACCCACAATACAAATGTGACAATGGGGAAACAGCGCAGGCCAGCATCAGACATAGAGAATGAAGATGACAATTCTGAGGACCAGATAATGACTGAACAACTAATCAACCTCTCAGATAAGGACTTTAGACTAGCAATATGGAAGATGCTCAACAGACTCCAAGAAACCATGGATCGAGTTGAACAGAACACTAATAAGAACCAAGAAAATATGAAGGCAGAAATGACAAAACTCCAAACTGAAATAACATGTCAACTAACAGGCCTGAAAAACTCAGTAAACGAAGTGAATGACAAAATGGATAAGCTCTGGGACAGGGTATCAGAAGCTGAGAATAGACTTGGTGCTGTGGAAGATGAGATACATAACAATTCCATACAGCAGGAGAGATTGGACAAAAAACTTAAAGCAAATGAGCAGACAATGGAAAAATTAGTCAAAGAATGGGAACAGACGAAAATAGAAGTCTATGATAAGATCAACAGAAACAACTTAAGAATCATTGGAGTCCCAGAGACCCAGGAAGAAAATTTCCAGGAAGAATCAATGGTCAAGAACATCATTAAAGAGAAACTTCCAGAGCTAAAGAATATATGTGATCAAATCCTGCATGCCCGAAGAGTACCAACCAAAAGAGACCCCAGAAAAACCACCCCAAGACACATCCTAGTCACAATGACAAATCCCACAGATAGAGACAGAATTCTGAAAACAGCAAGATCAAAAGGGGAAATCATGTTTAAGCAAGCTTCCCTGAGATTTACAGCAGACCTGTCACCAGAAACGCTCAATGCCAGAAAGCAGTGGTGGGATATTGTGACAAGACTGAATGAAATGAATGCTTCACCCAGAATACTATATCCAGCAAAACTCACTTTCCGGTTTGATGGAAGAATACATGGTTTCACAGACAAAAAACAGCTCAGAAACTTCACAGACACAAAACCAGTCTTAAGAGAAAAACTGAAAGACCTAATCTAAGACAAGACTACCCAAAAGACACACCAAATTTTGAAATAAAGATGGCGTTAAATCCCAGGACAATTCTTTCTCTCAACGTCAATGGACTAAATGCACCAGTTAAGAGACACAGAGTGGCTAAATGGATCAAAAAACTCAATCCAACCTTCTGCTGCCTACAAGAAACGCACCTGAATAGTCAGAACAAACATAGACTCAAAATAAAAGGCTGGAGAAAAGTTATCCAAGCAAACAACACCCATAAAAAAGCTGGAGTGGCCATACTAATATCAGATAATGCAAACTTTATACTCAGGAAGGTTGTAAGGGACAAAGACGGACATTTTATATTAATCAAGGGGTACGTAGAGCAGGAAGAATTCACTCTCCTAAACATATATGCACCGAATGAGGGGCCAGCAAAATATTTAATACAACTGCTGACAAATCTGAAAAATAATATCAACAACAACACAATAATTGTGGGGGACCTAAACACGGCTTTGTCAACACTGGACAGGTCAACCAGACTGAAACCCAACAAGAATATACTAGACCTGAGGAGAGAAATGGAAGAAAGAGGCCTAGTGGATATATATAGGACACTCCATCCCCAGAAACCTGGATACACATTCTTCTCCAATGTACATGGGACATTCTCCAGGATAGACTACATGCTGGCACATAAAACATACCTCCATAAGATCAAGAGGATAGAAATTTTGCAGATTACCTTCGCTGACCACAAGGCTCTGAAATTATTTGTGAACTCCAAAGGGACTCAGAAGAAACACTTTAACACCTGGAAGTTAAACAGCCTCATGCTCAATAACCAGTGGGTCCGAGATGAAATCAAGGAGGAATTAAAAAGGTTCCTGGAAACAAATGACAATAAAGACACAAACTCTCAGAACTTATGGGACACAGCAAAAGCAGTACTGAGAGGAAAATTTATAGCTTTGCAAGCACACATCAGGAAGGAAGAAGGAGCTTACCTGAGTAGCTTAATGACACAGCTAATAGAACTAGAAAATGCTCAACAAAAGGACCCAAGAACAGGAAGACAGAAGGAAATAACAAAGCTGAGAGCAGAAATCAACGAAGTGGAAACTCAAAAAACAATCCGAAAGATCAACGAAAGCAGAAGTTGGTTCTTTGAAAAAATAAACAAGATTGATAGACCACTGGCAAACCTAACAAAGAAAGAGAGAGAGAGAAACTTGATAACTCGTATCAGGAATGAAAAAGGAGAGATCACTACTGATATGACAGAGATTCAAAGGGTAATCAGAAACTACTTTGAAAAACTCTACGCCACTAAAAATGAGAACCTGGAAGAAATGGATAAATTCTTGGACTCTTATAATCTTCCACGGTTGAAGGAAGAGGATGTAGCATATCTAAACACCCCCATCACCATTGATGAAATTAAAACAGTAATCAAATGTCTGCCGAAAAACAAAAGCCCAGGTCCAGATGGATTCACTAATGAATTCTATCAAACTTTCCAAGAGGAACTACTGCCAATCTTGGCAAGACTCTTACATGAAATTGAACAAACAGAAACACTTCCAAATAGCTTTTATGAAGCCAACATCACCTTGATACCTAAACCAGACAGAGACGCTACCAAAAAAGAAAATTACAGACCAATATCACTGATGAATGCAGATGCAAAGATCCTCAACAAAATCCTGGCAAATAGGATTCAATGCCTCGTTAAGAAGATCATCCACTACGATCAAGTAGGTTTCATCCCAGGAATGCAAGGCTGGTTTAACATCCGTAAATCTATCAACATAATACACAACATCAATAACAAGAAAAATAAAAACCACATGATCATATCAATAGATGCAGAGAAAGCATTTGATAAGGTCCAACACCCATTCTTGATCAAAACTCTCAGCAAGATGGGAATGGAGGGAACCTTTCTCAATATAGTGAAGGCCATCTACCACAAGCCAGTGGCAAATATTATCCTCAATGGAGAAAAACTAAAAGCCTTCCCTCTAAATTCTGGCACAAGACAAGGCTGTCCTCTCTCACCACTCCTATTCAACATAGCACTGGAAGTACTTGCTATAGCGATTAGGCAAGAAAAGGATATCAAGGGAATCCAGATAGGAAAGGAAGAAGTCAAGCTCTCACTGTTTGCAGGTGACATGATACTCTACTTAGAAAACCCTAAAGACTCTATCAAAAAGCTTCTAGAAACAATAGACTCATATAGCAAGGTGGCAGGCTACAAAATTAACACACAAAAATCAATGGCCTTTCTATACACCAACAGTAATAAAGAAGAAATGGACATTAAGAAAACAACCCCATTCACAATAGTACCACACAAACTCAAATATCTTGGAATCAACTTGACTAAATATGTGAAGGACCTATACAAAGAAAACTATAAAACTCTGCTCCAAGAAATAAGAGAGGACACACGGAAATGGAAACACATACCCTGCTCATGGATTGGCAGGATTAACATCATCAAAATGTCAATACTCCCCAAGGCATTATACAGATTTAATGCCATCCCTCTAAAGATACCCATGACATTCTTCAAAGAAGTGGATCAGACACTTTTGAAATTCATTTGGAACAATAAACACCCTCGAATAGCTAAAGCAATCATTGGGAAAAAGAATATGGGAGGAATTACTTTTCCCAACTTTAAACTGTACTACAAAGCAACAGTTATCAAAACAGCATGGTATTGGAATAAGGATAGGTCCTCAGATCAGTGGAATAGGCTTGAATACTCAGAAAATGTTCCCCAGAGATACAACCATCTAATTTTTGATAAAGGAGCAGGAAATCCTAAATGGAGCAGGGAAAGCCTCTTCAACAAGTGGTGTTGGCACAATTGGATAGCCACTTGCAAAAAATTAAACTTAGACCCCCAGCTAACATCATGTACAAAGGTAAAATCCAAATGGATTAAAGACCTCGATATCAGCCCCAAAACCATAAGATATATAGAACAGCACATAGGCAAAACACTCCAGGACATTACAGGCATCTTCAAGGAGGAAACTGCACTCTCCAAGCAAGTGAAAGCAGAGATTAACAGATGGGAATATATTAAGCTGAGAAGCTTCTGCACCTCAAAGGAAATAGTGCCCAGGATACAAGAGCCACCCACTGAGTGGGAGAAACTATTCACCCAATACCCATCAGATAAGGGGCTAATCTCCAAAATATACAAGGCACTGACAGAACTTTACAAGAAAAAAACATCTAACCCCATCAAAAAATGGGGAGAAGAAATGAACAGACACTTTGACAAAGAAGAAATACGCATGGCCAAAAGACACATGAAAAAATGTTCCACATCACTAATCATCAGGGAGATGCAAATCAAAACAACGATGAGATACCACCTCACACCCCAGAGAATGGCACACATCACAAAGAATGAGAATAAACAGTGTTGGCGGGGATGTGGAGAGAAAGGAACTCTTATCCACTGCTGGTGGGAATGCTGTCTAGTTCAACCTTTATGGAAAGCGATATGGAGATTCCTCCAAAAACTGGAAATCGAGCTCCCATACGATCCAGCTATACCACTCCTAGGAATATACCCTAGGAACACAAAAATACAATACAAAAACCCCTTCCTTACACCTATATTCATTGCAGCTCTATTTACCATAGCAAGACTCTGGAAACAACCAAGATGCCCTTCAACAGATGAATGGCTAAAGAAACTGTGGTACATATACACAATGGAATATTATGCAGCTGTCAGGAGAGATGAAGTCATGAAATTTTCCTATACATGGATGTACATGGAATCTATTATGCTGAGTGAAATAAGTCAGAGAGAGAGAGAAAAACGCAGAATGGTCTCACTCATCTATGGGTTTTAAGAAAAATGAAAGACACCCTTGTAATAATAATTTTCAGACACAAAAGAGAAAAGAGCTGGAAGTTCCAGCTCACCTCAGGAAGCTCACCACAAAGAGTGATGAGTTTAGTTAGAGAAATAACTACATTTTGAACTGTCCTAATATTGAGAATGTATGAGGGAAATGTAGAGCCTGTTTAGGGTACAGGCGGGGGTTGGGTGGGGAGGAGGGTGATTTGGGACTTGGGTGATGGGAATGTTGCACTGGTGATGGGTGGTGTTCCTTTTATGACTGAAACCCAAACACAATCATGTATGTAATCAAGGTGTTTAAGTAAAAAAAAATTAAAAAATAAAAAAAAAAAAAAAAAAAAGAAAAACATAGACTCAAAATCAAAGCCTGGAGGAAAATCCTTCAAGCAAACACCCTTAAAAAAGCTAGAGTGGCCATATTAGTATCAGATGAAACAAACTTTACACTCAGAAAAAATATAAGGGTAAAAGATGGTCATTTCATGCTAACCAAAGGAGATGTACAACAAGAAGAAATCACACTCCTAAATATATATGCACCCAATGAGTACCAGCAAAAATTTTAATACAACTGTTGACAAATCTGTAAGAATACATTTATAGCAACACAATAATAGTGGGAGATCTCAACACTGCCCTGACACTCCTTGATAGGTCAACCAGGTTAAAACCGAACAAGAATATATTAGCTCTGAAAAAAGAAATGGAAGAGAGTGGACTGTACATATATCCCCAGAAAACTGGATACACATTATTCTCCAATGAACTAGGGTCATTCTCCAGGATAGACCACATGCTGGCCCATAAAACATATCTCCATAAAGTCAAGAGGATTATAAATTGTAAAGACTACAATTACTGATCACAAGGTACTGGAATTATAAGTAAACTATTAAAAACATAGAAGATAAACTTTAACACCAGGAAATTAAACAGATCACTACTGAGCAACCAATGAGTCAGAGATAAAATCAAAACATTCCTTGAAACAAATGACAATGAAGCCACAAATTGTTAGAATTTATGGGACACAACAAAAGTGATACTAAGAGTAACATTTATAGCTTTGCAAGCATACATCAGAAAGGAAGAAGGAGCCCATATAAAAACTTAATGACACAGCTTTTAAAATTAGAAAATGATCAATAAAAGGAAAAATAGTTAGGAAAAAGGATATAACAAAGCTTAGAGCAGAAATCAATGAAGTGGAAATCAAAAAACAATCCAAAAGATCAATGAAAGCAAAAGTTGATTCTTTGAAAAAATAAAAAAGATCGATAAATCACAGGCAAAACTCACCAAAAAACAGAGAGAGAGAGAAATACAATAAACCAGATTAGAAAAAAAGGGGGGATATCACTATAGATACTGCAGAGATTTAAAGGGTACTCAGAGACTACTTTGAGAAACTGTATGCCATGAAGCATGAAAACCTGGGAGAAATCGATAAATTTTTTAACTCTTACAACCTTCCATCCTGGTTAACCAGGATGATCAAGCATATCTAAACAGACCCCTCACTAATAAGGAAATTAAAAGGATCATCAAGGTTCTTTCCAAAAACAAAAGCCTGAATGGATTTAGTAACAAATTCTTTCAAATCTTTCGAGAGGAACTACTACCAATCCTCTTCAGGCTCTTTCATGGAATTAAAGAATCAGGAACACTACCAAATAGTTTCTACAAAAGTAACATCACCTTAACACCAAAACCAGAGATTATGCAAAAATAAAGAAAACCACAGCCCAATATCTGATGAAAACAGATGCAAAGATCCTCAACAAAACCCTGGCAATTAGGAGCACTCCTAGGGACCCAAAGCCTGAGCAGAGAGCACACAGGAGAGTGCTTTTCCCGGCACCTTCACACTCTCCACGTGGGAACCTGAGACAGGCTTCTCCCCGCCTCACCCAGCTCCCCTCACAGGGATCCCAAGCCAGAGTGGAGAGCACACAGGTGAGTGCTTTCCACGGTACCTCCACACTCTCCACATGGGAGCCTGAGAGAGACTTCTCATTGCCGCACCCCGTGCCCCTCCTAGGGACCCCAAGACCAAGCAAAGAGTACACAGGTGAGTGCTTTTCCTGGCACCTCCACACTCTCCACGTGGGAGCCTGAGACAGGCTTCTCGCCACTTCACCCTTCGCCCCTGAGCCTGAGCTGAGTGCAGACAGGGTGAGAAGAAACCTGCACCTGACCCACTCGGTACTGCTGGGATGGGCTAGGACAAATAGACTGGGTGAGCTTGGGCCTGCCACCTGGACCATTGGCTAACCTAGAGCAGCCTACCCCCCTGAGTCCCGGAGTGGACCTGAGACTCCCCAAGGGCTGAGTGTAGTTACTGGGTGGGTTTGAGCCAAACCTCAGTGAGCCCACGGAACAACCCATTATAGAACCACGCTCAGGGAGGGGACCAATCCCCACACCACAGGGGACCAAAGCAGGCTAAATTTAGAAGGCACAGAACTCTAAATGGCACCAATAAATGCAAAGAAATATGGGTAAATCAAGGAGAACCCTAATATCCGGAGATACGGAGATAAACCCTAGAAAATTTCGAAGTCCACCAAAACACACAGATCCATGGGAAGGAGACCTAAAAGCAGCCATGAAGAAGGAAATGCAAGAATTGATGAAAAGAAATGAAATAAACGCTAGCTACTGAGTAAAAAGAAATCTATGGATGGACAAATAAGCCAATTAAAGGAGAAATTTTAAAGAACATGAGAGATTCCATACAAAAAGAATTGAAGGAATTAAAAGACAAAGTAACAAGCCTTACAAGCAGAAACACAGAGTTGGAGAAGCACATTGAAGAACTCGAAGGAAAACTGCAAACAAAAAATGACTAAGAAACCAACAAAGAAATAAAAGGCAAAGCACTGGAAGGAAAAGTCCAGTATCTAATGAACAAGGACAAAAGAAACAATCTAAGAATTGTGGGTATACCAGAAGGGGAGGAAATAGGGAAAGGGAAAGAACAAGTAGTCAGAGATATAATAGCAGAGAACTTTCCCACCCTCTGGAAAGAAACTTCAGTGCAAATCCAAGAAGTGGAGAGTCCCTAATAAAATAGACCCTAATAAACCAACACCAAGACATATAGTAATCCAAATGGCAAAAAACAAAGAGAAAGATGAACTCCTTAAAGCAATAAGGGAGAAAAATAACCCTCATGTACAAAGGTAGGGACATAAGAATCAAACCAGATCTCCCATTTGAAATAATTCAAGGAAGAAGAGTGGAATGACATATTTAAACGACTAAATGAAAGAAATTTCCAACCTAGGGTCCAATGCTCAGCAAAACTATCATTCATATGGGAGGACAGACTAAAAACATTCTCAAACAAGAACAAACTTGAACTATTTGTGCAAACAAATAGCCGATCCTAAGTGACCTACTCAGAGACGAATTACACAATCCAAACCCCTGATTGTAACAAAAACCACCCTACACAACACAACTGCACAACAGTCATCTCTGTCAATAATCTCCCTGAATGTTAACAAACTAAACTCTCCAATTAAAAGACACATAGTAGAGAACTGGATTAGGAAAAACAAACCGGACTTCTGCTGTCTGCAAGAAACACAACTACAACTACAGGATAAACACAGGCTTAGAATAAAAGGATGGAAAGTAATTATTCAGGCCAATGGAAAACAAAAAAGAGCAGGGACAGCCATTCTTATATCAGAACAAATTGCATTCAACCTCAAGAAAGTGATCAGAGACAAAGAGGGTCACTACTTACTGATCAGGAGAACATTAGATCAAGAAGTACTAACCCTGGTCAATATCTATGCACATAATGTAGAGCCAGCAAAACATGTGAGGCAACTGCTTATAAGAGTCCAAGAATTTATCCTTTTCTTCCAGGTTCTCATTTTTAGTGGTGTAGTTTCTCAAAGTAGTTTCTGATTACCCTTTGAATCTCTGTCATATCAGTAGTGATCTCTCCTTTTTTATTCCTAATACGAGTTATCAAGTTTCTCTCTCTCTTTTTCTTTGTTAGTTTTGCCAGTGGTCTATCAATCTTGTTTATTTTTTCAAAGAACCAACTTCTGCTTTCGTTGATCTTTCGGATTGTTTATTCGGTTTCCACTTCGTTGATTTCTGCTCTCAGCTTTGTTATTTCCTTCTGTCTCCCTATTTTTGGGTCTTTTGTTGAGCACTTTCTAGTTCTATTAGCTGTGTCATTAAGCTATGCAGGTGAGCTCCTTCTTCCTTCCTGATGTGTGCTTGCAAAGCTATAAATTTTCCTCTCAGTACTGCTTTTGCTGTGTCCCATAAGTTCTGATAGTTTGTGTCTTTATTGTCATTTGTTTCCAGGAACCTTTTGATTTCCTCCTTGCTTTCATCTCGGACCCACTGGTTATTGAGTATGAGGCTGTTTAACTTCCAGGTGTTAAAGTGTTTCTTCTGAGTCCCTTTGGTATTCACAAATAATTTCAGAGCCTTGTGGTCAGCGAAGGTAGTCTGCAAAATTTCTATCCGCTTGATATTATGGAGGTATGTTTTATGTGCCAGCATGTAGTCTATCCTTGAGAATGTCCCATGTACATTGGAGAAGAATATGTATCCAGGTTTCTGGGGATGGAGTGTCCTATATATATCCACTAGGCCTCTTTCTTCCATTTCTCTCCTCAGGTCTAGTACATTCTTGTTGGGTTTCAATCTGGTCGATCTATCCAGTGTTGACAAAGCCATTTTTAGGTCCCCCACAATTATTGTGTTTTTATTGATATTATTTTTCAGATTTGTCAACAGTTGTATTAAATATTTTGCTGGCCCCTTATTCGGTGCATATATGTTTAGGAGAGTTATTTCTTCCTGCTCTACGAACCCCTTGATTAATATAAAATGTCCATCTTTGTCCCTTACAACCTTCCTGAGTATAAAGTTTGCATTATCTGATATTAGTATGGCCACTCCAGCTTTTTTATGGGTGTTGTTTGCTTGGATAATTTTCCTCTAGCCTTTTATTTTGAGTCTATGTTTATTCTGACTATTCAGGTGCGTTTCTTGTAGGCAGCAGAAGGTTGAATTGAGTTTTTTGATCCATTTAGCCACTCTGTGTCTTCTAACTGGTGCATTTAGTCCATTGATGTTGAGAGAAAGAATTGTCCTGGGATTTAATGTCATCTTTATATCAAAATTTGGTGTGTCTTTTGGTTAGTCTTGTCTTAAATTAGGTCTTTCAGTTTTTTCTCTTAAGACTGGTTTTGAGTCTGTAAAGTTTCTGAGCTGTTTTTTGACTATGAAACCATGTATTCTTCCGTCAAACCGAAAAGTGAGTTTTGTTGGGTACAGTATTCTAGGTGAAGCATTCATTTCATTCAGTCTTGTCACAATATTCCACCACTGCTTTCTGGCCTTGAGTGTTTCTGGTGACAGGTCTGCTGTAAATCTCAAGGATGCTTGCTTGAACGTAATTTCCCCTTTTGATCTTGTTGTTTTCAGAAATTTGTCTCTATCTGTGGGATTTGTCATTGTGACTAGGATGTGTCTTGGGGTGGTTTTTCTGGGGTCTCTTTTGGTTGGTACTCTTTGAGCATGCAGGATTTGATCACATATATTCTTTAGCTCTGGAAGTTTCTCTTTAATGATGTTCTTGACCATTGATTCTTCCTGGAAATTTTCTTCCTGGGTCTCTGGGACTCCAATGATTCTTAAGTTGTTTCTGTTGAGCTTATCATAGACTTTTATTTTCATCTGTTCCCATTCTTTGACTAATTTTTCCATTGTCTGTTCATTTGCTTTAAGTTTTTTTTCCAAAATCTCCTGTTGTATGGAATTGTTATGCATCTCATCTTCCACAGCACCAAGACTATTCTCAGCTTCTGATACCATGTCCCAGAGCTTATCCATTTTGTCATTCACTTCATTTACTGAGTTTTTCAGGCCTGTTATTTGACATGTTATTTCAGTTTGGAGTTTTGTGATTTCTGTCTTCATATTTTCTTGGTTCTTGTTAGTGTTCTGTTCAACTCAATTCATGGTTTCTTTGAGTTCATTGAGCATCTTCCATATTGCTAGTCTAAAGTCCTTATCTGAGAGGTTGATTTGTTGGTTGGTCATTATCTGGTCATCAGAATTGTCATCTTCATTCTCTATGTCTGATGCTGTCCTGCGTTGTTTCCCCATTGTCACACTTGTATTGTGGGTTTTTCTACGTGTTGTGGTGGTATTCATTGGCTAAATGATTCAGGCAGCACACTCCTCTGGCTCCACCCTTTCTGGATGGATCGACTTGCCTCCAAGGGAGGGGAGTCCTCCGTGGATGAAGCCTCACACAGGATCAAACCTTAGGCCCGAGCATGCAGCAGAGAAGACAGTCCGGAGAGAAATGCTTGCTTCTGTGATCCAGCACAGTTCTTAGTGTGATTTTTTTCTTCTTGTTGCAATGGTGTTCTTTTCTTAGAAAGAGTGCACAGCCGCGTAGAGAAGTGGAGCGGCCATGCTCTGCTGGAGCCTCTTTTTGGCCCACTCTCAAGAGGTTCATGCAACAGGGTAGTAGACAGACACACACAGGCAGCACTCACAATTTTTTACAATCGGGCTCCACTGGGCAGGCGTAGTTTCATGGATTTTCCCAGCCTGACGTCACAAACAGGGGACCTGTCTTCTGCAAAGCATAGCCAGTTTTCACATTATGGAGCAGTTCCTTGGTGTTCCACCCTAGAATTAGTCTCTGGGGGAGCGAATTTTCTGGAGCCTCTTTTTGGCCCACTCCCAAGAGGTTCATGCAACAGGATAGTAGACAGACACAGACAGGCAGCACTCACAACTTTTCACAGTCGGGCCCACTGGTTTTTTTTTTAATTATTTTTTTATTTTTATTTACCTATCTACTACTTGTAGATTTCCTTGTTTTGGTGTGGTTATTGAAGTTGTTGTCCCCATTTACATTTATGGTTTTTCCTTCTTTTCTTTCTTTATATGCCCTGCCATGTTTTTTTTATCTCAAGACCATGGCTATTTTTTGTGGTGCTTATCGTTGTTATTGTTGGAGTGGTCACTGGATATTTGACACTTCTTTTTGTACTGTTGGGGTGTTACACCTTATTTTTCTCCTTTGTCTCTCAAGCTGATGATGAGAGCCTCTCTAAGGATCCCGCCCATTTTCTGCATATTAGACTTTTACCCCCAAACAAAACCACATAACTTGAACTATCTAGTCAAACAAAACCACATAACTTGAAGTATCTAGTCCTGCCTGCCAGTTAGGGGGGGAATAAGGGAGATACCAAGACCAAACAGGTGCAATACTACTAAGTAGTAAACTAGGTACAGAGGGAACCACATTTTCTAGCAGCCCTGTGGTGAGGGTGGAGGATTTGGGAGGTAGGACTAAAACGAAGGTGTTGGGAGGACAAATCAGTGATGGGAATCCCCCTGATTTTATGTAAATATGTACCTAAAATATTATTGTCAACAATATGTAAGCCACTATGTTTAAAATAAAAATTATATTAAAACAACTCTGGCAATTAGGATCCAGTGCCTCATCAAGAAAGTCATACACCACGACCAAGAAAGATTTATTTCAGGAATGCAAGGATGGTTAATATTTGTAAGTCAATCAACATAAAGCACTATATCAGCAAAAAGAAAAATAACCATATATTCATATTAATAGATGCAGAGAAAGCATTTGATAAGCTCCAACACCCATTCCATTCTTGATAAAAAAAAAACTCTCATCAAGATGGGAATGAAAGGAACTTTTCTCAATATAGTCAAGACCATCTACCACAAGTCAATGGCAAATATTATTATCAATGGAGATGAACTAAAATGAATTTCCTCTAAAATCTGGTACAAGACAAGGCTGCCCTCTATTACCACTGCTATTCAACATACTTCTGGAAGTTCTTGCCATAATGATTAGGCAAGAAAAAGATTTCAAGAGCACCCAGATAGGAAGAGAAGTCAAATTCTCACTGCTTGCAGATGACATGATACTATATTTAGAAAATTCTAAAGACTCTACCAACAAAAAGCTTCTAGAAACAATAGATTCATATAGCAATGTGGCAGGCTACAAAATTAACATGCAAAAAACAATGGCCTTCTTATGTGATAGAGAAGAAATGGACATCAGAAAAACAATCCCATTCACATCAGTGCCCCACAAACTCAAATATCTTGGAGTCAACTTAACTAAAGATGTGAAGGACTTATACAAAGAAAACTATAAAAACTGTTACAAGAAATAAAAAAGGAGATAGGGAAATGGAAACACATACTCTGCTCATGGATTGGCAGGATTAACACCAATGAAATGGTAATATTCCCCGAGGCATTGTACAGATTTAATGCAATCCCTCTAAAGATATGCATGACATTTTTTAAAGAAGTGGATCAAACACTCCTGAAATTCATCTGGAACAATAAACACCAGAGAATACCTAGAGGAACCCTTGGGAAAAGAAATATGGGAGGCATCACTTTCCTGGTCTTTAAACTGTGTTACAAAATTTTACAGTCATTAAACAGCATGGTATTCGAATAAAGACAAAACTTCAGATCAGTGGAATAAACTAGAGTATTGAGAGAATGCTCCCCAGATATACAATCAATTAATATTTGATAAAGGGGAAAGAAATGCAAAACGAAGCAAGGAAAGCCTTTTTAACAAGTGGTTTGGGACAACTGGTCAGCCACTTGCAAAAAAACAAACTCAGATCTCCATCTAACACCCTGCACAAGGGCAAATCCAAATGGATTAAATAATTTGATGACCTGAAACCATAAGTGTTTTACATAGGTAAAACACTCCATGACATTGAAACTAAAGGCCTCTTCAAGGAAGAAACAGCACTCTCCAAACAAGTCTAATCAGAGGTACACAGATGGGACTATATTAAGCTGAGAAGCTTCTGCATCTCAAAGGAAATAGAGCCTAGGATACAAAAGCTACCACAGAATGGGAGAAGCTATTCACCCAATACCCATCAGATAAGGGACTAATATCAAAAATATACAAGGTACTGACAGACTTAACAAGAAAAAAATCTAACCCCATCAAAAATGGGGAGAAGAAATGAACAGACAATTTCTCAAAGAAGAAATAAAAATGGCCAAAAGTCACATGAAAATATGCTCCACATTACTATTCATCAGGGAGATTCAAATCAAAACAAAAATGAGGTACCATCTCACACCATAGAGACTGACACATATCACAATGAACAAGAACAATTAGTGCTGGTGGGGATGTGGGCAGAAAGGAATTCTTAATCACTGCTAGTAGGAATTTCCATCTAGTCCAGCTCTTATGGAAAACAATATGGAAATTCCTCAAAAAAACTGGCAATTGAACTCCCATTTGATCTAGCTATACCACTTCTAAGGATACCCTAGATCTAGAAACTCAAAAATGCAATACAAAAATTCATTCCTCACACCTATACTCATTTCAGTGCTATTTACAATAGCCAGACTCTGGAAACAACCAAGATGGCCTTCAACAGATGAATGGCTAAAGAAACTGTGGTACATATACACAATGGAATATTATGCAACTTTCAGGAGAGATGAAGTCATGAAAGTTTCCTAACATGGTTGGACATGGAAACCATCATGCTGAGTGAAATAAGTCAGAGGGAGAGAGACACAGAATAGTCTCATTCATCTGTGGGTTTTAAGAAAATAAAAGACATTGAACTAATTCCCAGAGATGAGGGCTGTAATGATGGCTCAAGATATGAAGCTCACCAAAAAGAATGGTGAGTGCATCTAGAGAAATAACTACACTGAGAACTATCATTACAATGTCAGTGAGTGAGGGAAGTAGAAAGCCTTTATGGAATAGAGGCAGGGGGTGGGAGAGGAGGGAGATGGAGGCGTTGGTGATGGGAAGGTTCCACTGGTGAAGGGGGGTGTTTTTTTTATGACTGAAACCCAACTACAATCATGTTTGTAATCACATGTTTAAATAAAAATAATATTAAAAAAAAACTTCTTAGGCACAAAGTCTCACTAAATTTTTATACCAAAGTCTAACTAACTGTTCTCTGTCTTCAAAAACCTTTTAAAGGGCTAATAGATATTATTAACCTGAGAACTAGACATTAACTCTCCATTTAGGCTCCCTTTTCTCCATTACTTTATACATAACCTTGCACATACTTGAGTCACAATTTTCCCCCTCAGTCACAATCATCTTAATCTCTATCATTCTAGGGCTAATTGGGAAATAGTATCAGGAAGATACTATTTATTTCTACAGGTACAACTTCCACATAAATTTCATACAGGCAAATTTATTATATTTTAATAAGTAATATAAAAACTGAGGAAATTTGAAAGTTTGGAACCATCAAAGCCAACAATGATTTTGAGAATGAGATGCTGAGTGCTTTAATATTTCCTGTTACAGTGGTTTCTCATTATGACTCACATTTAGCAAGCTTTTTAGCACTGCATCAGCATAATATTTTATCTAGCAAGCAAGTGGACTCTAGTCATTGCCACAATGCTGTGTAAATAAATGTGTTCTAGCCCAGGTTTTCCTGCTAACATCAGTCCTTAGAAGCTCATCTCCAGGATGAAACTCACCCTGAAACAAACTTTCCTTCTCCTATCATTCATCTCTAGAAAATTCCTTCTAGTCTGAGTCTCCAGCCACTGGCCTGAAGCCCCCACTACTCCTGCACCAGGACTTTCCTCCTGCCCAGCAAGCTGCCACCTAGCTCCCAAAATGAAAGGATACTCTCTCAGTCCCCCATCTCTAGCCCAGGAAAGAAACTGCAGCCACTTCTCCTGCTGACTCATTCTATGTAGCCCTTTTTCTCCCACTTCCTCTCACTGTGGACTATTGCTTGCTACTGAATTTGACTCCAGAGGAACTTGATATCAGACTCCACAAGATCACAGTGTGGGATGAAAATGTGCCCTGGACTTATTATTTCTTCCTCAGATTATCTCAAAAGACTTAAAGGGGATATTTTCTTTGTATGTTTTTATCGATGCATTTCCTAGTTATAATTCTTAGAGTTTATTTCAATATGTAAAGGTAGCTTCTTTGGGGGAAGGGTCTGTTTAGTAGAAAATTCTAGTAGAAAAGTCCTGCTTGAGATATGAGCTCAGGTCAAAACCAGGGCATAGAGACTGCATAGCTTGTTGTTTTTACCCCAAATGCACCAGTAATATCATATGGCATTGTTCCTTTTTGCATAGGCACACTAAACTGGGGTAATTTTATGTATAGAAAGAAGTTCCTATCTAATAGGCATAAGAATCCATAAATTTTATAGTGGAGGGGCACCTTCCACCCTGAACATTTGTCATGGGGACTTGACTTAAACCTCAGTTAATCAGACATAGACCATCTAACCCTGAATTCTGGATCCCAACTTAAGAACTTACACAGCTTCCTGTACCAGCACTAGGAATTGAAGTTGCCCCTGAGGAGGCCCTAATGCTTTTCTGGCATCAACTTGCTCCAGGATAGGTTCATATGACACCTGGAAATAGCAACAACTTGATCTAAGGCCAGGTTACCCTACCTCGCCACCTAAAGGTGAGATGAAATCAGACACCACAGCTTCGTTCTAGGATCTATGCAAAAACCAAGATCTCTATAGAAGTCTGACTATGGCAACGTATAGGAAGCTGAGGCCTAGTAAGTCTCTAGCAGATGCCTGAGGCCTAATAGTCTCTAGCAGTCTCTCAAGAGGCCTGAACAAGGATGCAGCCTGCCTTTACTAAGGTCAATCTAAAAGGCTACGTGAGGCATTGTGACAAGCCAAAGGGAACACTGGGGCCAATAACCTTGAGGAAAAAAAACATATTTTAAACAGGGCATATTCTAGGCACATCCAAGCCAAAGGGAACACTGACCCAGTAACCTTGGGAGAAAAACATATTTTAGACAGAACATATTCTAGACACATCCCGTGGGTTGAGAGAAGCAATATTTGTTATCTATGTAGCCAGGTACTAGGGGGAGTTATGTTAGGGGACCATTCCTTATTATGTAGCTAGACGACTTGAGGAATCTTAGGGAAAAAACTTATGCTGTTATCTGTGTAACCACAAGCCTTGAGAAGTAGCTCAAACAAAGTGCTTTGCTCTACACTTCTTTTTACTGCTCTTTGTTTGCCCCCCTCCTCACCATGAATGAGATATAATGATCTGCCCTCTTTACAATAAACGGAAGCTAGCTGATTCTCACTAGTTTTCCCATTTTCTTTGTCTGTGTGTGTTCTTTGTTTGTATGTTCTAAACCCATATTCCCTCCTAGAAATTAACCCACGTTTGTGGTTTCTTTGCAGGGGCAAGGGAGCCCACAACAACCATGATTGAGTAGAACTTTTCCTGATACCATAAAGAAAGGTCTTGGGGTTGGACAACTAACATGCCTGGAGCCTATAGTTAATCTTATGACAGTATGCTTCATGGGTAGAGAAACTCTGTATCTTTTAAGCCAAGGGAATTTCCTTTCTAAGTTACCCAATGTTTAATGTGCCTATGGGGGGAAAAAAAAACCCAACGCTTGCCGCATCTGTTCTCCCCTTTTAATTTTATCTATATCTTCTAGATAGGGGCTCCAACCTTTTTCATAGAACCTTAGAACATGAATCATTTTATTCTGCCTTATATTTCTATGTCTTTCTACAAATTGAAAAAAGAAAAAAAGTGAATGGGATCTGGGGCCAAGTGTCTTAAGTGCATTAAGTGGGGAAAAAAATGGTCAGAACTAAAGTTTGGTCTGACTTTAGTCAATGACAATAGAATCAAGAGACCCAAACTATATCAAGCTATACACAAATGGATCTATTATAATAGTAGACCAGGGGGCTAAGGGTAGAGGTATGCATGATGAGAGCTATGGTGAAGTGAGGTCAACACTTGTGGTGGGAATGGCCACCACTGTCACTATCACTGTCACTATACACCTGAAAAACAAATGTGAAAGACTTGTAATTCATAATGTCTCAATTAAAATAAAAAAAATCCTTCTAGGGACTTGTAGCCAGAGGTTCATTTCCCACCTAATATAAGAAAGTATGTCCTAATATTTCTGGAGAATGAGTCCCATATATGAGTCCCCTAAGAAGAATTGTTACCACATTTCTGTGTAATGAACTTGAGCTTGTTTGGGGAATCTTATGATTTCATGAAGAATCCTAAACAGTATTTCTGCTGAAGAGATTTGTTTCAACATGTTTTGTAATTAGGAACTTTACCTCTGAGATCAGAAATCAAATTTAACACATAGGATTGCACTCTTTGAAATTAGTTAGGCCCCAATAATTTTCTATTACCTTAATCCAGTGTATGTTAATTAATCACCCAACCCTTACAAGATTGATTAAGAGAAGATGGAGGGCTGAAAAGATAGCACAGCAGTGGGGCATTTGCCTTGCTCACGGCTGACCCAGGACAGACCTGGGATCAATTTCCAGCATTTAATATGGTCCCCTAAACCTGCGAGGAGTAATTTCAGAGCACAGAGCAAAGAGTAATCCCTGTGTACCTCCAGGTTGCCCTCCACCCCCCCCAAAGAAGATGGAGAGAGTAGTGACAAAACACAATGTGAATCCAAATTATGACTTTCACCTTACTAGTCAAATCTCTGGACAAATTACTTCTGAAGTTAGCTTTTTTTTTTTAATATAATTTTTATTTTGATCATAGTGGCTTACATATTGTTGACAATAATATTTTAGGTACATATTTACATAAAATCAGGGGGGATTCCCATCGCCAAATTGTCCTCCCTACACCTCCGTTCCTGTCCTACCTCCCATTTCCTTTTCCCTCACCCCAGGGCGGCTAGAATATGTGGTCCCCTCTGTATCTAACCCACTACTTAGTAGTCTTGCACCTGTTTGGTCTTGATGCCTCCCTTATTTTCCCCTCTAACTGGAGTCAGGACTAGCTAGTTCAAGTTGTGTGGTTTTGTTTGAAGGAGAGAAAAGCAATAAACTGGGGTAAGAGTCTAATACCCCGAAAATGGTCAGAGTCCTTCTAAAGGCTCTCATCATCAATTTGGGAGATGGAGAAAAAGAAGGTGAAACACTCCACTAGTACCAAAAGAAATATCAAATAACCAGAGAGGGCTCCAGCTATATCGATAAGCACCACAAAGAACAGACAAAACAAACAACCAAACAAAAAAACAAAAACAAAAACAAAACCAGGCAAGCAAAAATTACGCCATGGTCTTGAATTGAGAAACATGGCATAGCACATAACGAAAGAGAGGAAAGAAAGAGAAAAAAAAATAATAATAATAAGTATAATTGGTGACAACACTTTCAATAATCACACCCAAACAGAGAAATCGACCAAGATAGATAGGTAAATCAAAAATAATAATAACAATAATAAATGAAGGTAATATATATATTTATATAAAAATAACCAAGGTTTTGTGCTTTTTTTTTTTTTTTTTGTATTTTTGTTTTTTCCCTCCTGCCCTGGCACAGTAAATATTGGGGTCATTCGAAAAGGAATTCACTTGGCCTAAGAGATATGGGGTTTCTCCGTCCTTGGAGCATACTGTCATGGGATCAACTCTAGACTTTGCTCAGGATCCTTTACTTTCCTGGTGGTGCTTTTTTTTGTTTTGTTTTGTTTTGTTTTTTGTTTTGTTTTTGTTTTTGTTTTTTTGGTGTGTGGAAGACTTCTGCTCTGTGTTTAGAGGTCTCAGTATCTGCACAGATCCTGAGGTGGGACTTATGATGAAGTCAGTCTTTGTGATTCTAGGGGTTCTGTTATCTCAGCGTCATTTTAGTCCATCTTCTGTGGTTGATGATCTTGGTCTTTGCACTGAACCTAGGGTGGCACCTAGGATAGCGTCTTTCTTTGTGCTTCCGTAAGCCCTATTCCGTTACAGTTGTCTCTGCCGGTCCTTTGGGACTGGGGCTCATGATTATTGTGCAGGTCATAGTTCAAACCCTAAAGTAGGGCTTTTTTATTGGTCCCAAGATGTATACAGTCTGGTCGTGGTTCTAGCAGCCAGTCATCTGTAAAACCCGATCTTGGCTTTTGGACCTACCAAAGGGTGCCAAGACTTCTGGTTTTGTCTTGTCGTTAGTTGGTAAGGTAGGCTGATCTGCTCTAAGGTCAGGGTGTTCGCGTTTTCCTCGTTGTCAGGATATCCTGTTAGAGCTGGGCCTTGTTGTTGGTGTCGCTGTATTTAGGCTGTCCCGGGTGGAGTTTGTTTCCTGCGGCTGTTGTAAAGAGCTGTGCCATTTCTATGTCGGGGATCAAGGGTTCAAGGCTGGATGAATGGTTTCTAATCACCTGAGGTCTAAGTTGATTCCACATGACATGTTTTCAAGGCAGGAGATATCCCCATATTGTAAACAACTATGAGTTCCTATCTCTAGTAGATAAGAGCTCTTTTTTATATGTAAGATTTCCCCTTTACTTAGTGTGCCTTTGCAGGGGGAAGTGGTGCAGCATTATAATGTCTGTGTATTTGTGGGTGGCCTGATGGGATAACAGAAGCAGGTCACCTACCCAGAAACGAAGAGAAAAAAAAGAAAAAGAAGAAAAAAAAGGAATTAAAAATGTATGTGCTCACAAATATATATGTAGGACAAACATTTAAAAAAAGATAAATAAATTAAAAAAAAGAAAAGAAAAAGAAAATCAAACAAAACAAAACAACAACAACAAAAAATGAGTTAGCAAAGTTTTTAAGGGACCAAAGTGGTGCAGAGGACTACCTTACATTTGGGGGAGAGCAGGTAAAGAGGTGGTGTATTCCAGGTCTTATTGTCTATGTTGGAAGTACCGTTTTTCCCATTGTCTTTTGGGTTTTTCTTGTGGTGTGTGGGTTCCCAGGCCTCTTCCTAACACACCCCCTGACCTTCTTCAGATTGGTAAAAATTTGCGGCAGGGAGATCTTGGAAGAGTTCTTGCATTGGGGATACTTTTGGACCTATGCCCGGATTCAAGGAACAGTCCGCGTTAGGGGGAGTTGGTAGGGAGGGCCTCGCAGCATGAGTCCACAGGGGAGTAGGCTGTCTTTTCTTTCAGGAGACGAGGTGTGGGTTTATCTGGGTGTCCTCTCGCTTGGGTGCTGGGTACTGGTTCGTTGGGTAGGAGGTCGATCTTGATGCCTAATAGAATAAGGACTGAGGGTGAAGAGTTTTAATATGGTGGGAGATCTGGGTGGGATTGAGGGATGAAGGGATAGTTGGATTTCCAGAGGGGAGAAAGGGGAAGGTATATGGGAAGGGTATGAAGGGAGAGAAAAGAGAAAATACCTTAGAGAGAAAAGGGGAAGAGAAAGGGGAAAAAGTAATGAGCAGAATAGAAAAAGAGAAAAGAAAGAAAAAAAAAGTAGTGAGAAGAGAGGAGAGAATAGCAAGGGAATGCTGGTTTGATTGAATGTGCTCAAAGAATAGAGCCTGTAGCTTAAGTCTGTACGTCGCAGGTGCTGCTTCGGTGGTCTGACTGGTCACGTGCTTCAATTCCTAAATGAAGGTATTACCTAGAGATAAAGTGTATGTTAAAGAGTTTTCTCGTGGCCATCTCGTAGTGCAAGCAAGGTATGGTATCCCGTGTGGTATCCCGAGTTGCCACCTTAGTTTGTCCGCCCTTTGTATCCAAGGGCACCTGCGGACAGAAAAGCTGAGAGGTTATTTAAAATATAGTAAGATAAAGGCATTAAAACATAGATTTATGGTATGTTTCCACTGCAGTCAGTGATTTCCTGTGGTGTTCTATACTTGTGTTCCTGTATACGATCTCTAAGGGTTTATTGTGGGCCTTTGCTGTAGAAGTCTGATTACATACCTGTTCTCTCTATGCTGTTGTTTCTGTTGTTGCTGTTTTCTTTGTGGTATAATTTGTAGCCAGAAGTTCGTGTTGTTCCTTTTTCGTGTATTTTGGACACTGCTCCCAAGTATATGTTGACTATTACAGTGTTCGGAGTTTCTACTCTGTTGAACCCTGCTATTTGTATGTTAGGTATTAGTTGTGTATAAAATATGTGTTCTAGGTGTTTCAGAATAGTGCTACCATTCTGTGTTTCTCTTTTGTCTTCTGACTTACTTCGTTTAACATAATATGATCTAGGTCCATCCACGTTGCTGCAAAGTCTGTGATTGTATCGTTTCTGACTGCCATGTAATATTCCATTGTGTATATGTACCACATCTTAATGATCCATTCATCTGTTGTTGGACATCGAGGTTGGTTCCAAGATTTGGCTATTATACTGAGTGCTGCAATAAATAGTGGGGTGCATACGTATTTTGGAATGAATGTCCTTCCATCTTGTGGGTATATGCCTAGGAGAGCAATTGCTGGGTCAAATGGCAGCTCGATTCTGAGTTTTTTGAGCACTTGAAGTTAGCTTTTCTTTTAAGATCACAAATAAAAGGTTCCTGAAGAAGTTAATAAAACATATAAAGATTTTGAAATACAGGTATTTTTGCTAATAATTAGTAATTATTACTCTTTATTAGCCAACTTTCTTTTTTAAAAACTCTGCTTAAATATTGTGGCACTTCTATAGCATGGTTAACTTTCCATTCTGCTTTCAGCAATATTAATTAAACTTCTATAATTTGCCAGGCATTTTACTTGGCATGAAGGTTACAAAAATTAGTACTACATAATAATTATCTTAGAGTAGTTAGTAATCTATTTGAGTAAAAAGACATACAAACAATTATGATTCAGCACAGTGATTACTATACTAGTAGTTCTCATATAGTGATGTGGACACAATGGCAAATGTGCAAAAAGGAACCTAGGAAGCCTTCAGGCTTCATCTAAGTATTGAAATATGATTTCAAATCTAAGAGGAAAACAATTAAAGGAAGTGAGTCTTGGCCAGAAGGAGCAGCATGCATTCCTTCAGTGAAAGCAGCCTAATTAGTAGCAAAATTAAAATTCTTGAACAGAAAGATAAAACTGTTGAACTATGTCGTTTCTTTCAGTCACAGACCAAAGATGGTATGACCAGTTTTGTTCACAGACCTTGGGATATGGAGGCAGTTTCAGACATGAGAAATTTATCCTTAAAAATCACTTAGGAAGACTGATACAATGGCTCTCTAAACAGCTAACAAGTTGGCTCTGGAGAAATACAGTATGGAACACACTCAAACTCTAGAATCACAATTTGCACGATTTATATGGTCCTACTAGAAGAGGTGCATTAACATCAAAAAAGGGACTAAAACTATCTATCCACTAAAGCTATCTAGTGTAGTTGTTAAGGCATTTAATTCAGATGTAGCTGACTCTAGCTTGATCCCAAAACCACATCATCTCCTAAGCACTACCATCAGGAGTGACTCCTGAACACAGAGTAGCATCTGTGTCAGGAGTAGCCTCTGAGCACCAATAAGTAAGGCTCCCAAACCAAAATAAATAAATAAAACTGAGACTAGTAAAGGAAAAACAAGTTCAGTTTCCTTCACAAATTCATAAGTGCATGTTTTGTGTGTTTAATACCCTGGATTTGAATTGCAGGACAAAGAAAAATACTGATAAGGATACGAGTTGCATATTCCTTGCTGGAGAGGCACACCTCATGATGAATGGGAGTTACTCCTGGTTCTGCACTCATGAATCATTCCTGGCTGTGTATGGGGGACCATATGGGATCCAAGGGATTGAATCAGGTTGGTTGCCTTACCCAATGTACCATGCTTCGATCCCCAAGACTCACATCTTTGAGTAGAAAAGTTGTAAAGAACCCTTGAGGTTTAAATTTAATAGAAAAATTTAAATGTTATAAATATTTCAAATATTATAATACATTTCTTTCCCTTCTTGTTTCTCACTTTTTAGGAGTTATATTAGGTTGATTTTCTCAAAATGAATTTATGTATAATATAATTTTCTCCTATCAGAATTTTCCCATTGTTTGTATATATAATAATTTGCTAATAAAATGTTTTTCCTTCTACAAACTGAGATATTAACAATGTGGCACTTAAGTACATGATTTTGTTATGAAAACTATAGACAATAGTTTTCACAATTCCACATTTTTCCCACAGTATATTTTGATAATTATTTTATTTAAGAACTCTGGTTACAAATTTATTCATAATAAAGTTTCAGCCATAGAATGTACATCACCTTTCATCAGTGCACTTTCCTCCCCAACCAATGTCCTCAGTTTCCCTCCCACTCACTCACCCCCTTATCTCAGGCCCTTGAGCTTGTATCCAGATTCTGGCTACTGTAAATAATGCTGGGAGAACCATAGGAATGTAGAGTGATTTTTTTTTGGTGTTTTGGGGGTCCTAGGGTACATCCCTAGGAGTAGTATTGCTGGATCATATGGAAACTCAATATCTAGTATTTTGAGGACTATCCCTATTGTCTTCCAAAAATACTGAACCATTAGACATTCCACCAGCAGTGAATAAGAGTCCCTTTCACTCAGCATGTATGCCAGCACTGATTATTCTTATTCTTTGTGAGGTATGCAGTCTCCCACAGAGTGTTTTAAAGATTCTTTTAGTACAAGTTATTTGGTTTTATTGGCATAAAGGTGTTTACATGGGCACCTTTATTCCCTTTTCTAGAAAACCTGATAGTACTTACCAAGAGTTATAGTAGTGATAATAATAGTATTCGTGAATATATTTGTTGACTTCTTATTTTCTGTGTATGTCATCATAAAATCTACATATACTAACCCATTTCATCTCCACAATTATACTATTAATATCTAGAACACAAAGAATTTATGAAACTTTCCCGAGGTCATACAGCTAGTAAATGGCAAGTTTTGTATCCAAAAAAGAGCAATATGATTCATAATCCAGAGATAGAGCATTGAACTATAACTATGATGCCTTTTATTGTGTTGGATTTTAATATTTCTAGATCCAGATATTTCATTTTGGGAATCAACTGAGAGCAAAAAGTCCTAATCATGGATATTGTTCTTTGAAAGAAGATTTACAACACAGTATTAATATGTCTCTGGAAGCAATCCTAATGTCCAAACACTGGGAAACAATTGAGTAAATGTTGCAGAACCAAATAGTTGGCAATTTCATACCATTAAAAATGGTAACCAGAAGCCTGGAGCAATAGCACAGCAGGTGTAACATTTGTTTGCCTTGTACACAGCCGACCCAAGTTGGATCCCCAACATCCCTTATGGTCCTTGAGCCTGCCAGGAGTAATTTCTGAAAGAAGAGCCAGGAATGATTCCTGAGCATTCTGGTTTTGGCTAAAAAACAAACAAACAAGCAAGGCAAAACAAAAACGGTTACCATAGCATTTAAATAAAAAAGGTATATTAACATATACTACTTTTCTAGATTATATCAAAAGAATATTTGAGTTTGGGACACATCTGGTGGTGGTCAGTGTTTACTCCTAATTCTGTCATCAAAGATTATTCTTGAAAGTGGGGGGCCCGGAGAGATAGCACAGCGGTGTTTGCCTTGCAAGCAGCTGATCCAGGACCAAAGGTGGTTGGTTCGAATCCCAGTGTCCCATATGGTCCCCCGTGCCTGCCAGGAGCTATTTCTGAGCAGACAGTCAGGAATAACCCCTGAGCAAAGCCAGGTGTGGCCCAAAAACAAAACAAAACAAAACAAAAAAAAAAAAAAAAGAAAGTGTTCAGGTGACATATGTTGTACCAGGAATCTAATTATAGTTGGACACATGCAAGGCAAATTCCTTAACATCTTTCTTATTTCTCTATCGTATGAAAGCATAGTTTATATTTAATTTTTGTCTCACAATACTATTATTAATGATTTTTCATGAAAAGATATTTTAAAATATAAATTACTTTATTTAAAAACCATGTACCACATAATTGACATAGTTGATCATAATACATTTATTTCCAGATAAGTGGGAGTAAAATTATTAAAAAAGAAAAGAAGAAAAGGAGGAAAGAGTACAACAAAAAGAAAATTTGTGAAAACCATTGTATCTCACAATGAGGTCATTAAGACATTGTTAGAAGATTTATTAAGCTCTTGTGCTAGTTGATCATCGTATTACTTTAATTGTTTCAGATTATTAGGGATTGGATGACAATATTTAAAAAAATAAGTACCATGTGGTTCAGAAAGTCTAAGCACCATTGCAATAATGCAGCCTTCACAGAGCATAATTTTAGCTTCCAGGGCTTCCAGAAGAATGAGAAGGTAGGAGAAGGGTGCCCACACTCACTCCAAAAAAGTCCTGGTAATGTCAATCCAAATTCTGGCATACCTGGAGTTTGGGTCTGATTGGTGTCTCTGTAGAGAGCCATACATGAGTGGTGAAGCAGAGCCACTGGTAAAACAGTGATTGTGGGTGATGGGTGCAGCAGACATGGCTTTAGCAGGGCAGGAATTTGGCCCACCCTCTACTTCTGAGATTACCAGCTTTTAGCTGCATGACTGGTGTACCCATAATTTTCTTGGTATACATCTCTTTCAAAAACAGGGTGAATCTATGGAGTTGATCTGAATGCAGACATAGTGACTACATTAGATGAAAGAATAGGTTTTTTTTCCTTTAATGTTTGTAAGAAGTGATCTTTTATCTTATTTATTTCTTATATTTATTTTCTTACTCTTTTTTCTTTTTTATTAAATCTTTATTTAAACACCTTGATTAAAAATATGATTGTAGTTGACTTACAGTCATGTAAAGAACACCCCCCCCTTCACCAGTGCAACATTCCCATCACCAATGTCCCAAATGCCCCTCAACCCCACCCCACCCCGCCTGTACTCTAGACAGGCTTTCTATTTCCCTCATTCATTCACATTGTTATGATAGTTCTCAGTGTAGTTATTTCTCTCACTGCACTCATCACTCTTTATGGTGAGCTTCATGTTGTGAGATAGACCTTCCAGCCCTCCTCTCTATTGTCTCTGAGAATTATTGCAAAAATGTTTTTTATTTTTCTTAAGAGCCATATATGAGTGAGACTATTTTGCATCTATCTCTCTCCCTCTTGTTTATTTCACTCAGCATAATAAATTCCATGTACATCTTATATAGGAAAATTTCATGACTTTATCTCTCCTGATGGCTGCATAATATTCCATTGTGTATATGTATGTACCGAAGTTTCTTTAGCCATTCATCTGTTGAAAGGCATCTTGGTTGTTTCCAGAGTCTGGCTATTGTAAATAGCACTGCAGTGAATATAAGTGTGAGGAAGGGATTTTTGTATTGTATTTTTGTGTTCCTAGGGTATATCCCTAGGAGTGGTATAGCTGGATCATATGGAAGCTCAATTTTCAGTTTTTGGTGAAAGAATAGTTTTAAGAGGCCTAAATTCAAAAGGAATACAGTAAAAAAAATACAATAGTAATTATATGTTTACATTTTAAAATCATTTTTATAGAAACATTGAGATAATACTAACTTTATTAAAAAATCCTGAAAGCTATAGATTATCAAGTAATAAATGATAACACATCTGAGATAGAAAATTTCTAAGTAGGAAATGGGGAAAGTTGCAAATGGATCATAGGATTCTTTGAAGTATTTAAAGTCTAGAAATTGGGCATCAATCTAAAAAGTGAAATGAGGGAAAATTAAAGTAACTGGAAATGTTTTCATGGTCAAGAAATAATTAAAGTTCTATTATTTTTTTACTTGTTTTGTATAGGAGACTACCCAAATTTCAACATCAGCAATGGCAGAAGGATTGTTTTGGAAATATTATAACAATAGATTTCTGGACTAGATAGGTCAATGCATCTCTGGATTAGGCTGTTCTTTCATGCTCTTTACACAAAAGATGCTCCTTCAATAGCACTTGACATAGTTCATCATTTTCTTTTTCTTGAGTCATCTATTCAGTTGACTTTCAGATATTTCTTTTTTTATTTTCAGATATTTCTATTTTGATTCTCTTTATTCCTCATTTCAATAATCTTTATCAATTTATTTTGCTAGTTCTTTACCATTTCCTCAACCTTTAAATAGTTGAAGTACCTTGGGATTCTTCTCTTCATCTGCTTCTTGATACACATTATTAATTGTTGAATCTTATTAAATTTTAGGACTTTAAATAAAATATATCAAGTTTATATCTACCACCTATTCCTTGATTATCATATCACCTAGATATATTAAACTTACTATGAGCAAAACTGAATTCTTTCTTTTCTCTAAAGCTTACTTTCCAGTATTTCTGTCATCTGAGTAAATGATAATCCCATGTTTCCAATGTTTAAATAAAAGCCTTGGAGATATCATTGATTCTTTTCTCTATTATCTTAAAATCACCTTGTTAATAAATTCAGAAAATAGATGCATAAGAGAATCACATCTGGATCGTATGGGAGCTCGATTTCCAGTTTTTGGAGGAATCTCCATATCGCTTTCCATAAAGGTTGAACTAGACGGCATTCCCACCAGCAGTGGATACGATCCAGCTATACCACTTCTAGGAATATACCCTAGGAACACAAAAATACAATACAAAAACCCCTTCCTTACACCTATATTCATTGCAGCACTATTTACCGTAGCAAGACTCTGGAAACAACCAAGATGCCCTTCAACAGACGAATGGCTAAAGAAACTGTGGTACATATACACAATGGAATATTATGCAGCTGTCAGGAGAGATGAAGTCATGAAATTTTCCTATACATGGATGTACACGGAATCTATTATGCTGAGTGAAATAGTCAGAGAGAGAGAGAAAAACGCAGAATGGTCTCACTCATCTATGGGTTTTAAGAAAAATGAAAGACATTCTTGCAATAATAATTTTCAGACACAAAAGAGAAAAGAGCTGGAAGTTCCAGCTCACCTCAGGAAGTCACCACAAAGAGTGATGAGTTAGTTAGAGAAATAACTACATTTTGAACTGTCCTAATAATGAGAATGTATGAGGGAAATGGAGAGCCTGTTTAGAGTACAGGCAGGGTTCTGGTGGGGAGGAGGGAGACTTGGGACATTGGTGATGGGAATGTTGCACTGGTGATGGGTGGTGTTCTTTACATGGCTGAAACCCAAGCACAATCATGTATGTAATCAAGGTGTTTAAATAAAAAAAAAGAGAGAATCACATCTAAACACCAATTTGAGTACCACCCTGGTCCAAGGCATCCCTATAACACGCCCAAGTTGATACAATAACCTTTTATTTTTATTTTTATTTTTTTTTTTATTTTTAGGGGAGAGCACGCACGCAGTCCCCCACTACCATAAATTATGCAGTTGAGTTTCCCACATGTGGGGAAATCGCAGGGGTCAGCACGCCTGGAGTGCAATGAGCGAGCCTCACCCTGGGGAAACCACCTTCGTGATCATGGAATCGCCCCTGCCAGGTAAGTATGATACAATAACCTTTTAACTATAGTTCCTATGACTATGCTTGAACCCTACAGCCTGTGTTCCACATAACAATTAGAATAGTTATTTCCCTTAGTACTTATAACCTCACTTCTTGAGTTTACAAAGATATTGGAAAAATTTCTGCCTCGGGAGTTTTGCCCATTTGTTAGTTTGGAATGCTCTTCCTCTAAACACCCACTTAACTGAATGTGGCACCCTCAGTACCTTGTATATATCAGGCCTTTGTACAAAGAATCTTCTCAGTGAGGTTTTTTAAATAACCATTTACCCTTGCTCTAGCTTTCCCTCTCTCCCATTTTTTAAATATAATTTTTATTTTAATTATAGAGGCTTTCATAACTTTCACAGTAATATTTTAGGTACATATTAACATTCAATCAGGGGAATTCCCATTTTACTTTTGTTTTCACATCATTTTTTAACAAACCAAATTTTTAGTGATAAACCAGATTTTTTTTGCAAAAACCGGCTCCCTGTGTGTGACACCAGGCGGGGAAAATCCGCGAAAGTACACCGGCCCAGTGGGGCCCAACTGTGAAAAACTGTGAGTGTGACCTGTCTATGTCTGTCTACTGTCCTCTTGCGTGAAACTCTTGCGAGTGGGGCAAAAAGAGGCTCCAGAAACCTCGCTCGCCCACACGCCATTTTCAGGGAGGGACTACAGAGCATGAAAACCGGCAAGGCTTTGCAAAAGCCGGCTCCCTGTGTGTGACACCAGGCGGGGGAAATCCGCGAAGTACAACGGCCCAGTGGGGCCCAACTGTGAAAAACTGTGAGTGTGACCTGTCTATGTCTGTCTTCTGTCCTCTTGCGTGAAACTCTAACCAGTGGGGCAAAAAGAGGCTCCAGCGGAGCACGGCCGCTCTGCTTCGCTACGGGGCCATGCACTCTTTCTAAGGAAAGAACACCATTGCAACAAGAAGGAAAAATCACACTAAGAACAGCGCTATATCACAGAAGCAAACATTTCTCTCCGGACTGTCCTCTCTGTTGTATGCTCGGGCCTAAGATTTGACCCAGTGTGAGGCTTCATCCACGGAGGACTCCCCTCCCTTAGAGGCAAGTCAGCCCATCCAGAAAGGGAGGAGCCAGAGGAGTGTGCTGCCTGCATCATATAGACAATGAATACCACCACAACACGTAGAAAAACCCACAATACAAGTGTGACAATGGGGAAACAATGCAGGACAGAATCAGACATAGAGAATGAAGATGACAATTCTGAGGACCAGATAATGACCAACCAACTAATCAACCTCTCAGATAAGGACTTTAGACTAGCAATATGGAAGATGCTCAAAGATCTCCAAGAAACCATGGATCGAGTTGAACAGAACACTAATAAGAACGAAGAAAATATGAAGACAGAAATCACAAAACTCTAAACTGAAATAACATGTCAACTAACAGGACTGAAAAAGTCAGTAAACGAAGTGAATGACAAAATGGATAAGCTCTGGGACAGGGTATCAGAAGCTGAGAATAGACTTGGTGCTGTGGAAGAGGAGATACATAACAATTCCATACAGACGGAGAGATTGGACAAAAAACTTAAAGCAAATGAGCAGACAATGGAAAAATTAGTCAAAGAATGGGAACAGATGAAAATAGAAGTCTATGATAAGCTCAACAGAAACAACTTAAGAATCATTGGAGTCCCAGAGACCCAGAAAGAAAATTTCCAGGAAGAATCAACGGTCAAGAACATCATTAAAGAGAAACTTCCAGAGCTAAAGAATATATGTGATCAAATCCTGCATGCTCGAAGAGTACCAACCAAAAGAGACCCCAGAAAAACCACCCCAAGACACATCCTAGTCACAATGACAAATCCCACAGATAGAGACAGAATTCTGAAAACAGTGAGATCAAAAGGGGAAATCACGTTCAAGCAAGCTTTCCTGAGATTTACAGCAGACCTGTCACCAGAAACACTCAATGCCAGAAAGCAGTGGTGGGATATTGTGACAAGACTGAATGAAATGAATGCTTCACCCAGAAAACTATACCCAGCAAAACTCACTTTCCGGTTTGACGGAAGAGTACATGGTTTCACAGACAAAAAACAGCTCAGAAACTTCACAGACACAAAACCAGTCTTAAGAGAAAAACTGAAAGACCTAATCTAAGACAAGACTAACCAAAAGACACACCAAATTTTGAAATAAAGATGGCGTTAAATCCCAGACAATTCTTTCTCTCAACGTCAATGGACTAAATGCACCAGTTAAGAGACACAGAGTGGCTAAATGGATCAAAAAACTCAATCCAACCTTCTGCTGCCTACAAGAAACGCACCTGAATAGTCAGAACAAACATAGACTCAAAATAAAAGGCTGGAGAAAAATTATCCAAGCAAACAACACCCATAAAAAAGCTGGAGTGGCCATACTAATATCAGATAATGCAAACTTTATACTCAGGAAGGTTGTAAGGGACAAAGACGGACATTTTATATTAATCAAGGGGTACGTAGAGCAGGAAGAATTCACTCTCCTAAACATATATGCACCGAATGAGGGGCCAGCAAAATATTTAATACAACTGTTGACAAATCTGAAAAATAATATCAACAACAACACAATAATTCTGGGGGACCTTAACATGGCTTTGTCAACACTGGATAGGTCAACCAGACTGAAACCCAACAAGAATATACTAGACCTGAGGAGAGAAATGGAAGAAAGAGGCCTAGTGGATATATATAGGACACTCCATCCCCAGAAACCTGGATACACATTCTTCTCCAATGTACATGGGACATTCTCAAGGATAGACTACATGCTGGCACATAAAACATACCTCTATAAGATCAAGAGGATAGAAATTTTGCAGGCTACCTTCGCTGACCACAAGCCTCTGAAATTATTTGTGAACTCCAAAGGGACTCAGAAGAAACACTTTAACACCTGGAAGTTAAACAGCCTCATACTCAATAACCAGTGGGTCCGAGATGAAAGCAAGGAGGAAATCAAAAGATTCCTGGAAACAAATGACAATAAAGACACAAACTATCAGAACTTATGGGACACAGGAAAAGCAGTACTGAGAGGAAAATTTATAGCTTTGCAAGCACACATCAGGAAGGAAGCAGGAGCTTACCTGAGTAGCTTAATGACACAGCTAATAGAACTAGAAAATGCTCAACAAAAGGACCCAAGAATAGGAAGACAGAAGGAAATAACAAAGCTGAGAGCAGAAATCAACGAAGTGGAAACTCAAAAAACAATCCGAAAGATCAACGAAAGCAGAAGTTGGTTCTTTGAAAAAATAAACAAGATTGATAGACCACTGGCAAACCTAACAAAGAAAGACAGAGAGAGAAACTTGATAACTCGTATTAGGAATAAAAAAGGAGAGATCACTACTGATATGACAGAGATTCAAAGGGTAATCAGAAACTACTTTGAATAACTCTACGCCACTAAAAATGAGAACCTGGAAGAAATGGATAAATTCTTGGACTCTTATAATCTTTCATGGTTGAAGGAAGAGGATGTAGCATATCTAAACACCCCCATCACCATTGATGAAATTAAAACAGTAACCAAATGTCTGCCGAAAAACAAAAGCCCAGGTCCAGATGGATTCACTAATAAATTCTATCAAACTTTCCAAGAGGAACTACTGCCAATCTTGGCAAGACTCTTTCATGAAATTGAACAAACAGAAACACTTCCAAATAGCTTTTATGAAGCCAACATCACCTTGATATCTAAACCAGACAGAGATGCTACCAAAAAAGAAAATTACAGACCAATATTACTGATGAATGCAGATGCAAAGATCCTCAACAAAATCCTGGCAAATAGGATTCAATGCCTCGTTAAAAAGATCATCCACTATGATCAAGTAGGTTTCATCCCAGGAATGCAAGGATGGTTTAACATCCGTAAATCTATCAACATAATACACAACATCAATAACAAGAAAAATAAAAACCACATGATCATATCAATAGATGCAGAGAAAGCATTTGATAAGGTCCAACACCCATTCTTATCAAAACTCTCAGCAAGATGGGAATGGAGGGAACCTTTCTCAGTATAGTGAAGGCCATCTACCACAAGCCAGTGGCAAATATTATCCTCAATGGATAAAAACTAAAAGCCTTCCCTCTAAATTCTGGCACAAGAAAAGGCTGTCCTCTCTCACCACTCCTATTCAACATAGCACTGGAAGTACTTGCTATAGCGATTAGGCAAGAAAAGGATATCAAGGGAATCCAGATAGGAAAGGAAGAAGTCAAGTGCTCACTGTTTGCAGATGACATGATACTCTACTTATAAAACCCTAAAGACTCTATCAAAAAGCTTCTAGAAACAATAGACTCATATAGCAAGGTGGCAGGCTACAAAATTAACACACAAAAATCAATGGTCTTTCTCTACACCAATAGTAATAAGGATGAAATGGACATTAAGAAAACAACCCCATTCACAATAGTGCCACACAAACTCAAATATCTTGGAATCAACTTGACTAAATATGTGAAGGACCTATACAAGGAAAACTATAAAACTCTGCTCCAAGAAATAAGAGAGGACACACGGAAATAGAAATGCATACCCTGCTCATGGATTGGCAGGATTAACATCATCAAAATGGCAATACTCCCCAAGGCATTATACAGATTTAATGCCATCCCTCTAAAGATACCCATGACATTCTTCAAAGAAGTGGATCAGACACTTTTGAAATTCATTTGGAACAATAAACACCCTCGAATAGCTAAAGCAATCATTGGGAAAAAGAATATGGGAGAAATTACTTTCCCCAAATTTAAACTGTACTACAAAGCAATAGTTATCAAAACAGCATGGTATTGGAATAAGGACAGGTCCTCAGATCAGTGGAATAGGCTTGAATACTCAGAAAATGCTCCCCAGACATACAACCACCTAATTTTTGATAAAAGGAGCAGGGAATCCTAAATGGAGCAGGGAAAGCCTCTTCAACAAGTGGTGTTGGCAAAATTGGATAGCCACTTGCAAAAAATTGAACTTAGACCCCCAGCTAACATCATGTACGAAGGTAAAGTCCAAATGGATTAAAGACCTCGATATCAGCCCCAAAACCATAAGATATAAAAAGAACAGCACATAGGCAAAACACTCCAGGACATTACAGGCATCTTCAAGGAGGAAACTCCCCTCTCCAAGCAAGTGAAAGCAGAGATTAACAGATGGGAATATATTAAGCTGAGAAGCTTCTGCACCTCAAAGGAGATAGTGCCCAGGATACAAGAGCCACCCACTGAGTGGGAGAAACTATTCCCCCAATACCCATTAGATAAGGGGCTAATCTCCAAAATATACAAGGCATGACAGAACTTTACAAGAAAAAAACATCTAACCCGATCAAAAAATGGGGAGAAGAAATGAACAGACACTTTGACAAGGAAGAAATACACATGGCCAAAAGACACATGAAAAAATGTTCCACATCCACTAATCATCCAGGGAGATGCAAATCAAAACCAAAGATGAGATACCCACCTCACACCCCAGAGAATGGCACACATCACAAAGAATGAGAATAAACAGTGTTGGCGGGGGATGTGGAGAAGAAAGGAACTCTTATCCACTGCTGGTGGGAATGCCATCTAGTTCAACCTTTATGGAAAGCGATATGGAGATTCCTCCAAAAACTGGAAATCAAGCTCCCATCTACGATCCAGCTATACCACTCCTAGGAATATACCATAGGAAACTCAAAAATACAATACAAAAACCCCTTCCTTACACCTATATTCATTGCCAGCACTATTTACCATAGCCAGACTCTGGAAACAACCAAGATGCCCTTCAACAGTATGAATGGCTAAAGAACTGTGGTACATATACACAATTGAATATTATGCAGCTGTCAGAAGAGATGAAGTCATGAAATTTTCCTATACATGGATGTACACGGAATCTATTATGCTGAGTGAAATAAGTCAGAGAGAGAGAGAAAAACGCAGAATGGTCTCACTCATCTATGGGTTTTAAGAAAAATGAAAGACACCCTTGTAATAATAATTTTCAGACACAAAAGAGAAAAGAGCTGGAAGTTCCAGCTCACCTCAGGAAGCTCACCACAAAGAGTGATGAGTTTAGTTAGGGAAATAACTACATTTTGAACTGTCCTAATAACGAGAATGTATGAGGAAAATGGAGAGCCTGTCTAGAGTACAGGCGGGGGTTGGGTGGGGAGAAGGGAGACTTGGGACATTGGTGATGGGAATGTTGCACTGGTGATGGGTGGTGTTCTTTACATGACTGAAACCCAAACACAATCATGTATGTAATTAAGGTGTTTAAATAAATTTAAAAAAATAAAAACATAAACTGATTATTGCCTTTTTAAGGGTCTCACAGAGGCTGAAAGTTTTATATTTTATTAACTACCTTTTCAGTACCTAAAAAGTGGTGGGCTCTCAGTAAACAGAATGAGAAGAACGAGACACTGCTGATGTGGAAGTAAGAGAATATTTTTTCAGAATATTTGTGGTTTGGTGGGCTTCCTCTAGCAGTGCTCAGCATTCACTTCTGACAGTATTCAGGGTACCATATTTGGTGTAGGGATCAAGTGTAGTAGAATTCAAGCAAGGAAATTGTTTACCTGCTGTTCTATGTCTCTGGCCTGATGATATTTTTATATTGGAAGCTGTGTATCTCTTAGTAGTAGTAGCTTTTAGTATCTCTCTAGTAGTAGCTACACTACTACAACCTAAGCCACAGTATGCACATAGGCTGTACAGAAAATAGGACATCTTATATCTTGAGAGAGAAAATTAAATATAATGATACTTGGGTTCCAATTAAAATTTCCTGATTGTTTACCTTATAGAAATTATTACAACGATGTTGATCACAACTAGGACTACTTCACAACTAGTTTACTGGTATGTGGCACTTTTAGTGTTACAATTCTGTTTTTGTTTTGGGGTCACACACTGCGGTGCTTGAGAATTACTCCAGGCTCTGCACTCAGAAATCCCTCCCCGGGGCCAGAGTGGTGGCGCAAGTGGTAAGGCAAACCCCTTGCACACACTAACTTAGGACAGAGTGAGGTTAGATACCCCGTCGTCCCACATGGTCCCCCAAACCAGGAGCAATTTTTGAGCGTATAGCCTCAGAAATAGTCACACCCTGAGCATCACCGTGTATGACTCAAAAACAAAACCAAAAACAAACAAAAGAAATTCCTCCTGGGAGGCTTAGGGGACCATACTGGATGCCAAGAATCGAATATAGGTCTTTCCCAGGTGGGCTGCATGCAAGGCAAATGCCTAACCACTGTGCGATCTCTCCAGCCCTTCAGTGTTACAATTTTTTGTTTGGTTTTTGTTTTTTCAGCCACACCCTGTGACGCTTGGGTGTTACTCCTGGCTATGCGGTCAGAAATCGCTCCTGGCTTGGGGACCATATGGGACGCCTAGAATTGAACTGAGGTCTGTTCTGTGTCACCCACGTGCAAGGCAGATGCCCTACTACTGCACTATCACTCTGGCCCCTAAGAGTTACACTTATTATCCAGAAACTAGAAAGATAGCACAAGTGTTAAGATTCCTAGAAGACCAAACTTAACTCTACTTATATTCTACCTTCACTCACTAGATTGATGGTTTGGTTATTACATAATTCTGTATTTAAACTGATTTCCTTTCAGAATTGTGAAGACATTCTTTCATTGCTTTAAACATAGCTTTATAAAATTATCTGGAGGAGTTGGGAGGGGAATAAAAAATTATCTGGACCACTCAGCACATCAGTTCAGGGTGGTCCAGATAATCATCGACAAGAAGCAGTACCTCTTCCTTAGGTGCTTGCACTGAACTGCTGGTCCAGTGACTGAGAATTGCTGAAAATGTCTCTCAGTTCACTTAACTCCCAGTACTGCATGGAAGCTCCCCCCTGACAGTCCAAGAAAACTGAGGTAGTGGGGTCATCTTCGTGTGTGTGTGTGTGTGTGTGTGTGTGATTTTTTTCTTTATTTAAGCACCATGATTACATACATGATAGTAGTTGGATTCCAGTTATTAAAAAGGGGTCATCTTCTATATGCAGAAAATACTACCTGCATAATTAGAGCTCCTCCACTACAATCAAATTTATAAAAAATAGTATCAAGATTTCCAGACTTCAGAGTAATCTTCAGTTTGAAAGGCTGAGATTAAATTAGAAGTAATTTGGAGAAAAATATATATTGCATTGTGTAGGAAAAATTACTGGTATTCATAGAGATTAATGAATATTATAATCAAGAAAGGTATGATATCAGAACTTAAGAAAAGAAAATTAGAAAATTAATACAGATGCTTTAAGAGTAGATTTTTCTAGTAAGACAGAAGAGAGATCATAGAGGAGAGGAATCATTATCTAAATAATTCAAGGACAATCTATTGAGCAGAAAGACTTGACTTCTTCATTTTTATAAGGACATTCTCTTTGACTAGCATATTGGGGGAAATCAAATCCAACATATAAAGGCAACACAATTTGAAATTTCAGATTAGTTAAAGAGAAGATCGTACAAGAGAGGAAAAATGGGTCACTTGCATACATAAAAAGGAGCAATATGAAAAACCAAGGACTTCTGAATATTAGCACAGAATGTTTAAAGCAATGAAAGAATGTCTTCACAATTCTGAAAGGAAACCAGTTTAAATACAGAATTACATAATAAGCTAAGCCATCAATCTAGTGAGTGAAAGTAGAATAAAAACACCCTGTACCCATTTTTATCTATCTTGTACTTTTCTTATTTATAAAAAAAGCTACTGAAGGACATTCTTCATTAAAGCAAGATAATAGACCATGAGAAAAGGGAAGTCTGCATGAAGTAAAGACAAAAAATGAATCAGAAGAAAAATCCCCAGAACAATGTTTTTGTCTGTTTTGGTGCCACACCAAGCAATACTCAGGGATCACTCCTAACTCTGCACTCATTTGTTATTCCTGGGGGTGCTCAGGAAATCAGAGAGGATGCTGGGATGGAACTCAGGTGGGCTAGTGCAAGACAAATGTCCTACCATCTGTACTATCTCTCTGTCTCCCTTCTCTTTCTTCTCTCACTTCTTTCACTCTCCCCTCTTTCACTCTCTCTTCTTTCATCTCACCAGACAATTTTGAAGGGATATTTAGAGATATGAATTGTAAATACAATGTAGAGGACAACTAGCCCAGAAGCCTACCAGTGCTAAGAATAGAGAAGACATTCTTTAAGAAAAAATGAGTAGTTAACAAGTAGTTTATTTTCTTAAAGAATGTTTAAATAACAGGTAGGGCACTTAGGGTTGAAATCTCTGAAAACCACAAGGAAACAAAGCAAAGATAACATAGAAAACATGGACTGAGGGGTTGGAGCGATTGTACAGCTATAGAGTGTTTTCCTTGCACATGGCTGACCCAGGACAGACATCGGATCAATTCCCTGGTGTCCCATATGGTCCCCCGAACCAGGAGCGATTTTTGAGCACAGAGCCAGGAGTAACACCTGAACATCACTGGATGTGGCACAAAAACAAACAAACAAACAAAAAAACATGATCTGAAACAATAGAGAAATGCTCATAGTTTAAGGCTCAGTTGTAAATAGCATATAGAAAATATCATATGACAGTGAATATCAAACCAAAAATATAAAAACTTCACAGAAAATATAAAGGTTGGAATAACATACCTATGGGCATGAATAACTGAAGGAAAAGAGGAACTCCCCATTCCCCATTTTCTATATTGGGAAATCAGTAGATAGTGCATAACCCTGATAAAAAGAAGTCAATCAAGTATGTTACTTGGAGAATCAGAGAACAAAAGAGAAAAACTTAAAAATTTGAAAGATATTATATATAGAGAGCTGGACAGTCATAGTGAAAGTGAGGGAGAAAGTGGACAATGCTGTTTTAAAATCACATAAAACTTTTTATTTCCTTAATTTTCTTAAATTTTTGTTTTTAGGCCCACCCAACTCTGCTCAGGAGTTACTCCTGGCTGTACACTCAGGAATTACTCCTGGTAGTACTCAGGGGATGACATGGGCACCAGGGGGTTGGGGGTTGAATCTGAGTCAGCCCTGTATAAGGCAAATACCCTACCTGCAGTACAATTTCTCTAGTCCTCCATAACTTTTGAATTTTAAGAAAATACTTTGAGTATCATTGCATCAGAGGAAAGGAGTAAAATATAAAAGTTTTAATGTGGGCCTGGAGAGATAGCACAGCGGCGTTTGCCTTGCAATCAGCCAATCCAGGACCTAAGGTGGTTGGTTCAAATCCCAGTGTCCCATATGGTCCCCCGTGCCTGCCAGGAGCTATTTCTGAGCAGACAACCAGGAATAACCCCTGAGCACCGCTGGGTGTGACCCAAAAACCAAAAAAAAAAAAAAAGTTTTAATGCATCTTACCATGTAAACACATCATATAACAATAGCTCCTATTCACCAACATTTCATAAAGGTTAGCCTTTGTGATCTTATCAATCTGTGTTCCCAGCTTTTATAGTTATTTTAATGGGATAATATATGTGTTTATTTTTGCTCCTGCTTTCACTTACTAATATATTTGTAATATTCATATATGTTGTTATGTGTAACACAATTTATAATATCACTGGGTAAGAGTCTATTTAAAGAAATGATAAAAAGCACCCCTGTTATGAATGGTCTTCTGTGTCATCTCCAGTTTTAGAATTATTTCATTCTTTTCTTTGCTGGTGATCACAGTTAAGTTGTCAGAACCTGGTAGAAAGCTCAAGGCCTCATACTTGCCTCAAATGATGTAAGCCTTCAATATGTCTTTCTAGGTCTTTGAGCCTTCTTGTACATTTATATATGCATGCTTAAAATGAGGATGTTTAATCCTAGTGTAACAGGAAGATATAACAAGAAGATTTAGTATGAGAAAATCGTATAAATGACTACAACTGCATAAATCCATTTAACCACCACAAAAACTTTTAGATTCTGCCATCTGCAAGACAATAGGTGCTTAGGTATCAGTGGTGACAACCATTGAGGCTACTGCCTTCTGGGGCTTAAAGTAAGAGGGAGCAAAGGGATGAGAAACAGAAAACATTATTAAATGTCTTATGAGTATATAAAAGCAAAACTATAGTGATCAACCCTAATTGCGGTAGTTCTTCTGAGACTTGAAAGAAAACATTAACTGGGAGTAGGGAATAAAGTGGGCATAGGAGAAAATGGGAGGGAAAGTCTTCAAAGGAGGAAAGGACAAACACTCTAAAAGGAAAATTTGAGTCAAGTCAGAATGGTTGGCACACAGGGAAGGAGGAGGAGTCCTTGGCTGTTCTGAAAGCCATAAGAAGGCCAAGCCAGCTAAGAACTGAAAGGACTCCACTGGGTTAAGACACAGGGGATCATTGGCAACATTAGCTGAAGCATTTCAGGAGCCTGCTGGTAACAGACCAATCCAGGGATAAGTAAACAGTGAGAAAAGGAAAATAAAATAACTGGACAAAGATATGTAAAAATTTAAAGTTGTGAAAAAATTTAAAAGTTGTGTATTAAATTTTGATAAGAGTATATGCTTTTATTCCTCATCCTTCAGATCTAAAGAAAAATTGAACTAGTTCTCACATTTAAAGATTTGCATGAAGGTCAGAAGTTCTGTTGATTTTAAAGAGAGTATGTATGCACAGTTTTATTCTTAGTCCTTCTGGATTATGTTATCCTCTACATTGGAAAGATAAAATACTTTGATTATATCAGGAATAATGTTTTCACAGTATGGCAAAAACATTTTGAGATGTAGGAATAACAAAAAATGTGGAAACTTGGGAGTCCTCATTTTCATTAAGACTAAACACACACACACACACACACACACACACACAAACTTTATTAACATGAAACACATGGTGGTGTGAGGTCAGTCAATCTGATTATTTTAGTTTGGCCCTGAATCAGGCAGAGTTTCACAGCCTCAAGTACATTCATGATACAGGATGGAGCCAAAATATATTCTGCCACAAACAGAGGTTTAAATTTATGAAAATAAATTCTTTCTTTAGGGAATGCATAGCTTTGCCAGTAATATTCTACATATTTATTTATGCTAAAGGCTCATTAAAAAGATGAAAGGCTTTATTTTTTTTGAAAGGCATAAGGCATAAGAATCTAGGTAATAGTCAATATTTGAGACAAGATTGTTTTCTTCCTCATGAATTCTTAAGCCACTATCACACTATTTCTCTGAAAACTTTTAATAATGTATTGTTACCTATGTCCTTTCTTTTGTAATTTAGTAATTCATCTCTAATTTTCTTATTCATCAAACTTTCACTTAAAATAAGCTTAATGAATATTATTCAATTTATATATAAACAAGTTTATTCAGCATTGCAGTGACAAGAATAAAAACTATCTTTTTATAATTGTTTGTTTTTTTTCTTTAAACTTAACTTAGTTTTCAATTCTCTTTTAGCTACTAAGGTAATTAATCTGACAGGATCTATATATTGCATCAAACTTTGATTTAAGTAAATAGTTTGTCGACCAGAATGTTGGTCCAAAATTTGAACCAACTTTTCCTAGTCATACCTTTCCTTAGCTAGTTTTATCAACAGCCATGATGTCTTAAAATTAACATTATAATTATAATAACATAACCCATTGAGTTAATTTGCTCCTGCACCCTCTATTTCAAAGAAATAGTTATTCATTATCCTTAATTTGCAAAACACACTTTATTTTTTAATTTCATATTTAACATAATGAGATACAAAATTAATTTATTCAGAATCTTACAGAAACAGAATTGCTGAGACAGGACTAGCACACAATTATCAAGTCCCAGTGCTGACTTTGTGTACAGTCAATCCTCTTGTAGCCAAAATAATCCCTTCATCTATCATTCCATCTGCCCATTCATAACCCATCCCTCCACCTATTTATTCACAACATAATGTTATTATGCTAGGTACTAAGCTAAACTCAATAGAGAAACTAATTGTTACAGCTCTAAAGAATTCACATTAGTTGATGAATACACATAATAGGCAATTCATAAAAAGTGACAAATAAGTAGGGCCTATTATATGAAGAAAAGAAAGTAAAGGAGAGACAGCAAAAAGAAAGAAAAAGGAAGGAAGGAAGAAAAATGAAAGAGAGAAAAGAAAGATAAAAGAAGAAAGAAGAAAAAGAGAAAGAAAGAAAGAAAGAAAGAAAGAAAGAAAGAAAGAAAGAAAGAGAAAGAAAGAAAGAAAGAAAGAAGAAAGAAAGAGAAAGAAAGAAAGAAAGAAAGAAAGAAAGAAAGAAAGAAAGAAAGAAAGAGAAAAAAGAAAGAAAGAGAAAGAAAGAAAGAAGAAAGAAAGAAGAAAGAAAGAAAGAAAGAAAGAAGAAAGAAAGAAAGAAAGAAAGAAAGAAAGAAAGAAAGAAAGAGAAGAAAAAGATAGAAAGAAAGAAAGAGAAGAAAGAAAGAAAGATGAAAGAAAGAAAGAAAGAAGAAAGAAAGAAAGAAAGAAGAAAGAAAGAAAGAAAGAAGAAAGAAAGAGAAAGAAAGAAAGAAAGAAAGAAAGAAAGAAAGAAAGAAAGAAAGAAAGAAAAAGAAAGAAAGAAAGAAAGAAAGAAAGAAAGAAAGAAAGAAAGAAAGAAAGAAAGAAAGAAAGAAAAAGAGAAAGAAAGAAAGAAAGAAAGAAAGAAAGAAAGAAAGAAAGAAAGAAAAAGAAAGAGAAGAAAGAAAGAAAGAAAGAAAAAGAAAGAAAGAAAGAAAGAAAGAAGAAAGAAGAGAAAGAAAGAAAGAAGAAAAAGAAAGAAAGAAAGAAAGAAAGAAAGAGAGAGAAAGAAAGAAAGAAAGAAAGAAGAAAGAAAGAAAGAAAGAAAGAAAGAAAGAAAGAAAGAAAGAAAGAAAGAAAGAAAGAAAGAAAGAAAGAAAGAAAGAAAGAAAGAAAGAAAGAAGGAAAAGGAAGAAATGTGATTACTTGTGCTAAATTTACCAACACTTAATACCAAGCAGTTACAACCTGTCACAGGAAAGTGTATTTAACTTAGTATGGATTTTCTGATCAAAACAAGAAAATTATTCATGAGGTAATCTTCCCTATCTTCCAAAGGAAATTAGGTCATTTACAAAAGACAGAAACCCTTACATTCTCCGTAGGTAGTCCACTTATATATGAAATTGTCCCTTCTGTTACTGTTTACAGCATCCCTTTAACAACTTCTCCCTTTCTGTAATCCTTTGATGCTCTTTTCTATTTTATAGATGAGATGTTTTTCTATTCACAGATAATTTAATGAAGCACTTAAAGTTTTAAATTTATTTGTTTGGATAGTTATTTTTATAGTATTTGAACATTTGGTGGCAGGGCTTGCACTCATACCTGCCAAAACTCACATTCTTTAGTTGTGCATCTTCTAGTTGAAGTGCTTATCAGGGTCACACACATGGTCGCATTTTCAAATGTTTAATTAGTGTCCTAGAGACCATACACTTTGTTATGGGGTTCTGGGAATCTCATATCCCAGAATGGCTGGGATCATACTTAGGAATGAGTGGTAATACCTGGATTGAACTCCCTGTCTCAGTTTACAAAGTAGTCACTTTACTACTGAGATATCTCTGGATAATGGATTTGAAGAAATGACTTAACCATATTTTGTAACATATTTGTAATTTTATGGACATTTGAACTGATGAAGTTCTTTCTATATACAGATGAAGCTATTGTTTTCCCCCAAGCCAACTAGTATGCTGCCAATAATGTTTAGGTTTGAGTTTTTCAAGTATAAAATATTGTACTTCTATAAGAATAATTTTAGATTGTTGTGCAAACTGAGTTTTATAATTTTTTTCCTATGAAGTATGGAACTTGTCTTTCAGTGGAAATTTTACAGCCATGTGAACAAAACAAAACACAAAGGAGCAGTACTAGAAGAAAGCGGAAATAAGGTTGGAGTGCAATCCAACTGGCTCACCTAGCGTTTCATCAAACAAACCCAGACTCCTTGGGGCACTGCTGAAAACCACAAAGGAAAACTGTGTTCTTTCAACTTTGAGTGCCAATGTGTCAATTTGTATCCAATGTGAAAATTAATTTAGGGACTTAAGCTCTAATAACTGAATCCATACTTGACTAATCTAAAAGTGACCAGGCTATGGATAAGAATGTAGGGGGCAGGAGTGGTAGCATAGCAGGTAGGGCATTTGCCTTTCATGAGGTTGACCCCGGTTCAACCCCTGACCATCCCATATGGTCCCCAAGCTTTTTTTTTTTTTTTTTTTTTTTTTTTTTTTTTACCAGAAGTGATATCTGATTGTGGAGCCTGGAGAAACCCTAAGCAAGGCCAGGTGGGGCCCTACAAACATCAAAACAAACACACAAAATAAGAATGTTCTCCACTTTATTAACAAGCTCAGCAATATTTCTGTGATTCATCCAGTTTACCATCACCTTGCTTCCCCCAGCCGCCCTTTCCTGTTTAATATACAGAATGCTTTCAGAGAGTCCTTAAAATCAGTTTTGCCTTCCTCTTCTCAAAAGCCAAACAAGTATTTATGTTGCCTAACCTGTATCATAATCTTCCCTAAAAAAGAGCCATGCCCAGAAAAAAGAAGCACTTCTATTAAAAAAACACAGATAAATTCAAAAGAGGGTATGAAAGATCACATGTTTCTTATAACCAGTATTTATTCAACTTCTTTAAAAATATGAATCACAAAACAAGTATTGTAACTTAGTAATGTCACATACCAATTAAACTGGGGAAAAAATAAAATGAGTGCCATTTCATTGGCAGGACACTTACAATGTATCTATAACAAAGAAAAAGACAATCAAAAATAGCAGGCCCACCAAACTTCAAAGCGGACCACCATCATAGCTTCTTAAGGAGGGTGAGATCAGTAGTGTCATTACAATTCAGTTGTGGGAAATGCCTTCACAACAGGTTTTTCAGGTTACATCTGATGGCAAATAAAGATGATGACTTTCTTTTGGGGTACCAAATTTTATCAGATCATTCTCTTTTCTTTAAAGAGGATGATGGGAAAAATAAAGGAAGCCTTGAGAAAATAGAGAATAAAAATAAATTTATGACATCTTCACATATGTTTCCTTTAGATTTAGCTTACTGAACTCTGTCCTCCCCTTCCAGAAAAGGCCGTTACCACCTATTCACTGAAGCATTCAATCATATGCTTGACTCTCACTGTCCTTCATTCCCATCCTCACTCCTACCTAATTAAACAGATCTGGTGCTTTAGCTTACTAAGTGTATCTTAAATACATGCATTTCTCTTTGTCTTACATGCTCATGTGTTCTTTTCTTTCTATATAAGCATTATAAGTAATTATCTGCATACTTATAGTTTTGTATATCCAATACCTAATTCACCACATGGCATCCCACCTCAATTGGAAGCTGTGTGAAACTAAGGACTAGGCCTATTGTGTTCTCTGTATATTCACAATATCTAGAAGAGAATCTAACTGGAGTGTGTGCTTCGTAAGACAGGGAGGGAGAGAATAAGGAGGGAAGGGGAAAAGGAAATAAATAAGACAAAACTGTGCAATGATCAACTCTTACATTAACTTCCTTATAATTATGTGAAAACAAAAAATAAATAGGAATGTATATATATACACACATATATATAAACAACCCACTTAACTCCCTATCAATGTTTCACTTAAATAGTCACATCCTGCTATGTTAATATTCTAGCTTTTTGTATTTTGAGGTATTAAACTTAAGTATTATGAAACTTTGCAGTTATATGTATTTAAAATTATCACCGTGTACACATTTGTCAATTTTATCTTAGCACAGATGAAATAAAAAGGGACAAATGAAAAGAAGCAAAACCACAAAACCCCTTAAGAGAAGATATAATGTAGTAACAGAAACCAATAATACACATTATGAGTTTAATTATTTTGTTGGTCTTTATATTACTTATGCTCCTGTGAAAATCCTGTTAAACAGCTGCCATTTGACACATTTATGAGTAAATACAAATTTAGCATCTGGAATATTTATTAAGTCCTTGATTTATTCTATGTGTATTTAATTTACCACACGTTGGCTCTTGTGCCAACGATGGATCTTTTGCTTGTTAAGTTTGTCTCTTAATACAGTCACAAGGTGTGTGAACAGAGCCACTCTTTCCCAAATCAAAACACTTTAAGACAGAACTCAGTTTCAACAATCTTTTACAGGAGAAAGGGTCCTTATTTCACCTTTCAAAGAGTCGGACATCTACTTTGATTTGGTAAACAGTAATGTCTACTCCCTGCCTGTCAGCTGCCAAAGGCAGCAAATCACTAACCCCTAAATACCACTCAAGGATTCAGCTTCTAGACTGGATGTTCTTTTTCCGGTTCTATCCAACAATTCTCATGAAAGTTAACCTCATTATGGCCTGTTCCCATCTGCCTTTAGTCTTAGAAAAGGTTAAGACTTTACAGAAGTTTAATGAACCATATCCTGCACTTAGAAATACAGATTTGTTCCTTCTTTGTACTGAAATAAAACAAGTGCAATAAAAAGCAGGAGTGAATCCTCTGAGTCACAGGATATGTGTATAGATCTCATACTAAATGGAGAATTTACTAATTCACCAAGCTGACAGCATGGTTGAGGTTAAGATCCTGGTCTTCATCAATGAACTTTGTAATATTGAGTGAATATTTGAACTTCAGAGTGTGTTTCCACAGTTTATTTATTTTTTCATGTCATATATATATAATAATTTTTATTTTGACCAAAATGGATCACAAATCATTCACAGTAAAATTTTAGGTATCTAGTGACATTGAATCAGGGGCATTCTCACCACCAAAGTTGTTCTCCCTCTCCACCCCATGCAGCCCATATCCTCCTCCTTTGCTCCCTGGGTTGCTAGTGTCCCCTCTGTGTCTAGCTTGTTGTAGATTAGGTATCAATTCTGTTGCCGTGGCTTTGGATTTGGTACCTAAGTCTGATCATTTTTTTATTTCTACTCATGTTCATAGAACACTGTTTGGTCTTGGTAACCTCCATTATTTCCCCTTCAGTTTGTGAGGCGGGACAAGATGGTTCAAGTTATGTGGTTCTGTTTGAAGGAAAGAAGAAAAAAAAGGGGAGGGCAAAAATCAAAAAAGCAAAAAGTGAGAGAAGTCCTTGTAGATATCTCTTTAAGAGAAGAAAGGGAAAAAGGAAGAAAAACATAACAACAATACTAAAAACAAATCAAACTAAAAACCAGAAAAGCACCACAGCAATAAATACAGCAACCAAATAATCCAGGTCCCGAAATAAAACAAAACAGAGCTCAAAAACATAAATCAAAACAAAGCAAAATTAAACAAACAAAAAAAAAACCCAGCAACAATAACAATAAAAAATTATTTTGTGCTTTTTTTTTTTTTGCATAGGCACAGTAAATATTAGGGAGATTAGAAAGGGAATTTCCTTGGCCTAAGAGATACAGGGTTTCCATCAGATAAGGGGCTAATCTCCAAAATATACAAGGCACTGACAGAACTTTACAAGAAAAAATACATCTAATCCCATCAAAAAATGGGGAGAAGAAATGAACAGACACTTTGACAAAGAAGAAATACACATGGCCAAAAGACACATGAAAAAGTGCTCCACATCACTAATCATCAGGGAGATGCAAATCAAAACAATGATGAGATACCACCTCACACCACAGAGAATGGCACACATCACAAAGAATGAGAATAAACAGTGTTGACGGGGATGTGGAGAGAAAGGAACTCTTATCCACTGCTGGTGGGAATGCCATCTAGTTCAACTTTTATGGAAAGCGATATGGAGATTCCTCCAAAAACTTGAAATCGAGCTCCCATATGATCCAGCTATACCACTCCTAGGAATATACCCTAGGAACACAAAAATACAATACAAAAACCCCTTCCTTACACCTATATTCATTGCAGCACTATTTACCATAGCAAAACTCTGGAAACAACCAAGATGCCCTTCAACAGACGAATGGCTAAAGAAACTGTGGTACATATACACAATGGAATATTATGCAGCTGTCAGGAGAGATGAAGTCATGAAATTTTCCTATATATGGATATACATGAAATCTGTTATGCTGAGTGAAATAAGTCAGAGAGAGAGAGAAAAACGCAGAATGGTCTCACTCATCTATGGGTTTTAAGAAAAATGAAAGACATTCTTGCAATAATAATTTTCAGACACAAAAGAGAAAAGAGCTTGAAGTTCCAGCTCACCACAGGAAGCTCACCACAAAGAGTGATGAGTTTAGTTAGAGAAATAACTACATTTTGAACTGTCCTAATAATGAGAATGTATGAGGGAAATGGAGAACCTGTTTAGAGTACAGGCGGGGTTCGGGTGGGGAGGAGGGAGACTTGGGACATTGGTGATGGGAATGTTGCACTGGTGATGGGTGATGTTCTTTACATGACTGAAACCCAAACACAATCATGTATGTAATCAAGGTGTTTAAATTAAAAAAAAAGAGAGATACAGGGTTTCTCCGCCCTTGAAGTATATTGTCATGTGATGATTCCAGGTTCCGTACCTGTTCGTTTACTCTCCCTAGGTTCTTTTATGATGTCTGGAAACTATCCACTCAGTCATGGATGATGAGAAAACAAGTGCTTCTGACTTTACTTCCAGTCAGCACCAATAAGAGAATAAGATAAAATATGTGAGACTTTATAACTCTCAAGAAATCTATAAACATAATTTAGAAACATCTGACAAAGTAAAGAAAGCCATGTTAAGAGTTTTACCAGCACTGAGATTAAAGTCCCCTAAAATGGCTATAGAAATTAAAAAATAAAAAATAGGGGCCAGAGAGATAGCATGGAGGTAAGGAGTTTGCCTTTCATGCAAAAGGTCATTGGTTCAATTCCTGGTGTCCCATAGGGTTCCCCGAGCCTGCCAGGAGCAATTTTTGAGCCTGGAGCCAGGAGTAACCCCTGAGCTGCTGGATGTGACCCAAAAAGAAAGAAAGAAAGGAAGGAAGGAAAGAAAGAAAGAAAGAAAGAAAGAAAGAAAGAAAGAAAGAAAGAAAGAAAGAAAGAAAGAAAGAAAGAAAGAAAGAAAGAAAGAAAGAAAGAAAGAAAGAAAGAAAGAAAGAAAGAAAAGAAGGAAGGAAAGAAAGAAAGAAAGATGAAAGAAAGAAAGAAGAAAGAGAGAAAGAGAGAGATGAAAGAAAGAAAGAAAGAAAGAAAGAAAGAAAGAAAGAAAGAGAGAGAAAGAGAGAAAGAAAGAAAGAAAGAAAGAAAGAGAGAGAGAGAGAGAAAGAGAGAAAGAGAGAAAGAGAGAAAGAGAGAAAGAGAGAGAAAGAATGAAAGAAAGAGAGAAAGGAAGAAGAAAGAAAGAAAGAAAAAGAAAGAAGAAAGAAAGAAAGAAAGAAAGAAAGAAAGAAAGAAAGAAAGAAAGAAAGAAAGAAAGAAAGAAAGAAAGAAAGAAAGAAAGAAAGAAAGAAAGAAAGAAGAAAGAAAGAAATCTATGAAATAAGTAGTATTACAGTAAAAGAAAGTTCCTCAAATTATTCTTATCAGGAACTTAAAGCAAGTAAAATGGTACCTTTATAACAAATCAGTTTTTCTGAAAATATATTAAATTTAGCATAGCTATGTATTTTAAGAGCAAGTTTAGAATTGGAAAGGGCAGAAGAAGAAAGACATCTCATGATTCAAATTTTACAATAAAATAATAAATGAAAGTATTAATCGGTTCATTTATTCATTCTACATGGAGTCTTTTAATCCCACAAGGGTATATTAAATATCTACTGTGCTCAAGAACTATACTAGCCACTGTGGATGTGACAAGAATAAAGCAGCCATAGTCCCTGCCCATGAAACCTCACACCAAAGTATTTTTTGAACTGCAAGTATGAATCAGATATGATTCTACCTTGAAAGCAGATATAAAATAGTAGAAAGAGGAAGTGTCCATAAAGAAAAACTGAATCATTCTGAGAGAATTCTGCTTTTAGAAGCGAGAGGAAGAGATGAATGGGCTGCATCAATTTCTTTTTCTTGGATCTGCAGTGAACAGTATTAATACTTAGCATATAGTCATGCTTTAATAGCTTCTATCTTAAAACCTCCATTGATTTCATTCTTTACCATAGAAAAACTTTTTACAGAATTTTTCTATGTTAGTTACCCTCACTCAACCCCTGCCCAAATTGCCCTTCTCAAACGAATTCAACTGGGATTTTCTGCTCTTCACAAGGTCAACAATAGGCTCCATCTGGTCCTTAAATTAACTGGTCCTTAGTTGTAGTCAATATCTTTAGTTGATATAAGTACCATTTATTTCAAGATTTCTAATAATATTGAGCTATAGCTTAGACACATCTATTTTCTCCTTTTTTAACTCAATTTATTGAGTGTTCTCTCAGATTCTGAACAGAGTAGAATGGAAAATGTACACTGAGTCACATGTCCATAAGAGACTTTGTTAATCTTTATGGCACTTTATTTATGAGCCATGTTGGTCTCAGGATCCTGTTCAACATAGTCCCCAACCAATGTCTATGCATGGTTTAGATAACATGAAGTTTTAATTTAACAAAGTGAACATTAAGGAACAGGTTTGCTTTGGAGTTCTGAGCTATTGAAAAGATTTGAGAAATAACATACATTAATTTGTCAGAATCTTCTAACAATTAGAGGGGTAATGTTACAGTCCTGCTCTTGCCCCTTCCTTTTAAGGACTATTATAGGAGAGCTGCTGCTAGAAGTTAGAATTTACTGCTTCTAATATCTGTGTTTTGGGCTTGTTTACTTGGGCAGATCCACTCACAACTTCATGTTTCATAGTATTTTTATTCTTTTCAAGCCACATGCAACATAGTGTGGGAAGAATGCTGACAGGTGTGACTCTATCACTTACCAGAAATGAGTCTTGCTTAGACTCTCAGAAACTTGGATTTCATCTCCAAAATGAGAAAAAAAAATAATGATTCTCACCTTGCAAGATCTTTGTGAAAATTGAAGAAAATATTTATTGAGTGCCTGATACACAGTAGGTCTTCAAGCAAAAGTATAACTTTCTAAGTTGAGAACATCTCAAGACACATTGTCTTGAAAAGTAGAAGGAAATCTACTTGCTGTCTTTATTATAAAGTTAGTACAGTAAACTCTGGAAGCCACAAATAATCTCGAGAACTTCAAATGAGATCATTTGGAAGTGAAAAATAGAAAAAAATTTCAACAGCCAGGAGTAACCCCTGAGCACCGCTGGGTGTGGCCCAAAAACAAAAAGAAAAAAAAGAAAAAAATTTCAGAGATTAACTCAAATCCTGAAATCTCACCCTCACTTAAGTGACTGATGTGCATAGATTGTTCTTAGTCTTTGCTGGTAAGATGTTTCTCTGAATCAAAGAGTAGGTGATTTTAGCTTCTAATTTGTTTTATGAAGAGCTATGGGAATCTTTAACCCCTCTTTCAAGTTGGATCACATAAAATCAGAGCAATTTACTTACCCCACCACTCACAGTTCCTGGATATTCCTCACCTGGCAGAATGTCATTTCTAGGTAGACTGTAGTACTTCCCTTAAAGTCAGTTGAAGAACTCTCTGGTTACGGGTCTCAATAATAGAGCCGTATAACTCCTTTATTGGCCAAGAGTTGCTGTTTGACAGGATTATCTCTTATGATTCTGAAAGTAACAGCTTGTTTCATTTAAGGCCACAAGACTCTTGTCACTCTGACAGAGCTGCTAGGCAAAGGCACATATGCTCCTACCAAAACGTCCTAGTCTGGCTTCCTCCATCTGCAGGAAACAAAACTTTCATATTCTTAGCAGAAACATGCATGTAATAAAAATAGTATTCAAATTGAGATTAATAGAAAAATTTACCAACTTTTCATGAGAAATTCTGGCAAATAGAACAGTAAATGGGCTACAGGAATAATTCTTGAAGGAAGGGGAAAAATAAAGGAGAGGACAAAGCAGAAAAAGTCAAAGAAGAAGAGAAGGAAGAATAAAAGAAAAGCAGAAGAAAAGGAAAGAAGAAAAAGAAGGAGAAAGAAGGAGGAGGAAGAAAAGAAGAAGTAGAAGTAGAAGAAGAGAAGAAGAAAAGGAGAAGTAGTAGTAGAAGAAGAAGAAGAAGAAGAAGAAGAAGAAGAAGAAGAAGAAGAAGAAGAAGAAGAAGAAGAAGAAGAAGAAGAAGAAGAAGAAGAAGGAAGTAGTTGACATTGCTGTCACTTTTACAATCTCAGAGGTTATATTTAAAAAATGGCATTCATCCCCAAGGAAAGAGAGAAAGCTCATAAGACTTACAGTTTATCTGGATTGTAAGTGGGAATTTATCTACCTTAATAAAAGTCTTACCCTGCTCCTGATTATGTTTCTTATCATTGGCTTCTCACAGACAAGAATGATCACACCAAAGAATATATTCACAATCAAATAATTGGATTCTGATTACATTATTACAAGATGAGGCCCTCACAAGTTAGTAGGAGTATTGTAGCCCAGGTCTGAACTCTAAGGCAACCATGCCAAGGAATGTGCATTATATTCCTCCTGGTACTTCTTAGGCCTCTGAGTAGGGAAGTCTATTATTTTTCTGAGTGTTACACTTAACAGCATGATTTTAGAATGTAAAAATTAGAAGTTAAATGGGAAAGCTCTGTAGAGCTATTGATTTTTCACAAGCATTCATGACCTTGCTTTTAAAAATGTTTTTTTCAAATCAGACACATAGATCTAATAAGAATCTAGAGTAAAGAACGATCTTACAGGGTCTACACTCCAATCCTCTAGCTTGCTTTAATTCTCCTTTATGATAAGATATTTGATGCCTTAATCATAGTATATAGGTAGAGCCTTAATGACTGCTCAATCAAAACGTTCTCTGACATTTTCAATTTAGGTCTTCAAAGCCCATTTGGAGTCATCAGAGTACAGGCCTTAGAGCAAATCCTCGAATATGCCTGATCTGGATTAACTCTTCAATATTCACTGCCCTCCTGAGCATTCCAGGTGAATCCTGGAGGACCATTAAGTGTCATTGGGTGGCCCAGTTGATCCCCATCACTGTGAGTCCAGAGAAATACCATATCCTTGAGCTATAACATTCAACTGAGAACCAAGCTAGCAGAGTAATCACTAAAAGAGGTTTCTGGGTCTCCCTGAGCACTATTTAGGGGCCCCCTCACAAAAATAAATCTTAAAACCTATTGGCTCAAGATCATTGTATGAAGAGAAAAGGGATGTTCACTCTCCTTTATTATCTGTGAAATATACTTATTAGAATATATTTGATCTAGATATAATTTATTTCTATTATTTTATTATATATTATAAATATAAATACTATTATATATTATTATTTTTATTATAAAATGTTTGAAATGTCTACACAGCTATTGATCATCTTTTTCTCTTATCAATAAATATACTTTCCTTATGAAGAATTCCTCAGTGGTATCACACTGGTAAATTAATTCTGAACTGCATCCTAAACTGTGAGAAGCTTGTGGTGCTCCCCACCACTTTTGTTTTGACTCTGTCTAGACAAATCCTTCCATCACCTACATCACCTGACTTTGTTGCATGGAACAACTTAAGTCATTTTTGCATGGAACAACTTAAGTCCTTTCACTCAAGTTCATGTGGTATATACATATACTACTCAGATGTAATAAATGATAAAGTCTTGAATTTTGCTGAAAACTAAATGGAGCTAAAAGGTGAAGTTAAGTAAAATTAAGGAGATAAGTACCAGATTATCTTTCATAGTAAATTTTTTTAGAAAGAAAAAAATTAAATCTTTAAGCACCATAATTACATACATGTTTGTAGTTGAGTTTCAGTCATAAACAGAACACTCCCACCAGTGCAACATTCCCATCACCAATGACAATTTAAATTCTTTTTTTTAATATTTTTATTTATTTAAACATCTTAATTACAAATGATTGTGATTAGGTTTCAGTCATGTAAAGAACACCCCCCATCTCCAGTACAACATTCCCACCACCAATGTCCCAAATCTCCTTCCATCCCACCCCCCCCACCTGTACTCTAGACAGATTTTCCAGTTCCCTCATTCATTCTTTTTTTTTAATATATTTTTTAAGTAACATGATCATATTTGGGTTACAGTCATAACCAGAACACGCCCCTTCACCAGTGTAGCATTACCCCCTTCCCCCTTCCCATCCCTCGCCTGTATTCAAGACAGGCATTCTACTACAATTGTTTTTAAGTTCAGTAAGTTGTATTTTTTTTCCTTAAAGAATAAAAGTAAAAAAAAGTAAAAGTGTGATAGTAGCAAGAGCCGTTGTTTGCATAGGTCCAAAAAAATGGGGAAAATGGAAAAAAAAAATCCTTGACCTGATTACTAAAAAGGCCTCACCTCAGTTTATTGGCATAAGATAGACTCTGGGTTCCAGGCAAACCAGATCGTCCAACTCCAGTCATTCTCAAGTGAATGTGAAACTTTTTCACACTTTAGCTGTTGTTGGTATCAGATTCTTATATTTAAAGACTCTGGATTCTGTGCATCTCTTTCATCGATGTCAGGCTGATGTGGAGAATCCTCTAGTTTCAGCATACCATTAAATGCGGAGGGATCTGCCCTGCATGCAGACTGTTGCTGAGTCGTCTGGGTGTTGGGAGCACTCTTTGGAGTAAGTCACTGCCAAAATAGTGGTAGGTCTTCCCTGGTAGAGGCTTGGATCCTGGTAATGTTGAAGACAATTGTGGTTGTTTCCATAGATGGTATCCATTGTTCAGGTGTGTGTGGGCGATGTCCATTCTTCTGAGGCCTGAGCCAAATCATTATGCCAATTACATTACCAAATTTGTGTCCCCATCTCTATTAGATAAGAACTTGTTTGCCTATGTATTATTTCCCCCATTTTAATGTGCCTATGCAAAAGAAAAGCAATGCCACAAGATATTGTTGGTGCATCTGGGGGCTGACGAATAAAGTCCAACATTCCCCTTGGTACCAACTTGGTACAAACATGAAATCTATACAGCACTACTCTTCTACCAGTATTGCTTATAAAACAGATCTCAAAGGGGGAAAAAATCAAACAATCAAATAACAAATCCAGTGGGCAAAATTGTCACTACATGAGGATATTCGAAAAGAGTTATAGATGTTAAGGGAATACATCTGAGATATACAAAGGAGATACACATGACCCTTTTATGTTTTAGAAATAGTCAAGAGGAAGGGGGGTGTTTCCAAGATACCACTTTGGTCTGTGATTGGACAAACGAAGAGAGCATGGAGCCATGTCCTCCACTTGTTGCCTACTGAAGCTTCTGACTCCCCGAGAGGCTTTTGCTTCCGAATTGCTGGAAGTTGACAGTTCAGCAGTCCCCTCAGCCCCTTGCATGAACAAGGAAACCTGGGGTCTCTTTTAAATGGCACCTCACTGGAACCCACTTGCTGGGACTCTGAGCAGGTGTCCAGGAATAACCATGGGATGGGGAGGAAGGAGAGAGAAGGCTGTGTGGGGCGACTGAGGCTGCATCTTCACCTTATCTTGGCCCAAAAGCCTACAGCATGAAACCTTGCCGTGACGCAATGAACAGGTTTAATAAGGAAACTTCCCTGGTAAGTATTAATGCCAGAACCTATTGTGACCTACGTCCCGCAACCCCTTCCTAGGCCTGGTTAAAGCAGCCTTTGGCATGGCGGAGGGCTGCCAGACGCCATGCTGCCAGGACCTCCTAGCTCAGCTCCCAGGAAGGCATAGTAAATTTTTTAATATGTCTTTAAGATGAATTTAAATTTATAGAAAAATGATCTAGGGTCTTTAGAAATAGTTTCAGAAAAAAGATATTCAGTTTGCAAAATACAATGTTTAGCAATGGATTATTTTTTAACAACACTGACATGATGGTAAAGAAAAATGAAATTTATAGTTCAGAGTGAGAGGGTTGAAGCAGGAGCACAGATAGACTGCAGTGTCAAGTGTAATTGGTAGAATAGCTACAGGGGAAAGAAAAACAGCATAAAGAACTGTATTTTCCAAAGTATTTCTCCTTTGTAGTTGTGCAAATCTGCCGTGGTAATACCATTTTACATTCCAATGAGTAATGCACAAGATTTCATTTTATCCACCATACTTATCAATACTTTGAGTTTACTTTTGCTTTTTAAAAATAACAATTATCTTAATGAGTATGAAATATCTTACTCTGGTTTTAATATTCCTCTAGTATTAATGATAATAATGATATTGCTTATTTAGTGCCCATTCTTAGAGAATAAGAAGAGAAAAACATGAGTATACAATAAATTCAGCTAGGAATTTTATCTATTTCTAGATATCTTTTCATGAAGTTTTGAATAGATGTATCTTAATCTTGTTTTAAAAGATAAAACAAAAGAAAGAGCAGAAAAATACTGTAACCTTTAAGAATGTATAGAACATCAACCAAAAATCAGCATTTACTAATTTTTCTGAGCAGGTCTTAATGCTTGTTTAATATTTTAACAAGATAACTGCAATAAAGATCCCAAAATCTTAGTGACAGCATAATAGAAATCGTTTTATTGTTGTTTGTATTAAACACCAATAAATGTCAGTAGGGAATTCAACCAAGGAATCTAGATTCTTTAAACTAACAGCTTTGCCATTTTATCAGTTTTGAGTCATCTAATGGATCCTCTACTATTGAAGAAAAAAAGAATGTAAAAATAAAATACCCCAACTCTCAATTTCTTGATCTGAGGGTGACACCCAATCTCCACGATTATCAGCAGTCTTTTAACTTCTAGTTATTTAAAGAAAGTGCACCAAATAATTGTCAGAGTTGATCATAATACATTTGTTTCCAGAGAAGTGAAAACAAAATTATTGAAAAAAATATAAATAAAATATAAAATGGAAGAGAGGCTGAAGAGATAGCACAGCGGTAGGGTGTTTGCCTTGCATGCAGCCTATCCAGGACAGATGGTAGTTTGAATCCCGGCATCCATATGGTCCCCCATGCCTGCCAGGAGCGATTTATGGGTGCAGAGCCAGGAGTAACCCCTGAGGGCCACCGGGTGTGACCCAAAAACCAAAAAAGAAAAGAAAAGAAAAAGAAAATGGAAGAGGAAAAGAAAGGAAAAAAATATAGTGGCAAGCACATTTGTGAAAATTTTTGCATCTGGGGGCCGGGCGGTGGCGCTGGAGGTAAGGTGCCTGCCTTGCCTGCGCTAGCCTAGGACGGACCTCGGTTCGATCCCCCGGCGTCCCATATGGTCCCCCAAGAAGCCAGGAGCAACTTCTGAGCGCATAGCCAGGAGTAACCCCTGAGCGTCACAGGGTGTGCCCAAAAAAAAAAACCAAAAAAAAAAAAAAAAGAAAATTTTTGCATCTTCAATGAAGTCATTAATATAACAACAGAAGGCTTAGTAAGCTTTTGTGTTAGCTGTCCATTCTGTTAAATTGGTGTATTCATTTAGTATTGACTGCATCAAACAAATGAATTGTCCAGAAATTCAAAGCACTGTTACTGATACTACAACTTTTAGGGGCATGTACCTGGCTGTCAGCCTCTTGAGAGAGTGACGGCACTTACTCCAAAAAAAAACCTGGTTATATAAGCCCCAAACAGGCATATCTGAAGTGTGGTAAAATTGGTGTCCCTGAATGGAATCATAGAGGGTCAGTGATGAGGCAGGGTCATCTTGGAAACAGCAGTTGTGGTTGATGGAAGTAGCAGGTGTGGCTTCGGTAGGGCAGGAGCTTTATACACTCACTCTCCTTCCAAGATGGACAGCTTTCTGCTGTGTGGGCCAGTGTACCCTTAAACTAATATCTCCTACTTGTAAAAAAAAGTTAGAAAATGTAACCAAATGTAACCATGAATTAAATGAAAAATTAGTCATTAGCGTTGCTAATGATAAAAGTTTACCAGAAATTTTAGATTTTAGAAGTATTTTTAAATAATAAATTTCCTTTTCCACTGCGAATTTTAGTGAGAGGGGGAAAGAGTACAGGCTTCTCCAAAGGCAGAGAGACCCAGTACACATCCCAGAGTAAAAATGTGGGTACATGTCCCACATCTCAAGAGGGGAGATACAGGTAACACGTGTGTGTAAATGCCATGTGCAGAGGCTGACAACACACATGTGCCAATTTTTTTTAAAAACTAGCATTCATTTTCTTCTTTTTAATCTTTATTTAAGCACCATAACTACAAACATGTTTGTAGTTGGGTTACCCCCTTTCACCTGTGCAACATTCCCATCACCAATGCCCCTGCCTTTCCCACCTCTGCCTGTATTTCAGACAGGCAGTCTACTTCTCTCATTCTTTAACATTGACATGCTAATTGTTAGTGTAGTTATTTCCCTAACAGCATTTACCACTCTTTGTGGTGAGTTTCAAATTGTGAGCCAATCCTTCTAGCCCTTAACTCTATTGTCTCTGGGCCTTATTACAATAATGTCTTTAATTTTTCTTAAAACTCATAGAGACTATCTATCTATCTATCTATCTATCTTTCTCTCTCTCCCTCTGACTTATTTCACTCAACATTGTAGATTCCATGTACATCCACATATAGAAAATTTCATGACCTCATCTCTCCTATTGGCTGCATAATATTCCATTGTGTATATGTACCACAGTTTCTTTAGCCATTCATCTGTTGAAGGGCATCTTGGTTGTTTCCAGAGCCTGGAAACACTATTGTGAATAGTGCTGCAATAAATATAGGTGTGAGGAAGAGATTTTTGTATTGTATTCTTGAGTTCCTAGGGTATATCCCTAGGAGTGGAATAGCTGGGTTGAATAGGAGCTCGACTTTCAGTTTTTGGAGGAATCTCCATATCGCTTTCCATAGAGGTTGGACTAGACGGCATTCCCACCAGCGGTGGATAAGAGTTCCTTTCTCTCCACATCCCAGCCAGCACTGATTGTTCTCGTTCTTTGTGATGTGTGCCAATCTCTAGGCTCTATTTCCTTTGAGGTGCAGAAGCTTCTCAGCTTAATATAGTCTATTCTATTTATCTCTGCTTCCACGTGTTTGGAGAGTGCTGTTTTCTCCTTGAAGATGCCTTTAGTCTCACTGTCATAGAGTGTTTTACCTACGTGTTGTTCTATATGTCTTTTGGTTTCAGGCCTGATATCAAGGTCTTTAATCCATTTGAATTTGACCTTTGTGCATGGTGTTAGATAGGGGTCTGAGTTCACTTTTTTGCATTCATTTTTTAGTTACAATCCTTAACTTTAGTACAAATATATGTCTTTCTATATAAAAACATACTCCTAAGAACCTGGAGTAATAACTTTGTTAGTGTGATTTACTATTAATTTCCCATGTATAAATAAAAGCTTTTTCTAAAAAAACAGCAGTCAAGTCGAGAGGTTTTAGCACATATATGAGGTGACCCTTAATATGTGGAAATACTATGAATTGATTTTATCAGATGGAGAAGTAGGATGAAGCAAGCGAACCTAGTCATTCTTTTTTTTTTTTTTTTTTTTTTGGTTTTTGGGTCACACCCGGCGGTGCTCAGGGGTTACTCCTGGCTGTCTGCTCAGAAATAGCTCCTGGCAGGCACGGGGGACCATATGGGACACCGGGATTCGAGCCAACCACCTTTGGTCCTGGATCGGCTGCTTGCAAGGCAAACGCCACTGTGCTATCTCTCCGGGCCCCTAGTCATTCTTTCTATACATTCATATTTTCTATCAATTTCAAGTGAGATGTTAAACTATAGCCTGCCTATCATAGAATACTAAAGGCAGTAAATTCTCTATCTCAAAATAATCAAGGCAAAATGGAAGACAAGTGCACACATGAGAAACTCAGAAAAATGGACTGAATTAGAGCTTTTCAGCATACACTCTGTAAAACATAAGCAAAAGGCAATCATGGTCAGGCTATAAATTGTCCTGAGTACCACAATGGAGTGCTAAGACAGATGACCTGCAAAATGTGAGCTGGCGGGGCTGTCTGATATTGATTAGTTTTCTACCTTAATGCCCAGGTAATCAGATGTCTTTCAGCTCCATTCTGCTTATTTTAGTCCGGATTTGTTTTTCTTCTTGCCTTGAAAATCAGAAGAGATACTGTCACTTCAGCCCTGAAAAGATTTAACGTTTGCTCCCCTTGCATTACTTCAAAATACCCAAGTGCAGTTCTTTTCTGGCTCTGCCACACAAAACGTAGTTCACATTCATCTACTGTCATCAACACACAATCTCACAAAGTACTTCCTAAGAGATTGATTCCAAGACAAAGCAAAATGTCAAGAATTGAACAAAAGGGTGAAGGGGAAAAGGGCAGCAGTGCCAAGACGGCGCCGCAAGCAAGTTACAAAATTGTAGAGATGGATAGATGTAAAGTGAATCAATATACTACAGACTTCATGAGAAAACTGGAAAGCAAGCAACGATTCCAGTACTTCCAAGTGGAGTCATGACAAAGTGTGCCCATGGGAAAGTGAAGAAATTCTAAACCAAATTTTTGAAGTAGATAGAAAGCCTACCAAACAAACTAATGCAGAAAAGATAGCTATGAAATAACAACGTAGAGGTTACATGGTAAGAATGAGGACAAGTTTGGAAGTCAATGCATGATTTGCTGCACGTCAAAAATATTCAATATGAAATGTTATGCTTTAGGCTGCCTCCTTGAAATCTCCATTTGTGCTATCCTAGTTAAATTGCTTTCTTCTCTTGGGGACTTCAGGCTAATCCAACCTGGAGTTTTCACATATGGGTTTGTAATCTGTCAATGAGTGATCTGGTATCTGAGAGGGAGTTTTGCACGAAAAGTACTACAATGAATCTCATATATATCCTAAATCAGTTCCTTTTAATATTTAAACTTCAATAAGAGCAATATAGTAGAAAAATTTTATTACATGTTTATTTTGAAGTTTTTTATTGTAGTAAATTTGGCTTGTTAAAGTGGATAGATTTAAGGTACACAGAATTACACTTTAATATATGTATATACTCTGTTTTCTACCAAAACTCCACTTTCTATCCTTACGTGATTGCTCCTTTTTTCCTATTTTACTCATAGCTCTTCTTTTCTCTTCCCTCTAGTTACCACAATTTTGTTCTTACATTTTAAGAGGTGTCTCTTTGTTGGTTTCTTTTTATTACACATGAGTGAGATTTATAGTATGTCTTTCCTTTATTCTTTTTAAGCCATTCAAATGTCTATATAGACAGGACTATAACTAAAAGTAGTAATTCTTTCAAGTACTATTTTTGTAAATATTATAAATTAACATTGTAATTTTAACTCAACAGTATAACAGAGTTAACAAAATAGCCTCTTATTTCTTATGTGTTTTCTTTTGTCTGTTTAAATGATAAGCTGAAAATTACATTTAATCTGAACACAAAAATGTTTCCTTACTAAATATCTAAAACATGACATATACTTGTGCTATCAATTGTTTATATAATATTTCTAGACTAAGTACACATGTATTAATACTATGGGTTTGTTATACTGTATTATTTCCATATCATTTCTTCTCTTTTTATAATTCATACATTACATAAGTTGAGGTTATTGCTTTGGCAGTTACTTCAATCAAATAATTATCTTAGGCAACCTGAAGACCACCATGTAAGCCTGGGGGATGAGTAAATCCAAGGGAATTCTTTGTGAATAATTGAAGAACATACATAGTGCATCACTGAGGGATTAAATCTACAATAAAAAAATACCAACTTTCATATACTGTAGATAAAGCAAGTTATTCCTGATTAGAGTAAAACTTTACATATTCCTAATGTCTCAGAATCTCAGGCTTTAGCCTCTTATCTAATCTAATATTTTCTTTTGTACCATATTATAGATTATACCATATTGTGGATTCTTTTCTTTTTGTTACAGAGTTTTTCAATTTTATTGAGATATAAATAATATATAACATTATATAAGATTAAAATTTGTAATGGAATGATTAAATCCATTTATCTTTTGTAGATTACCACCTGGTGTTAGCTAACACCTGTTTAAATTATAATTTTCTTTTTATATTAAGAATATTTAAGATATATTCTACTACAAATTTCAAGTACATAATGCAGTGCTATTAACTATAGCCACTTATTTCTCAAGAATTTTCTTATAATTAGAAGTTTATATCTATTGACCAACATCTGTTCTCTCACCTCCACCATCCATCCCCTGAAGCCACCATTCTAGTCTAAGTAAAAGATTGGCTTTTTAAAATTCTACATATACGTGATATATAGTATTTGTCTTTGTCTCATTTATTTTACTTGCATCATGATTTCATAGACCCTCCATATTGTTACAACTTAAAGAATCTTTTTCGTCTTATGACTAATATTCCCTGTAATATAAATAACATCTTCTTTATCCATCTATCTGAGTTTCTTTTTGTTTTGTTTTATCAAATGCAACGCATTTTCCCCACTTTTCTTTTTCTCCATGATCCTTATTCTCAAGGTTTTAAAATTTCAAATAATTTTTAGAATTATACCATAGGTAATATGGCTGCAAGAGAGTTAAAGTATATAATTTATGATGTGCAAAGTTACTGTACCTATCACAATTCATGCTCAAGACTACCCCTGTCCCTATGTTAGCTCTAATCTGCATTTTTTTTCTTTCTAATGCCCAATGAGCTTTTACACCTATGATATGGAGAGAGACTAATAAAAGGGGGGGGGTGGGCAAGGGACTAGGTCATATTGAACAATGACAAACCTTTGGCCTGGATTACTAAACTAAGATTATTTAGCAGTGTAGATTATTTTTTATTAGTCATGTTTACAGAACACAGAACTTTCTTGATTTTTAATGAAAAATATTTTTTCAAATGACTTTTATACCTATGTCATAGTGTATATTTACATGATACAGCCCATCTATATGCAAAAGGAAAAACAACAAAGGGTGGGTTTATATGTGGATTATGCTACTGGTGCTAAACCTTGTGAGACCAAAGGGAAAGCGTGCACTATGAAACTTTCCCAGATAATCTGATTTAATCTTTCTTCTTTTCTCTGTTGCCAGCCCTGCAGTAGCACAGTGCACATGCAAGGTAAGACATGTCTTATTTTACATGTCTTATTTTACTGTGTTGAGCAGAATCTCAGGATACAGACTGTAAATTAGTTGTCTATTCCTGGCATCAAGAAACACCATGTAGTTTGATTCAGCTCCAAATATTCACCAGGTAGTAGGCTAAATAACAGTCCCTGAACTTCCTGGTAGTTGAGAATGTTACCATATAAGGCTAGAGAGACGTGGCATGTATGATTACATTAAGTATGTATCCTAGATTAGAGAAAGTATCTTGAATTATCCAGGTGGTTCTATGTAAGTACAGAGCCGATAAGAGCAAGAATGAGGTAGAAGATGAGTCAACTAAAGTGATAATAGCAATGGAGCAAGATTCAGGAGCAATTTGAGGAACAGGTCATGAGTCAAGGAATTCTAACAGCTTTCAGAAGCTGAAAAAGACAAGGAAATAGATTCTCCCTTGAAGCCTTCAAAATGAACCAGCTTTGATGGCATCCTGACTTGAGACTCAGTAAACTGATTTTATACTTTTGATCCCCAAAACTCTAATAGAATAAATTTACATTGTTTTCAATCAGTATATTGCTAAAGATTTGTTACAGCAACATTAGGAAACTCATAGACCCAGTTTTCCAGCAGCTGTACTTTCCAGTCATAACATATGAGTTTTCTGCAGTAGTGGGCAATTATAGTAAACTTTATAGGCTACCCTGTCTTCATTCAATAGAATCATTGCTTAGTTGTTCTCATGCATTCTTACTATCAAAAGCATTTTTTAATATAAATCATTATTTAAGTACCATGATTACAGCATGTTTGTAGTTGAATTTCAGTCATAAATGGAATACTTCCTCCTTCACCAGTGCAACATTCTCACCACCAATGCCCCCCTTCTTCCTCTGCCCCTGCCTGTATTGCTACAGGCATTCTACTTCTCTCATTCTTTAACATTGTCATGCTAGTTGTTAGTGCAGTTATTTCCCAGCGTTCACTACTCTTTGTGGTGAACTTCAAATTGTGAGCCAGTTCTTCTGGCCCTCCCAGCCCTTAACTTTATTGTCTCTGGGCCTTATTACAGTAATGCCTTTAATTTTTCTTAAAACCCACAGATGAGTGAGACTATTCTGTGTCTATCTCTCTCCCTCTGACTTATTTTACTCAGCATAATAGATTCCATGTACATCCACATATAGAAAATTTTATGACTTCATCTTTCCTGATGGCTGCATAATATTCTTTTGTGTATATATACCACAGTTTCTTTAGCCATTCATCTGTTGAAGGGCATCTGGGTTGTTTCCAGAGTCTGGCTATTGTAAATAGCGCTGCAATGAATATAGGTGTGAGGAAGGGATTTTTGTATTGGATTTTTGTGTTCCTAGGGTATATCTTTAGGAGAGAAATAGCTGGATCAAATAGGAGCTCATTTTCCAATTTTTCGAGGAATCTCCATATTGCTTTCCACAAAGGCTGAACTACATGAACCACTATCAGTGAATAAAAGTTTCTTCTCTCTACATCCCCACCAGCACTGATTGTTTTTATTCTTTGTGATGTGTGCCAGTCTCTATGGTGTGAGATGGCATGTCATTGTAGGTTTTTTGCATCTCCCTGATGATTAGTAATGTGGAGCATTTTTTCATGTGTCTTTTGGCCAGTTGTATTTCTTCTTTGAGGAAATGTCTGTTTATTTCATCTCCCCATTTTTTGATGGGGTTATATGTTTTTTTTCTTATAAAGTTCTGTCAGCACCTTGTATATTTTGGAGATTAGCTCCTGGTCTGATAGGTATTGGGTGAATAGTTCCTCCCATTCTGTGGGTGGCTTTTGTATCTTAGGCACTATTTCCTTTGAGGTGCAGAAGCTTTGCAGCTTAATATAGTCCCATCTGTTTATCTCTACTTCCACTTGTTTGGAGAGTGCTGTTTTCTCCTTGAAGATGCCTTTAGCCTCACTGTCATAGAGTTTTTTATCTATGTGTTTTTCTATATACCTTATGGTTTCAGGTTTAATATCAAGGTCTTTAACCCATTTGAATTTAATCTTTGTGCATGGTGTTAGATTGGGGTCTGAGTTCACTTTTTTGCAAGTGGCTAACCAGTTGTGCCAACACCACTTGTTGAAGAGGCTGTCCTTGCTCCATTTTGAATGTATTGCCCCTTTATCAAAAATTAATTGGTTGTATGTCTGGGAAACATTCTCTGAATAATCAAATCTATTCTACTGATCTGAGGATCTGTCTTTATTACAATACCATGCTGTTTTGATAACTATTGCTTTGTAGTACAGTTTAAAATTGGGAAAAGTAATGCTCCTATATTCTTTTTCCCAAGTATTGATTTAGCTATTCGTGGGTGTTTATTGTTCCAAATGAATTTCAGAAGTGTTTGATCCACTTCTTTGATAAATTTCATATCTTTAGAAGGATTGCATTAAATATATACAACTTTTTGGGGAGTATTTCCATTTTAATTATATTAATCCTGTCAATTCATGAGCAGGGTATGTGTCTCCATTTCCTTGTGTCCTCTCATTTCTTGAAGCAGGTTTTGTAGTTTTCTTTGTATAGGCCCTTCACCTCTTTAGTTAAGTTGACCCCAAGATATTTGAGTTTGTGGGGCACTAATGTGAATGGGATTGTTCTTTTAATGTCTATTTCTTCTTTATCATTATTAGTGTATAATAAGGCCATTGACTTTTGCATGTTAATTTTGTAGCCTACCACTTTGCTATATGAATCCATTGTTTCTAGAAGCTTTTTGATAGAGTCTTTAGGGTTTTCTAAATATATTATCATGTCATCTGCAAACAGTGAGAGGTTAACTTCTTCCTTACCTATCTAGATGCCTTTGATATCTTTTTCTTGCCTAATCACAATGGCAAGTACTTCCAGCACTATGTTGAATAGTAGTGATGAGAGAGGGCAGCTTTGTCTTGTACCAGATTTTAGGGGAAAGGCTTTTAGTTTATCTCCATTGATAACAATATTTGCCATTGACTTGTGGTAGATGGCCTTGACTATATTAAGAAAAGTTACTGACATTCCCAACTTGCTGAGAGTTTTAATCAAGAATGGGTGTTGGACCTTATTGAATGCTTTCTCTGCATCTATTTATATGATCATATGATTTTTGTTTTTCTTTTTGTTGATATGGTGTATTATGTTATCAACAGCATTTTCCAGAGCTCTATCACCTGGACTTTGGCAGGAACAATGGGAACAACAGGGCGACTGGGTGTAAGGAGGGTATGTCAATTGAATGGATGGGTGGAGGAAATAGGTATGTACTTCCACTAGTCTCTTTCATGATTCCTATTCCCACCAGCAGAATGTTATTTTAAAGTTGTGTTCTACATACAGAAAAAACTCTCTCTAGACCTTTGACAGTTCTGAGGACTATTCCTTAGTCTCTCAAACCAGAAGGTGAAAAATAGTATCTTTATGATTGCTTATATTTGCTTTGCCTTACATTCCTTGGTGTGCTTACATCAACATAATGCACCTAATTTTTGGCATTAAATATACACTGTTATTGAATATTAGTCTTTTTATTTTCCCTTTAAATAATATACTTATTTAAGCACCATGATTACAAACATGTTTGTAGTTGGGTTTTAGTCATAAAAAGAACACGCCCCTTCATCAGTGCGACATTCCCACCACCAATGCCCCCCATCTTTCTCCTCCTCCTCCTCACCCTGCCTCCTGTATTCGAGTCAGGCATTCTACTTCTCTTACTCATTAACATTGTTATGATTGTTGTTAGTGTATTTTAAATTATGAGGCCTATATAATAATTTGAAGAATTTTTCACCCTTTATTTCTCTTAATTTCTTAGACTCCTGAGTGAGAAACATTCTCTTGATCTGGCCCAGGACTTCCTAGAGTGTCTTTTCTGAGTATATATTCTTGAAGAGTTTTCTATTTTTTTATTTATTTATTTTTGGTTTTTGGGTCATACCCAGCAGTGCTCAAGGGCTACTTCAAGCTTATGCTCAGAAATCGCCCCTGGCAGGCAGGGGGTGGGGCCATATGTGATGCCCGGGTTTGAACCACCATCCTTCTGCATGCAAAGCAAATGCCTTACCTCCATGCTATCTCTCTGGCCCCAGAGTTTTCTATTTTATATCATCTCAACATTCTTGTCATTATGATCTATCTTTTATATATTAATCACTAATTCTGACTATTTTAAGTCAAAAGAATCTGTTGAAAAGATGTAAAGGCTCAGAGATTCAATAAGAGACTGCAAGTCTATTAATGAAACTTATTGGTTTAATGAAAATTAAACCAGAAAGACTGAAGGGAAGCCAGAGAACAAGAGCCATATGCATGCAGTAGAGTGGGTGGGTCAACCACTGCCTTGGCCCCTGCTGGGATGTTCCAGTTTTTATATCTTTTCAGCACTTGCTCAGGTTCCATTTTATTAGACAGTGAGCCTAAATTATTGAATCCAGATTATGTACCAAGTCCCAAAGAGAGAGATCCAATGCCTTTCAGTTTCAGTAGAGAAAAGTACATTATCTCTTCTCTCAGAACAATTTGGGAGACAATTCTCTCCAAATAACCAACTGAGATGTTGGTTTTCTAAAAAGCAACAAATGACCATTTTCTACCCATTATCTTATGTCTTAAAATCCCACATTCATCATCTTGACTATATAACATTCACACAACTGTATATTTCTATTGTATTTCACAAGCTTCCACTTACCTTATTCTTCTTTTAATTTGTATCTTTTGAAATAATATTAATCTTGAGCTGAGTCATAAAATGGGTTGAGAAGTTTTAGCCCATTAAAAACTAATTATAGAATCTATAAATTTTTAATAAAAGTTAAATGTGAAGACACATGCTATTACTATTCCTTTTGAGAGGAGGTGCCCCAGAGGTGCTCAGGGCTTACTTCTTGCTGTACAGTCAGAAATCACTTCTCGCAATATTCAGAGGATCATATGAATTGCCAGGGATTATACCCAAGTTGACTGCATGCATGGCAAATATTTTACCCACTGTACTATCTCTCTAGCCTCCCCTCACACATTATCATTTCTTGTAAAGAAAACCCTAATAAACCCCTACATTTTCAGGCATTGTGAATAGCTTCCCCATTTAGTACATTACATTTCCAGTACACATCTGGAATTAATAAAGTAGGTTTTCCCCCTTATGCTTCTGGTTTAACAGTTAACCAAACAGTGTGTTATCCACAAAAATGCTTTTAAGATGCATGACTTTTCTTCAGGGAGACACCCATGACATTCAGTAGTCATTAGATATTCATGAAAGGGGGCCTATTTTCTTACTGCATTGCTGACCTTCATTCTTGGCTCTTTTTTTGTGCCAGGAAAAGCCCCTTACCAGGAGTCCCCACCAAGGCTCACAGTGCCTTCTGGACCAAGTGAAGTCATTGCACATGGCACATATCTTCTGCTTGGTTCTTGGACCCAAGATAACATTTGGTAAACAAGCCTGTTGTTGCCTTAAGCTCCCCCTTGAATCACATTTCCTGTTACATAACAACTTGATCAAGAAATTATAGTCCACAAAGATGAGCCATGAAAAGGGGGCAGTTTTCTAAAACACCAGTAGCTTGCAGAACAGGACTGGGTCCCCTGTTTTTGTTTTGTGTCACAGTTCTCTGGATGCTGGCCCTCCTTCAGAACCCTGCTCTAGAAATGATTTCTTCCTCACTCCCGGAGACATAAACTTAAGCCAGCTACCCTGACCGCCTGGAACATATTATGTAATGCTTTCCCAGTATTACCTGTGATGAGTCACCAGGTCAGCTTGCACTTGTCTAGAACAGAGAAATCCTTAACATAAAAGTACAAAGTCATTGAAGAAAAAGGAAGTTGTTGATAACTTTCCTTCCATCATTCTGAGCTCCATCACTAACTTGTCTTCTCTGTTATTTTTGGAAGTGATATTTTTTCCTCCTTGTAGATCTTTAGTTACTTATCTTACCCTCACATATTTTCTAAAGAATATAAAGATCAGCCTCTTTTCTATGTTTTGTCTTATTTGTCTTTCTTAGAATTATAGTAGAGCATATATATGCTATATCCCATGGAACTATTACAAAATATAAGAATAAATAACAAGCTCTCCGCTTTAAAAAAAACTCAATAAATACTTATTGGCAAGCTGCCAAAAATGAGGAAATGTAGTTATGTGATGATTCATCATTCTAACAAATAAGAGAGCACTCATTAATACACTTAATATATTTATTAGATGCCCAGCATGGCCAGTAACTGATCTAGACACAGGGGAAGCTAATAAACATTGTTCCTGCTACTCTTTTAGAACAACAAATATTAATCAAATAATTACATAGAATGCAAACTAAAATTCTGCTAATGCTAGGAAGGGATACAAAATCCTTGGGCATGGTATGTGACTCCAGTTGTATAGTATTTGCCTTATATGTGTGAGGCCCTATTTTTTATTATTTTTATGATTAGTAAGCATCTATGTGTGGCCCATCCTGCTCCCACCTCCAGTTCAATCAAGTGTATCCCCCCAAATACAAAACCAAGCAAGAAATATAAATTCTATATAAACGTACACTAACAAAATTTGACCAGCTATCCAGAACCAGAGTCTTCACTGAAGAAATAGTACTTAAGCACTAGAAAAGAAGTGGAAGTTATTTAACCAAGAAGAGGTGAGAAGAGCAATATTAATATGTATTGCTACACGTAGCAATCCATTATACTAGAGGTAACTAAGAGAATAGCTTTGGGAAAGGAAGATCTTTGGTGGCAAATGAAGAATTGTAAAGTTACTGGGAATGGGGCTGGAGTGATAGCACAGTGGTAGGGCATTTGCCTTGCAAGCAGCTGACCTGGGATGGACTCGAGTTCAGTTCCCTGCATCCTATATGGTCCCCCAAGCCTGCCAGGATCAATTTCTGAGTGCAGAACCAGGTGTAACCCCTGAGCACCACTGGTGTGGCCCATAAACCCATATAAATAAATAAACCAATAAATAAATAAATAAAAAGTTACTGGGAAGAGTGAGGGATCCAGTCAGGACAGAGGCCTAAAAACTTAACTCAAGGCCACACTAACGAGTCTGTCTTCTTTTAAAATTATACATTCATTGAAAGGTTTCTGAGTACTTAAACAAGTTAGGGTCAGGTTTGAGGTGGGGAACATGAAACGTATAGCCATTATTTTTTTCCCTGCTCTAATTCTTGAAGCACTAAAGAAGATAAATCATCAGCATGGATACAAATGATCCTGGTCTTACTCTTCTATTTGACCTTTATTTCATGCCATCACCTATGGTCAGCCATCTGTTAGAGTGGCCAGTCTTCTAAGAGTAAAAGGCTATAAGCCATGGGTTGCTGGTATTAATTTTCCCACTCACATTATACAGTAATTCTGACCATGTAGCAGTCCACATTACCCAGACTGAACAGATGAAGAAATTCTAGCTCTACCATTTCTACAAACTTTTCTGAATCTTTGTCACAGAACCTGGGACTTTTTTGGGTTTTGTGCATGTAGATATTGGCCAAGACATGGCTGGTGCTGACAATAGTGGGTCTGTTTTGAATTTCAAAAGAAGGATGGTTTTTTTTTTGTTTTTGTTTTTGTTTTTTTTTTACTAAACAAAGAGATTTTTATTCTAAAATTTCTCTCTGGCTTTGGTGTGTGGAATAGATAGAAGAGATCACAGAGGGTTTGGGAGCGTGGCTGGGTAAAGAGATGGAGAAGAAGCAGAGAGGAGAATTACAGGCATCAACGTCAACAGGGCTAGTTGTCTGACGAAGGGATGAGATTCTAGATTTATAAATTACACAACTAGGTGGATTTCCTAACTCATTAAAAACCAGAACAGAGAACTTCCTGTTTCTGTCCCTGCATTTAAGGGTTTTATAAATTTCCACTTCATCCTAATGAGTAAAAAATTAAACAGACAAAATATCAACTCTTTTTAGATTGCTAAGAGAAGGGAAGAAAGAGGGAAAACACTTGAACTCAAAACTGGAGAGACAGGTAGAATAATACTATCCATTGTAGTCTAAAGAAGCCAAGATTCATGAGTAAAAATCTCAGTAAAAACCAGGGTAGGAAATCTTAAATGTAGTGGATAAATTTCTAGTGGTTCAGTGCACACAACTCTGAGAATTAAAAACTCCAGAGGGACCCATATATCAGGTGCAGGTGAGTATAAATATTGTGAGATTTACCTCCAAGAGCTCAACCAAGTTGCTACAGTAAATATCAGAGAAAAATCTCATGGGACTTTTAGGAAGTGAAAAAGGAACCATTTTGAAATATGTCCGAGTGCTCTGTTCTTAACAAAGCCTGCCCTAGGGGAAAATTAGTTAACCAGATCTCAACCTGCCCAAGTATCAGAAGAGCTTTACTGACCTGGAGGAGGGAAAATACCAATTTTTTCTACTAAGGGTACAGAAGAAAAATAAGCATTATGCAGTTCACAGAAGCACAGGCTCATAAAGATTGAGACCAAATAAACCTATAGAAAATCCCTCCCACCACCTCCTTCCACACTGCTATAGGATTTTACAGCAGTCTCCTTTTCTTATGCTCACATGTCAAGAAAATATGACAAGGTATACCAAAAGGAAAACTATGGAAACCACTCTGAAGCATGAACAGACCAAGGAAGGATCAGAACCAAGCATGGCAGGGAAATTGGAATTATTAGATAAAAAACTAAAACTATAAGTAATATTTTAGGAGTTCTGATGGATAAAGTAGACAGCATGCAAGAACAGTTGCAACATGGAAATGAAGATAGAAAGAATCAAAAAGAAATGCTAGAGATAAGAAACAAAAATGAAGAATGCTTTTGATGGATGCCTCAGCAAACTGAAGAAGGCTGAAGAAGTAATCCTAGAAACTCTTATTAATGCCATAATCCTAGAAACTCTTATTAATGCCATATTCTCAAAGAGGGCATTGGAAAAGAACTAAATTAGGACTAGAATATATACATATCACTAAAAGAAAAATTATGTTAATACATGATGTTTAGACACAATTTTACTAGGTTTTTGTTTTTCCCCATACAGAGAAGAAAATGTGGTGATATTGCTTTATGTACAGAGAAGTGTATAGAAACTGTGGTGAAACAATATGAGATGAAGCGTAGGCCAATGAGAAAGACTTGGCTTCAATGGAAACTAAAGAGTTCTAATTTTTCACAAGTTTGTAAAGACTATAGAATAAAGCATGTACAGAAGATATGCTGATAAATATGCAAGAGGAACTAAGATGAAAAGAACTTCCCAAATACTCATCATAGATTAAGTTTTTTTTTACTCTGAGGTCGTCAGTGAGATAAACTTAAAGATTCTGACAGATGATATTTGGTATTTAGAGGTCTAATTCTCCATTTCCAGGTCTAGATGATGAGATTCTTATTTTGTGGAAACCCGTCAAATTCTTCCAGTATCTCTGCAATTTATTCCAATACTAAAGTCATTTCAAACAGAATTCATAACATGCACCCTCAAATGTCTCTCGTGTCTCAATGTCTTTCTTTGGTCTAGAAAATGTGTGTGTGTGTGTGTGTGTGTGTGTGTGTGTGTGTGTGTGTGTGTGTGTGTGTGTACACGTGTGTGGGGGGGAGAAAAAGAAAGAAAAGGTGATAGAAAGTGAAAGAGACAGAGAAAGTGAGAAAGAGAAATCTTTCTTAAGGCTGCTGGTGTAAGCTGGCATGCAATTAGTGTTCTAATATACAGAAATTTTCTAAAAGCCAGGGAGTTTAGGAGGCACTGATAGCTCAAAGGGAAGACAAGCAGAGATGTTGAAAATGTAAGCCTTATGACTGCTAAATAGGGCCCAGACCCTGGTGCTATCCTATCCTGCTTGTCCTACAGCATGTTGTTACGTATGGCAACAGAGGCAAATAGAAGTGGAAGATAATTTGGACTGTAAATCCTAACTACATATAGCAAGCATTATTTTTAGCCTACTCTTTTCTGCTAAAATTAATTAGAATCAGACTATTTTTTTTTTACAATAACTCTAGTCTGGTCTTACTTAAATAGTTATTGCAAGATAAAACTTGGCTTTTAGCTTCAGAGGGATACTGTGTTGTCAGCTTTTAATTAGGCTACATTAGTGTATCTATTTACACATGACAGATATTTAAAACAGTAGCACTTTTGTTTAAATGTTTCTATTTGCAGATGTATATCTACAAATAAAAGGGTAAAAAGGAAGTTCATCCACAAAGGAGAAGAGCTGCCAGGGTCAAGAAGTACAATCCTGTGGGTAAGCATGGGTTTGCTGTATGATAGAGAAGACTGGGCTCTGAAGAGTTTCCAGTTCTAGCAAGTTGGTGCTGACTCTGCTGATCTGCATTAGAGGACACCATACTTCTAAACTGCTAGAAGAATGGTAGGATCATTTCACTAGGAAAAATATTTATGTAAAGTATTTTACTCAAAGTAGACCCCAAAGAATCAAATTCAGTTAATCTAATGATAGAATTTACATAATGCTCAGGCTAGAAGTTAAAAAAATAAAGAGAGAGGGTGACTATTAATAAAATGAAAGGGTCTTGGTGACTATATTTTTGTATTATATCTATGAGTTTTATATGTATTTTTTCTGGCCACACTTGGCTTTGCAATCAGAAATAACTCCTGGCATTGTTCTGGGGACCATATAGGATCCCGGGGGTCAAACCTGTGTAGGCCTAGTACAAGGCAAATGTCATACCCACTTTGCTATTGCTCCAGCCTGAGGCTTATATTTATAAAGGAAGTGTAAGAAAGCTCTCTAATTTTATCCAAAAGTCAAAGTCCTGCAAGTATATGTTGAAAACATATGATTTAGCATCAACATCAGAAAGCTAAAGATTATAACTATGTTATAAATCAGATTTGATGTGAAAATACAAGAATAATTCGCTTTGGATTCCATGTATAACCTAGTCATATCTGGAAAAATAGACTAAAAAAGTACATACTACAAAACCATAGACCCGTGTTTCAGGAAATAAGTATCTTTAATTTAAAATAACTTTTAATTAGGGTAATTCTAGACTGCTGCTACAATGAGAGCCATTGATAGAGCAGTTTAAAGAGCAAAGAAGGTTGCATCTCTCTTGTCCAATACTCCCAAATGAGTGATCTAGAAAGCAAGTGGCCCAGATTTATTATCATCCAAGAGATCAGGTTTCTTCTACCATTTCTGTAATCTGTAATCTTCATGATCCACCAGGATATTATCCTGTACTACATGACTTCTGAGCAGGATCACTGATAAGATCAAGTTACAATTGAAGGATATAGGAAGGACATGCAGAAGCTATATAGAAGCCATGTCCATCATATTAAGTACTGGCCAAGAATTGACATATAACTTCTGCTCACATTCCACTGGCACCCAAAAGAACTTCTTGGAGGCCAGGTAAAGTAGTTCAGCTCCATATCCCATATGCTCAACTTATAGTAACAAAGGAAAGAAATGAAAAAATTTTGATACGCAAAGCATAGTCACTGCTACAAAATCTTGGAGCTAGAGTAATCAGAGATATAGAAGAATGTGGCATAGAAATATATTGCATCAAAAGAAAACAACTAGTGTATTTTCTTCAGAAGTGATTAACTTGTTTTTTATAGCTCAAGGGGCTCAGAATATAGTAAGTGAAGGACTTTCTAAAACTTACCAGAAGGTAAGAAGAGGAAATTCTAGAATTCTTACCAGCAGTATTTACACAGAAGCTTAAAAACCTTTGGCCAAGACCCCCGGACTGCCAATTAGTCCGGAGGGGGGGGGGCAGATTCACCCATGCCAGATGGTCTTCACGTCCAGATCTGGTAACCTGGGCCCTGGGGATGGGATGGGGTGGAGGAAAACCCCTCCCCTCTGCATTCATTCACAAACTGCAGAGGTGAGAGCTGGGCTCAAAGCCCCCACAGGCCAGGAGTTGTGTCTCTCTTGCACTGTCATGTGGTGGGCACTGGGCTGGACAGCTAGCCAAAGACCCCCGGACTGCCAATTAGTCTGTGGGGGGGGCAGATTCCCCCACGCCAGAATGGTCTTCACGTCCAGATCTGGTAACCTGGGTCCTAGGGAATGGGATGGGGTGGAGGAAAACCCCTCCCGTATGTATTCATTCACAAACTGCAGAGGCGAGAGCTGGGCTCAGAGACCCCACAGGCCAGGACAGCTACCCAAAAGAAAATTCTCTCATCCATTGCAGACCCCCTGTAGGAGTGTCTTTTCTTAACCATTTTGAAAAGTGCGTGGGCGCAAATGCGCCTGCATGGCAAATACCTTTTTTTTTAATATACTTTTTATTTTGATCATAGTGACTTACATATTGTTGACAGTAATATTTTAGGTACATATTTACATAAAATCAGGGGGATTCCCATCACAAAATTGTCCTCCCTACACCTCCGTTTTTGTCCTACCTCCCATATCCTACTCCCTCACCCCCGGGGCTGCTAGAATATGTGGTCCCCTCTGTATCTAGCCTACTACTTAGTAGTCTTTCACCTGTTTGGTCTTGGTGCCTCCCTTATTTCCCCCTCTAACTGGGAGGCAAGACTAGCTAGTTCATGTTGCATGGTTTTGTTTGAAGAAGAGAAAAATAATAAACTGGGGTAAGAGTCTAATATGCCGAAAATGGGCGGAATCCTTCTAGAGGCTCTCATCATCAATTTGAGAGACGAAGGAGAAAAAGAAGGTGAAACCCTCCACCAGTACGAAAAGAAAATATCCAGTGAGGACTCCAACAATATCGATAAGCACCACACAAAAAAAAAAAAAAAAAAACACGCCATGGTCTTGAAATAAGAAACATGGCATAGCACATAAAGAAAGAAAAGAAAGGAAGAAAAAAAATAAGTATAACTGGGGACAACAACTTCAATAATCATACCCAAACAGAGAAATCGACCAAAAATAGATAGGTAAATGAAAATAATAATAATAATAATAATAAATGAAATAAAAATAATATATAAAAAATAACCAAGGTTTTGTGCTTTTTTTCCCCTCCTGCCCTGGCACAGTAAATATTGGGTCATTCGAAAAGGAATTCACTTGGCCTAAGAGATATGGGATTTCTCCGTCCTTGGAGTATATTGTCATGGGATTAACTATAGACTCTGTTCAGGATCATTTACTCTCCTGGTGGTGCTTTTGTGGTGTTTGGAAGACTTCTGCTCTGTCCTGGGTGATACAATCAGACCTCTGTGTCTAGAGATCTCAGTATCTGCACAGATCCAGGGGTGAGACTTATGGTGAAGTCAGTCTTTCTGGTTCTGGAAGTTCTGTTCCCTCAGTGTCATTTAATCCATCTTCTGTGGTTGGTGATCTGGGTCTTTGCACTGAACCTAGGATGGCACCCAGGATAGCGTCTTTCTTTGTGCTTCCAGGAGCCCCATTCCATTACAATTGTCTCTGCCAGACTTTTAGAACTGGGAATCATGTTTATTGTGTAGGTTGTAGTTCAAACCCTAAACTAGGGCTTATTTATTGGTCCCAAGATGTATACAGTCTGGTCATGGTTCTAGCAGGCATTCATCTGTAACTCGCGATCTTGGCTTTTGGACCTACCAAAGGGTGACAAGTCTTCTGATTTTGTCTTGTCGTTAGCTGGTAAGGTAGGATAACCTACTCTTAGGTCAAGTTGTTCCCATTTTCCTCGCTGTCAGGATATCATATTAGAGCTGGCCTTTGTTGGTGACCCCGCAGTATTAAGGCTGTCCCAGGTGGGATTTGTTTCCTGCAGCTGTTGTGAAGAACTGTGCCGTTTCTATGTCTGGGATCCAGGGTTCAAGGCTGGACGAATGGTATCTAATCACCTGAGGTCTAATTTGATTCCACATGACATATTTTCAAGGTAGGAGATATTCTTGTATTGTAAACAACTATGAGTTCCTATCTCTAGTAGATAAGAGCTCTTTTTTTATATGTAAGATTTCCTCTTTTTTTAGTGTGCCTTTGCAGGGAGAAATGGTGCTACATTATATTGTCTGTGCATTTGAGGATGGACAGAGGGGAAAACAGAAACAGGTCACATGCCCAAAAAAGATAAAAAGATAAAAGAAAAAGAAAAAGAAAGAAAAAAAAGGGAATAACAATGTATGTGCTCACATATGTATATGTAGGACAGACATTTTTTTTAAAAGAAAAATAAAAAAAAAAAAAATAAAATGAGTTAGCAAAGTATTTAAAGGACCAAAGTGATGCAAAAGACTACCTTACATTTGGGGGGAAAACAGGTAAAGAGGTGGTGTAATACAGGTCTTATGCTTATGTTGGAAGTACAGGTTTTCCCGTTGTCTTTTGGGTTTTTCTTGTGGTGTCCCAGGCATGTTTCTATCACACCTCCTGACCTTCTTCAGATTGGCAAAAGATTTGCAGCAGGAAGGTCTTGGAAGAGTTCTTGCATTGGGGATACTTTTGGATCTAAGTCCGGTTTCAAGTAACAGTCCACGTTAGGGGGGGGGGTTGGTGGGGAGGGCCGCGCAGCATGAGTCCACAGGGGACTTGGCTGTTTTTTCTTGCAGGAGACGAGGTATAGGTTTGATTGGGTGTCCCCTCGCCTGGGTGCTGGGTACTGGTTCGATGGGGTAGGAGGTTAATCTTGATGCCTAATAGATTAAGGACTGAGGGTGAAGAGTTTTTATATGGCGAGAGGTCTAGATGGGATTGCGGGGTGAAGGGATAGTTGGATTTCCAAAGGGGGGAAAGGGGAAGGTATATGGAAGTGGTAGGAAGGGAGAAAAGAGAAAATACATTAGAAAGAAAGAATAAAGGGAAAAAGTGAAGAGAAGAATAGAAAAGAAAAAGAATAAAAAAGAAAGTAGTGAGAAGTGAGGAAAGAATAGCAAGGGAATGCTAGTTTGCTTGAATGTGTTCAATGAATAGAGCCTGTAGTTTAAGTCTGTACGTCGCAGTTACTGCTTTGGTGGTCTGACTGGTCACGTGCTTCAATTCCTAAAAGAAGGAATAACCTAGAGATAAAGTGTATGTTAAAGAGTTTTCTCGGGGCCATCTCGTAGTGCAAGCTAGGTATGGTATCTTGTGTGGTATCCTGAGCTGCCATCTTAGTTTGTCCGCTCTTTGTATCCAAGGACGCCTGTGAACAGAAAAGCTGAGAGGTTATTTTAAATATAGTAGGATAAAGGCATTGAAACATGGTGTTATGGGATTTTTCCATTGGAGTCAGTGATTTTCCATGGTGTTCTTTACCTGTGTCCTGCATACGATCTCTAAGGGATTATTGTGGGCCTTTGTTGTAGAAGGCTGATTACATACCTGTTCTCTCTATGCTGCTGTTTCTGGTGTTGCTGTTTTCTTTGTGATATAATGTGTAGTCAAGAGTTTGCATTGTTCCTTTTTCATGTATTTTGGGCACTGCTCCCGAGTATATGTTGACTATTACAGTGTTTGGAGTTTCGACCCTGTTAAACCCTGTTATTTGATTGTTAGGTATTAGTTGTGTATAAGATGTATGTTCTAGGTGCTTCAGAATAGTGCTACCATTCTGTGTTTATCTTTTGTCTTCTGACTTACTTCGTTTAATATAACATGTTCTAGGTCCATCCACGTTGCTGCAAAGTCTGTGATTGTATCATTTCTGACTGCCATGTAATATTCCATTGTGTATAGATACCACATCTTAATGATCCATTCATCTGTTGTTGGACATTGAGATTGGTTCTAAGACTTGGCTATTATACTGAGTGCTGCGATAAATAGTGGGGTGCACACATATTTTGGAATGAATGTCCTTCCAACTTGGGGGTAAATGCCTAGGAGAGCAATTGCTGGGTCAAATGGCAGCTCAATTCTGAGTTCTTTGAGCACTCTCCAGACTGCTCTCCAGACTAGGGGGCATTCCCACCAGCAGTGGATGAGAGTTCCTTTCATACCGCATCCCCGCCAACAAAAATTGTTCCCATTATTTTTGATGTGAGCCATCCTCACTGGTGTAAGGTGGTATCTCATTGTTGTCTTGATTTGGATCTCTCTGATGATGAGTGAAGGTGAGCATGTTTTCATGTGTTTGTTGGCCATCCTTCTGTCTTCCTCAGAGAAGTGTCTATTCATTTCATCTCCCCATTTTTATGGCTTTATTTGGTTTTGGGGGCTCAGCTTTCTGAGTGCTTTGTATGTTCTAGATATCAGCCATTTATCTGATATGTCGAGTGAAATGATTTTTTCCCATTCCGTTAACTGTCTTCTTGTGTTAAGTAGGATTTCTTTCGCCATGCAGAAGCTTTTTAGTTTGATGTAGTACCATTTGTTTATGTTTGATGCTAACGTTCTTGCCATTGGTGCTCCATTCTCAAAGACCTTTTTGATATATAGGTCTTCGAGTGGTCTGCCTATTTTATTCTCAATAAACTTTATAGATTCGGGTCTGATTTTAAGGTCTTTGATCCATTTTGAGTTAACTTTTGTATAAGGGGTGAGGTATGGGTCGATCTTCACTTTCGTACATGTGGTTTTCCAGTTGTACCAACACCATTTGTTGAATAGACTTCCTTTGTTCCATTTCAGGTTCTTGCCTCTTTTATCAAATATTAGTTGGCTGTATATCTTGGGGTTCATGTCTGGGAATTCTGTTCTGACCCACTGGTCTGAGGTCCTGTCTCTGTTCCAGTACCATGCTGTTTTGATTACTACGTCTTTATAGTATAGTTTCAAGTTAGATAAGGAGATGCCACCCAGCTTCTTGTTTTTCAGTATGTGTTTGGCTATCCTGGGTCTTTTGTGGTTCCAGATAAATTTTGTGATTGATTGTTCTATTTCTTTAAAGAATGGTGTCTAGATTTGGATAGGGATTGCATTAAATCTATATAGTAGTTTGGGTAGAATAGTCATTTTGACTATGTTAATTCTATCTATCCATGAGCATAGGATGTTCTTTCATTTCTTTAAATCGTCTTCAATTTCTTTCTGAAGTGTTTTGAAGTTTCCCTGGTATAGATCTTTCACTTCTCTTGTAAGGTTGATTCCTAGGTACCTGATATTTTTTGATACTATTTTAAATGGAATTGTATTTTTAATCTCTCTCTCCTCGACTTCGTTGTTTGTATATAGAAATGCTACTGTCTTTTGTGTATTGACTTTGATCCAGCCACTTTGCTGTATTGGTTAATTGTTTCTAGGAGTTTTACTGTGGACTCTTTAGGGTTTTTGATGTATATCATCATATTGTCTGCAAATAGAGATAGTTTGTGTTCCTCTTTCCCAATTTGGATTCCTTTGATTCCCTTCTCTTGTCAGATTGCTATTGCTAAGACTTCTAAGGTTATATTGAATAGGAGTGGAGAGAGTGGACAGCCTTGCCTAGTTCCTGATCTTAACGGGAATGCTTCTAATTTTTCGCCATTAAGTATAATGTTGGTTGTAGGCTTTTCATAGATAGCTGTAACTATCTTGAGGAAGGTTCCTTCTAACCCTATTTTGCTGAGTGTATTTAACATGAAAGGGTGTTGGATTTTGTCAAACGCCTTCTCTGCATCAATTGATATGATCATGTGGTTTTTGTCTTTCTTGTTGTTGATGTGATGTATAATGTTGATTGATTTGCGTATGTTGAACCATCTTTGCATTCCTGGTATAAAACCCACTTGGTCATGATGTATGATCTTTTTGATGAAGTGCTGGAATCGTTTTGCTAAGATTTTGTTGAGTATCTTTGCATCTATGTTCATTAGTGAGATTGGTCTGTAATTTTCTTTCTTGGTGGTGTCTTTGCCATCTTTGGGAATGAGTGTGATATTAGCCTCATAAAAGGAGTTGGGGAGGATTCCTGTTTTTTCTATGGTTTGGAAGAGCCTATGAAAAAGTGGTAGTAAGTCTCTTGGAATGTGTGATAGAATTCACCTGTAAATCCATCTGGGCCTGAACTTTTGTTCTTAGGGAGTTTCTTAATTACATCTTCAATTTCCTCTGAGGTGATTGGTCTGTTTAGGCTTTTTAGTTCTTCCTTTTCCAGTCTTGAAAGAGGGTGTTTTTCCAAGAATCTGTCGATTTCTACTGGGTTCTCTAGTCTAGCTGAGTATAGTTGTTCATAATATGATCTCATGATATATTGTATTTCTTAGGGTTCTGTTGTAATCTCTCCCCTTTCATTTGTGATCCTACTGATTTGGGTGTTTTTCCTCTTTTTTTGGTGAGTTTTGCCAGCAGTTTGTTTATCTTGTTTATTTTTTTGAAAAACCAACTCCTGGTCTCTTGATTTTTTTGTATTGTTTTCTTAGTTTCTATGTTGTTTATTTCTGCTCTGGTTTTTATTATTTCTTGCCTTCTGGTTGTGGTTGGATTTCTCTGTTGCTGTTGTTCCAATTCTTTGAGGTGGTCTTTTAAACTGTTGGTTTTGTTATTTTCCTGTTTCTTGACATAGGCCTTTATTGCTATGTGTTTCCCCCTAATTACTGCTTTTGTTGTGTCCCACAAATTTTGACATGTCTCTTCATTATCATTTGTCTCAAAGAATCTTTTTATTTCTTCCTTGAGTTGTTCTTTGATCCAGTTGTTGTTGAGCAGCATGTTGTTTAATCTCCAGGTATTAGTTTTTCTCCATTTCTTCTTGACATCAATTTTGACCTCTGTTGCATAGTGATCTGAAAGAGTGCTTCTAATGATCTTTACCTTTGTGGTCTTATATAGGTTGGCTTTGTATCCTAAGACATGGTCTATTCTGGAGAACGTTCCATATGGGCTTGAGAAGAATGTGTATTCTGCTTTCTGGGGATGGAGGGCTCTATATAAGTCTATTAGCCATAAATCTTCTAATTTTTCATTTAGAGCTCTTATTTCTTTGCTATTTTTCTGTTTGGTGGATCTGTCCAGTGGTGATAGTGGAGTATTGAGGTCCCCTACTATTATCACATTTCCCTTCATGTGTTTCTCCAGGTTTGTGAGCAGTTGCCTCACATATTTTGCTGGCTCTACATTAGGTGCATAGATATTGACCAGGGTTAGTGTTTTTTGGTCTAATGTTCCCCTGATCATTAAGTAGTGACCCTCTTTGTCTCTGATCACTTTCTTGAGGTTGAATGCAATTTGGTCTGATATAAGAATGGCTGTCCCTGCTCTTTTTTGTTTTCCATTGGCCTGAATAATTACTTTCCATCCTTTTATTCTAATCCTGTGCTTATCCTGTAGTTGTAGGTGTGTTTCTTGCAGACAGCAGAAGTCCAGTTTATTTTTCCTAATCCAGTTCTCTACTATGTGTCTTTTAATTGGAGAGTTTAGTCCATTAACATTTAGGGAGATTATTGAGAGAGAGGACTGTTGTGCAGTTGTGTTGTGTAGGGTGCTTTTTGTTACAATCGGGAATTTGGATTGTGTAATTAGTCTCTGAGTAGGTCGTTTAGGATCAGTTTTGTTTGCACAAATAGTTCAAGTTTGTTCTTGTTTGAGAATGTTTTTAGTCTGTCCTCCCATATGAATGATAGTTTTGCTGGGTATTTGACCGTAGGTTGGAAATTTCTTTCATTCAGTCGTTTAAATATGTCATTCCACTGTCTTCTTGCTTGAATTATTTCAAATGGGAGATCTGGTTTGATTCTTATGTCCCTACTTTGTACTTGAGGTTTTTTTCTCTCTTATTGCTTTAAGGAGTTCCTCTTTCTCTTTGTTTTTTGCCATTTGGATTACTATATGTCCTGGTTTTGGTTTATTAGGGTCTATTTTATTAAGGACTCTTTTTACTTCCTGGATTAGCATTGAAGTTTCTTTCCAGAGGGTGGGGAAGTTCTCTGCTATTATCTCTCTGACTACTTATTCTTCCCCTTTTCCTATTTCATCCCCTTCTGGTATGCCCACAATTCTTAGATTGTTTCTTTTGTCCTTGTTCATTAGATACTGGACTTTTCCTTCCAGTGCTTTGCCTTTTATTTCTTTGTTGTTTTTTTGATCATTTTTTTGTTTGCAGTTTTCCTTCGAGTTTTTCAATGTGTTCCTCCAACTCTGTGTTTCTGCTTGTAAGGCTTGTTATTTTGTCTTTTAATTCCTTCACTTTTTTTTGGTATGGAATTTCTCATGTTCTTTAACATTTCTTCTTTAATTTGGCTGATTCGTTCATCCATAGATTTCTTATACTAGGTAGCTAGTGTTTCTTTCATTTTCTTTATCAATTGTTGCATTTCCTTCCTCATCGTTGCTTATAGGTCGCCTTCCCTCAAATCTGTGCATTTTGGCGGACTTGGTAACTTGTTAGGGTTTGTCTCCGTATCTTCAGATGTTGAGGTTCTCCTTGTTTTATCCATATTTCTTTGTATTTATTGGTGTGATTTGGAGTGCTGTGCCTTCTAAGTTCAGCTTCTTTTGATCTCCTGTGGTGTGGGAATGGGTCCCCTCTCTGAGGGTGGTTCTAGAGGGACTGTTGGTTGAGCTTGCTGAGGTTTGGCTCCTCCTGTGCTCTTTATGTGGCCTGATTCGTTGCTTTGCCCTTTTGTTGTCAGCTAGCGCTGGTCCTCTTCTGGCCATACTGGTGGGGGGCGCTGTTGAGGCTAGCTCTTTCTCCCCCCCTCTACTACCTGGAAATCAGCCTTCCTTCAGTGGGTCTGGTCAATTTCCTTCTCTTTATTCCTGTCAGCTGGTGCAGTTCTGCTCCTGGCCACAATGGTTGCGGGCGCTGTTGAGCCTAGCTCTCTGTTCCCTCCCCTATCTGGGAGTCAATGAAGCTCCGCCTCCTCCGAGTTTTCGCAGAAGAAATTCTCCCAGCCAAATCCACCCGGTAGCTGTCCTCAGCCCTTGGGGGGGTCTCAGGTCCACTCTGGGACTCAGGGGGCTAGGTTGCTCTAGATTACACAAAGGTCCAGGTGGTAGGCCCAAGCTCACCCAGTCTATTGGTCCCAGCCTGTCCCAGTGGTGCAGGTGACTCTGGCTGGCTACGTACTAGGGAACTACCCTCCTCTGTCTAAGCTTGGGTCCGGTGGGGTGATCTCTGGAGCCTGGAAAGTGAGACAGCGGGTAATGGGGGTCTCTGCGCTCGCAGGCTGCGCACAGGAGAAACCCTCTGGGGGCTAGGAAGGGCTGATCGCTCGGTCTGTGTGGTTGGGCAGGGCTTCCCTACCTGAAGCAGGCAGGAGAAACCCTGCGGGTGCTAGGAAGAGCTGTTTGCACGGTCGGCTGCAAATACCTTTTAACATCATCCAAAAATGTTCTAATCCTTGACTATTTATAGGAAAGGAAATGGAATACCCTATATATGGAGGATAGCACTCAAATAGATCTCTGAAATCAGTGTCTATGTGAACGTTACTTTCTATACAGTTGTCCTCTCTGACTGCTGAGCCTTATCCTTAAACAATTCATCTATACAATGTATATAGCCCTTCTTATATATAACCCTTCCACACCCAGAGACCCTCTACTCCCCCATATCCCAACCCGAATTTATCTCTCCCTTATTTAACCCTCTCTACCCTCAGTTTTTAACTCGTTAGGCACCGACCTCCTTCCCCAATAGACCACCATCCAGCTCCTCAATGAAAGACACCTCTCGATCCCCCATCTCATGTCCCAGCAAGAAACTACAACCAACACGCCTGCTGACTCTAGGTTGTGACCCCTCTCGCCCACTTCAATTCATGGACTGTTGCATGATACTGGATTTAGCTGCAGCAAACCCCCAGCTCAAGGACATTACAGGACTCTGAAATGCCACAAATCATATCTTAAACTCTAGACCAAAACCTGTGATACGAAAAAGTGCCTTGGCTTTCATTCCCCACAAGAATATCTCAGAAGACCTAATTAAATGGCCTAAATTGCCTATGCAAGTTTAATACCTTTATAATAATGCATCTTAAGATATGTATTCCTAAACATACAGATAGCCTCCCCCATCACTTTCTTTTTTCAAATACCTTTTTTTCTCAATTTACTTTTTTTACCTCAGTTTTATCTACGTGTTCTATATATATATACATATTTTCTCTATCCTCAGCAGTTTTGGTGCTACTTGGTACAAAAACCAAGAAAATGTCTTGCCTAGGTTAAAAGCTCAGGCCACACCACAGATACTGTATGTGTAGCCTGTCATCCCTACCCGAAATAGCACCAGCAATACAAAAGGACACCATACATCTTTGTATAGGTACAGTAAATAAGGGGAAATCATGGTCTCAGACACAAGATCTTATCTTCTAAGGATAAGAACTCAGACTTTTAATACAAGGGTGCCTCCCATTCTGGACATATGTCATGTGGATACAACTCAGTCTCCATGAGATTGGACAGTGCTAGTTCATTCTCAAATCCCAGATCCCAGACATAGAACTGAAACAACTCCCTGCAACAACACCAGGAAGTAAGCTCCATTGGGAGATATACTTGTGCCAGTTAATATGACAACGAGGAGAGTGAGGAAATGACAACTTGATCTAAGACCAGGAGGTCCTATCACATCACCTAACACTAAGTGGAAATCAGAAGATATATCGTCCTTTGGAGTATGAAAAATAAGAGCGCTAACTACAGAAAACTGACTCTGACAACCGTGACTGGGCAGAACTTACCTTGAGACCATTAAGGAAAATCCTACCCTAGGCTATAGCACAGGTCTCTTACAAAAATCAAGATTTCTTAGTACAGAGGCCCAATTCTGACAACAGAGACTGAGCAGAACCTTTGGAACCATAATTTCCTAGACTTCAGCTTAGGGAATGAGCAAAAACATGGAGCACATGATACAGAAAACTGAACACACCAACAATGTTGGAACAGAACCTCTAGTCTAGAACCTTAAAGACTCTATCCTAGGCCTTGTCCTAGGACCTGTACAAATACCAAGATTGCTTGCTACAGTGGTCTGATTTTCTCATCCACAACTGAGAGGAAAAGTTCCTGACACCACCAAAAAACAAACAAACAAACAAAAAACCCTGGGATATGGCAATGAGAAGGTATGGAGCCAGTGGTTGTTCCCATGACAATCTGCTTCAAGAGTGGAGAAACCCTGTATTTCTTAGGCAACAGGATTTTCCTTCCTTCCCCTATACTTACTATGGCTATACAAAAAACAAACAAACAAACAACAACAACAAAAAAAAGGTGGGGTAACACCAAACCCTGCCACTCCAGCACTTTTTCTGTTTTGTTTTGTTTTGTTTTTTGATATTATTTTCCTTCTCTTTTTCTTTCACTTTTTTCTTTCTTTTTCACTCTTGTAGATATTATTCGGTAATTTTTTCTTTTTTCTTTTTTTCCTTTTCTTTTTTTTTTTAATAGTTGACACCAAATTTTTTCTTCTCCTTTCCTTAACCTTTTTATCTCCAACAGAATAGCATAACTTGAATCATTCAGCCTCATAAATTGAGGGGGGAAAAGGATGATACCAGGACCAGTCATATGAACATGTAGTGTAACAAAAAATGACCAGACTGGAACACCAAACAGAATAGATACCCAATCTACAACAAGCTGCAAAGTGGAGACCAGTTACACTAGTATTCTGGGGGGTGGGGGAGTGGTAAAGGAGTGAGATATGGGAGACATGCTGGGAACAGAATTGGAGGGAGAACAACATTGATAGTGGGAATGCCCTTCATTCATTGTCACTATGTACTGTAAATAATTTTGTATAATGAACTTCAGTCACAATAAAAATTAAAAAAAAAACCTTTGGCCTTCATTTAAGGATGTTTTAGAATTTCTTCTAGTATTTTGAATTGTCAAGTTAAAACATTTGTGGCCTCTTTCCAATATTGGGGTTCTGGAATTCTAACCAATTATTTTAGGCTGATATGGCAAGGAATGGGCATCCCCAAATTTTATGGATTCTTGATAGATGTGTGACTTTACAACAACTTTAAAGGTAGACATTGCTCCTATATTACTAAAGCTTAGAAAAGTTAGGGAGCCAATTTTTGTAGTGTTACTGAAATTGTCATCAGTGTCTACCAAACTTATTGCTAAATTCATGATGTTTTCATCATACTGCTGTCTCCTAGAATGAAAGTCAAAACTAAATTGTGTCCCTTTTTGCTTCCTTTTCTCCTCCTCTTTCAACCCGTCCAAATGCTTTATCTTATCAGGTGGACTGCCTGGATGGAACTGGCTGTTCCATGCGATTTAGTACAACAAGATAGGATCTCTATAACATCCGGCCCTTCTCCCAGTTCTTTCTTTTGGGTCAAATAACTGATTTTCCACTCAAGCTTTTGCTCAGCCTAGAGGCAGAGCTGTATGCTCATTTAAATGCATCTGTCCCTCCCACTCCTTTTCCGAGAAAGGTAGAGGGATTCGCCTCTAACCTCAGAACAAACCTTAGTACAGTGAATCATCTTCTTTCACCTTTAAGTGTTGTGGGGGAAAGGAAGGTTTAATCTGAAATTAATTCTTGTGCTCTTGTGCTTTGAAATGGATGTCAAAAGTAAATTTGACATCCACCATGGAAAATTTACCCAGATTTTATCCAAAGAGATGATGACTCACAGGAACACCTGTTTGTCTCCTTAGTAACTGGTCTTAGATTTCCCTCTTATATTTGCATGTAGGCTAGCACAGCAAATTGGGGGAAGGGAACAGTTCATAGCTTACTGAGTGTGCTCTGGCAGAATGTCGCCTGTAATACTGTTTACCAACTATCTCATGGTTTATGTACTCACTCTGCTTCTCTGTCATAGCTCCAGCATTGATTCATTTACAGACAAATGGACATAAGTCTGGAAAAAATCACTAATGGTAGCAAGGAAGGCTTGGTGATACCTAGTGAAATTGTATTGATGTAATCTCTGTATTGGACATATGGATTGAATGCTGCCTTAGAAAAATGGTCATCTTTCTTTAATCTTTCCAGTGATTAGAAGAGAAGGTGAGGTGAGGTAGAAGGAAGAAAGGTTCAATCAAGCCATTTATCTGACTTAACCACAGGAAATAATATTCTAAGAATTGTGTTTATGTGGTTATATCTATTTTATCTTTCTTTCATAAAGCTCTCACTCATTAGCACAAAGGTGAAATGAATATTCAAATCAAAAACTGAAGACTAGAATGTTCTCAATAACTTAGCACATGAGATTAAACAAATCATTTGTATTTTCTCTTTGAAAAATGAGATATTCAACTGTGTCACCATTATCCCTTTCACTTATAAAATGTGAATTTTATTTTATGGTAGCTTATTAATTTAAAGCTAGAAATAGTATCTTTGTGTGTGTGTGTGTTTGTGTGTGTGTGTGGTTTTTGGGTCACACCCAGCAGTGCCCAGGGGTTATTCCTGGCTCCAGGCTCAGAAATTGCTCCTGGCAGGCACGGGGGACCATATGGAATGCTGGGATTCGAACCAATGACCTCCTGCATGAAAGGCAAAAGCCTTACCTCCATCCTATCTCTCCAGCCCCTAGAAATAGTATCTTAACAGTTACATTTACCAGGTCGAGAATTATCCCAAATGGAAGGTTTCTTTTTCTAGCCTTGTATATTTTACAACTAGTACCCAGAGATACTTGGCCACAATCACATAATAAAAATTAAGGGTTTTTTTCATAGCTACTTCTTTCTTTGCTTTCTTTCTTTTCTTTTTTCTTTTTTTTTTTTTTTTTACAAATCACTATGTATTGTTGCAATTAAAAAGACATTATAAGAAATGAACTTTCTTACCTTCCCTTCTTTATCTACTTCCCAAAGAAATCTACTTTAAAAAATGTTTAAAAAATATTAAGGGGCTGGAGCAGTGGCAAGGTGGTAGGGCGTTTGCCTTGCATGCCTCTGACCTAGAACAAGCAGCGGTTCTATCCCCTGCCCCCACCCCGTCCCATATGGTCCCCAAACCAGGAATGATTTCTGAGCTCATAGCCAGGAGTAACTCCTGAGCATCACCAGGTATGGCCCAAAAACCAAAAAAAAAAAAAATTTTTTTAACAGGTTCTTTTGTTTATTTTTACCACAGTATCTCTAAAACTATTGGATTGTTTCTTTTTTAGGTATTGCCCAAATACAAAGTATAAAACAAATTTCTCCTGTAAAGTTAAATTTTTGCTTAAATCAGTAAATATTAATTCTATTTTTTTAAATTTATTTAAACACCTTCATTACATACATGATTGTGTTTGGGTTTCAGTCATGTAAAGAATATCACCCATCTCCAGTGCAGCATTCCCATCACCAATGTCCCAAGTCTCCCTCCTCCCCACCCGACCCCCGCCTGTACTCTAGACAGGCTCTCCATTTTCCTCATACATTCTCGTTATTAGGACAGTTCAAAATGTAGTTATTTCTCTAACTAAACTCATCACTCTTTGTGGTGAGCTTCCTGAGGTGAGCTGGAACTTCCAGCTCTTTTCTCTTTTGTGTCTGAAAATTATTATTGCAAGAATGTCTTTCATTTTTCTTAAAACCCATAGATGAGTGAGACCATTCTGCGTTTTTCTCTCTCTCTCTCTGACTTATTTCACTCAGCAAAATAGATTCCGTGTACATCCATGTATAAGAAAATTTCATGACTTCATGTCTCCTGACAGCTGCATAATATTCCATTGTGTATATGTACCACAGTTTCTTTAGCCATTCGTCTGTTGAAGGGCATCTTGGTTGTTTCCAGAGTCTTGCTATGGTAAATAGTGCTGCAATGAATATAGGTGTAAGGAAGGGGTTTTTGTATTGTATTTTTGTATTCCTAGGGTATATTCCTAGGAGTGGTATAGCTGGATCGTATGGGAGCTCGATTTCCAGTTTTTGCAGGAATCTCCATATCGCTTTCCATAAAGGTTGAACTAGACAGCATTCCCACCAGCAGTGGATAAGAGTTCCTTTCTCTCCACATCCCCGCCAACACTGTTTATCTCATTCTTTGTGATGTGTGCCATTCTCTGGGGTGTGAGGTGGTATCTCATCGTTGTTTTGATTTGCATCTCCCTGATGATTAGTGATGTGGAGCATTTTTTCATGTGTCTTTTGGCCATGTGTATTTCTTCTTTGTCAAAGTGTCTGTTCATTTCTTCTCCCCATTTTTTGATGGGGTTAGATGTTTTTTTCTTGTAAAGTTCTGTCAGTGCCTTGTATATTTTGGAGATTAGCCCCTTATCTGATGGGTATTTGGTGAATAGTTTCTCCCACTCAGTGGGTGGCTCTTGTATCCTGGGCACTATTTCCTTTGAGGTGCAGAAGCTTCTCAGCTTAATATATTCCCATTTGTTAATCTCTGCTTTCACTTGCTTGGAGAGTGCAGTTTCCTCCTTGAAGATGCCTGTAATGTCCTGGAGTGTTTTACCTATGTGCTATTCTATATATCTTATGGTTTGGGGGCTGATATCGAGGTCTTTAATCCATTTGGATTTTACCTTCGTACATGATGTTAGCTGGGGGTCTAAGTTCAATTTTTTGCAAGTGGCTAGCCAGTAGTGCCAACACCACTTGTTGAAGAGGCTTTCCCTGCTCCATTTAGGATTTCCTGCTCCTTTATCAAAAATTAGGTGATTGTATGTCTGGGGAACATTTTCTGAGTATTCAAGCCTATTCCACTGATCTGAGGACCTGTCCTTATTCCAATACCATGCTGTTTTGATAACTATTGCTTTGTAGTACAGTTTAAAGTTGGGGTAAGTAATTCCTCCCATATTCTTTTTCCCAATGATTGCTTTAGCTATTCTAGGGTGTTTATTGTTCCAAATGAATTTCAAAAGTGTCTGATCCACTTCTTTGAAGAATGTCATGGGTATCTTTAGAGGGATGGCATTAAATCTGTATAATGCCTTGGGGAGTATTGCCATTTTGATGATGTTAATCCTGCCAATGATGAGCAGGGTATGCGTTTCCATTTCCGTGTGTCCTCTCTTATTTCTTGGAGCAGAGTTTTATAGTTTTCTTTGTATAGGTCCTTCACATATTTAGTCAAGTTGATTCCAAGATATTTGAGTTTGTGTGGCACTATTGTGAATGGGGTTGTTTTCTTAATGTCCATTTCATCCTTATTACTATTGGTGTATAGAAAGGCCATTGATTTTTGTGTGTTAATTTTGTAGCCTGCCACCTTGCTATATGAGCCTATTGTTTTTAGAAGCTTTTTGATAGAGTCTTTAGGGTTTTCTAAGTAGAGTATCATGTCATCTGCAAACAGTGAGAGCTTGACTCCTTCCTTTCCTATCTGGATTCCCTTGATATCCTTTTTTTGCGTAATCACTATAGCAAGTACTTCCAGTGCTATTTTGAATAGGAGTGGTGAGAGAGGACAGCCTTGTCTTGTGCCAGAATTTAGAGGGAAGGCTTTCAGTTTTTCTCCATTGAGGATAATATGTGCCACTGGCTTGTGGTAGATGGCCTTCACTATATTGAGAAAGGTTCCCTCCATTCCCATCTTGCTGAGAGTTTTGATCAAGAATGGGTGTTGGACCTTATCAAATGCTTTCTCTGCATCTATTGATATGATCATGTGGTTTTTATTTTTCTTGTTATTGATGTTGTGTATTATGTTGATAGATTTACGGATGTTAAACCAGCCTTACATTCCTGGGATGAAATCTACTTGATCGTAGTGGATGATCTTCTTAACAAGGCATTGAATCCTATTTGCCAGGATTTTGTTGAGGATCTTTGCATCTGCATTCATCAGCGATATTGGTCTGTAATTTTCTTTTTTTGTAGCATCTCTGTCTGGTTTAGATATCAAGGTGATGTTGGCTTCATAAAAGCTATTTGGAAGTGTTTCCGTTTGTTCAATTTCATGAAAGAGTCTTGCCAAGATTGGCAGTAGTTCCTCTTGGAAAGTTTGATAGAATTCATTAGTGAATCCATCTGGACCTGGGCTTTTGTTTTTCGGCAGATATTTGATTACTGTTTTAATATCATCAATGGTGATGGGGGTGTTTAGATATGCTACATCCTCTTCCTTCAACCATGGAAGATTATAAGACTCCAAGAATTTATCCATTTCTTTCAGGTTCTCATTTTTAGTGGCGTAGAGTTTTTCAAAGTAGTTTCTGATTACCCTTTGAATCTCTGTCATATCTGTAGTGATCTCTCCTTTTTCATTCCTGATACGAGTTATCAAGTTTCTCTCTCTCTTTCTTTGTTAGGTTTGCCAGTGGTCTATCAATCTTGTTTATTTTTTCAAAGAACCAACTTCTGCTTTCGTTGATCTTTTGGATTGTGTTTTGAGTTTCCACTTCGTTGATTTCTGCTCTCAGCTTTGTTATTTCCTTCTGTCTTCCTATTCTTGGGTCCTTTTGTTGAGCATTTTCTAGTTCTATTAGCTGTGTCATTAAGCTACTCAGGTAAGCTCCTTCTTCCTTCCTGATGTGTGCTTGCAAAGCGATAAATTTTCCTCTCAGTGCTGCTTTAGCTGTGTCCCATAAGTTCTGATAGTTTGTGTCTTTATTGTCATTTGTTTCCAGGAACCTTTTGATTTCCTCCTTGATTTTATCTCGACCCACTGGTTATTGAGCATGAGGCTGTTTAACTTCCAGGTGTTAAAGTGTTTCTTCTGAGTCCCTTTGGAGTTCACAAATAATTTCAGAGCCTTGTGGTCAGCGAAGGTAGTCTGAAAAATTTCTATCCTCTTGATCTTATGGAGGTATGTTTTATGTGCCAGCATGTAGTCTATCCTGGAGAATGTCCCATGTACATTGGAGAAGAATGTGTATCCAGGTTTCTGGGGATGGAGCCCACTAGGCCTCTTTCTTCCATTTCTCTCCTCAGGTCTAGTATATTCTTGTTGGATTTCAGTCTGGTTGACCTATCCAGTGTTGGCAAAGCTGTGTTAAGGTACCCCACAATTATTGTGTTGTTATTGATATTATTTTTCAGATTTGTCAACAGTTGTATTAAATATTTTGCTGGCCCCTCATTCGGTGCATATATGTTTAGGAGAGTGAATTCTTCCTGCTCTACGTAATCCTTGATTAATATAAAATGTCCATCTTTCTCCCTTACAACCTTCCTGAGTATAAAGTTTGCATTATCTGATATTAGTATGGCCACTCCAGCTTTTTTATGGGTGTTGTTTGCTTGGATAATTTTTCTCCAGCCTTTTATTTTGAGTCTATGTTTGTTCTGACTATTCAGGGGTGTTTCTTGTAGGCAGCAGAAGGTTGGATTGAGTTTTTTGATCCATTTAGCCACTCTGTGTCTCTTAACTGGTGCATTTAGTCCATTGACGTTGAGAGAAAGAATTGTCCTGGGATTTAACGCCATCTTTATTTCGAAATTTGGTGTGTCTTTTGGGTAGTCTTGTCTTAGATTAGGTCTTTCAGTTTTTCTCTTAAGACTGGTTTTGTGTCTGTGAAGTTTCTGAGTTGTTTTTTGTCTGTGTAGCCATGTATTCTTCCGTCAAACCTGAAAGTGAGTTTTGCTCGGTATAGTATTCTGGGTGAAGCATTCATTTCATTCAATCTTGTCACAATATCCCACCACTGCTTTCTGGCCTTGAGTGTTTCTGGTGACAGGTCTGCTGTAAATCTCAGGAAAGCTTGCTTGAACATGATTTCCCCTTTTGATCTTGCTGTTTTCAGAATTCTGTCTCTATCTGTGGGATTTGTCATTGTGACTAGGATGTGTCTTGGGGTGGTTTTTCTGGGGTCTCTTTTGGTTGGTACTCTTCGGGCATGCAGGATTTGATCACATATATTCTTTAGCTCTGGAAGTTTCTCTTTAATGATGTTCTTGACCGTTGATTCTTCCTGGAAATTTTCTTCCTGGGTCTCTGGGACTCCAATGATTCTTAAGTTGTTTCTGTTGATCTTATCAAAGACTTCTATTTTCATCTGTTCCCATTCTTTGACTAATTTTTCCATTGTCTGCTCATTTGCTTTAAGTTTTTTTTCCAATCTCTCTTGCTCTATGGAATTGTTATGTATCTCATCTTGCACAGCACCAAGTCTATTTTCAGCTTCTGATACCCTGTTCCAGAGCTTATCCATTTTGTCATTCACTTCGTTTACTGTCTTTTTCAGTCCTGTTATTTGACATGTTATTTCAGTTTGGAGTTTTGTGATTTCTGTCTTCATATTTTCTTGGTTCTTATTAGTGTTCTGTTCAACTCGATCCATGGTTTCTTGGAGTCCGTTGAGCATCTTCCATATTGCTAGTCTAAAGTCCTTATCTGAGAGGTTGATTAGTTGGTTGGTCATTATCTGGTCATCAGAATTGTCATCTTCATTCTCTATGTCTGATGCTGGCCTGCGTTGTTTCCCCATTGTCACACTTGTATTGTGGGTTTTTCTACGTGTTGTGGTGGTATTCATTGGCTATATGATGCAAGCTCCTCCCTTTCTGGATGGGCTGACTTGCCTCTTAGGGAGGGGAGTCCTCCGTGGATGAAGCCTCACACTGGGTCAAATCTTAGGCCCGAGCACGCAGCAGAGAAGACATTCCAGAGAGAAATGTTTGCTTCTGTGATATAGGACCGTTCTTAGTGTGATTTTTCCTTCTTGTTGCACGGCTTAGAAAGAGTGCACGGCTGCGTAGCGAAGCGAAGCGGCCTTGCTCTTCTGGAGCCTTTTTTTGCCCCACTCGCAAGAGTTTCACGCAAGAGGACAGTAGACAGACATATACAGGTCACACTCACAGTTTTTCACAGTTGAGCCCCACTGGGCAGGCGTACTTTCGTGGATTTTCCCCGCCTGATGTCACACACAGGGAGCCGGCTTTTGCAAAGGCTTGCCGGTTTTCATGCTCTGGAGTCCCTCCCTGAAAATGGCCTCTGGGTGAGCGAGTTTTCTGGAGCCTCTTTTTGCCCCATTCGCAAGAGTTTCACGCAAGAGGACAGTAGATAGACATAGACAGGTCACACTCACAGTTTTTCACAGTTGGGCCCCACTGGGCAGGCGTACTTTCGTGGATTTTCCCCGCCTGATGTCACACATAGGGAGCCGGCTTTTGCAAAGGCTTGCCAGTTTTCATGCTCCCAAAATATTAATTTTATTACAAATATTAACAGTTCAACTTATGTACTGTCAATCTTACCTTTTCTTTCTGTTTTTTCTTGAAGTTAATAATTATCATGTTTATATTTTGCTTAATTTGTTATGAATAATCACAAATTCAACCCAAATTTTCTTTTTTTATTTTATAATTTCTTTATTTAAATACCGTGATTACAAACATAATTGTAGTTGGGTTTCAGTCATAACAAGAACACCCTCCTTCACCCATGCAACCTTCCCATCCCTCCCCCACCCCATCCCCACCTTTGAGACAGGCTTGCTACATCCCTTACTCACTGACATTGTTATGATAATGCTCAGCTTAGCTATTTCTCTAACTGCACTTACCACTCTTTGTGGTGAGTCCTTCCGACTCTCATCTCTGGGAATTATTTTAATGTCTTTAATTTTTCTTAAAACCCATAGATGCGTGTGACTATTCTGTATCTCACTCTCCCTCTGACTAATTTCACTCAGCATAATAGATTCCATTTACATTCATGTATAAGAAAATTTCATAACTTCATCTTTTCTGACAGCTGTATAATATTCTATTGTATATATGTACCTCAGTTTTGTAGCCATTCATCTGTTGAAGGGCATCTTGGTTGTTTCCAGAGTCTGGCTATTGTAAAAAGTGCTGCAATGAATATAGATGTGAGGAAGAAATTTTTGTATTGGATTTTTGTGTTCCAAGGGTATATCCCTAGGAATGTCAACCCAAATTTTCTACCATTGAAGATGTCTTGTTTTAAAGTTCATTTTGGTGTGATATAACCTTCATTTATTTTACCTTATCTCCTGAAACTTTCTCCTTCAGTTTGGACTGCTTTTTCTCAAGCCCTGATCTAGAGCGCTCTTAGCTCTCTTTGCTGGTAATCTTGAAAATGCCTTTCACTTTCCTCTTCTGTGAGCGCTTTAGTTTCCTGGATATTATAGTTTCCCCTTTCTTGATTTAATAGCTAATAGTAGCAGAGCATTTACTTTAATACTTCTTTATAGTTTTGATTGACTAATTTTTTTCATTATTCTTTTTTTTTTTTTTAATTTTTTTAAACACCTTGATGATTGACAATTTTTGATTGATAGTTTTTCTGGGTATGTAATTCTAGATTTAAAAAAAACAGTTCTCAAAATTTGGAGAAAACTTTTTTAAATAATATCTTTATTTAAGCACGATGATTACAAGCATAATTGTAGTTGGGTGTCAGTCATTAAAAGCTCACCCCTTCACCAATGCAACATTACCATCACCAATATCCCTATCTCCCTCCTCCCCCTCCCTGTTTTATTCGAGACAGGCATTCTACTTCTCTCACTCATTGACATTGTCATGATAGTTTAGTTATTAGTGTAGTTATTTTTCTAACTATACTATTCACTCTTTGTGGTGAGCATCATATCATGATTTGGAAGGAATTTGTGCTTGTTAAAACCAGAGTTGCTGCTGAGATGCATAGGGCTCTTTAACTATTTTAAATTATTATTATAAATTATAAATTATATTAAATATATATTTATAAATATACATTATATTATAAATTATAAGTCATTATTATTACTATTATAAAAAGGATGCCTTTTACTGGTTTGCATTTATATGATTATTATTAATATTTATCTGATGATTATTAATATTCACATTTTATATGTTTGTTAACTATTTAGATACATCCTTTAGGTAGACTGCTCAAAATAATTGCCCAACTTTTGGAAAAGAAGAGAAAAAGTAATATCTGTAATTTTTCTTACTTATAGAAGTTGTTATACATACACACATATCTAATATCTGTACATATCAATTATATGTATTATTCCAGCTGAGTTTTGCTTTTGCTTTTTCTTCTGAAAAACTATATGCAATAGAATCCAATTCATAATAATCTTTATGTTATTAGGAAAAACAAATAAAGAGAAAATACAGTTACATTTTATGAGTGCTCTGGGATTATATCGTCTAAGTACAAAAAAATCAACATATATGTGAACCCATAGAGCTCAAATTCTTGTTCTTCAGGAGTCAATTATGTTTATTTGTTTCATATAGATAAGCTAATTCATTTAGTTTTATTTACCATAAAGTATATACTTTTCTTTTTACTGTTTTGTAGAAGCAATAGTTCTCAGTAGATATTTTCTTATTTCTATTTTTAAATAAAATTTTAAATTAAATAAAATTTTTCATATCTAAATTTCTTTTATTCACTTACCTATTTGTTTTTGTTTTAGGATTACACTCTGTGATGCTCAGTGATTACTCCTTGCTATGCACTCAGAAATTGCTCCTGGCTTGGGGGACCATATGGGACTCCAGGGATCTAACCAAGGTCCGTCCTAAGTTAGCAAGTGCAAGGCAAATGCCCTTGCAAACTACCTCTTGTACCACAGTTCCGACCCCATGTTTCTCAGTTACACAGATCCTTGAGGTCAATAACTATAGTGTTCTTGTACAGTATCTATTTGATATGCAGCAGGCTGTCTTCAACTTTGTTATTCACAATTGTCTTCATTATTTATTTAGTTGTTTTATATAAAATTTTGGGTGTTAATTTTTGGGGGGTATATTTTTGTTTGTTTTTTTGAGCTACATATGACAGTTTTCTCAGTTGGCTTTGTGCTCTCTCCTATTGGTGCTCATATGCAATACTAGGTCAAATACTAGGTCAAACCCAGTTTCTCAGGCAAGGACCTTATATGCTATACTATTTCTCTAGCCTTCAGGTAAAACTTGAAACAACCTGCTTGGGCATAAAAAAAATAGGATAGGGATTAAGCCTATTGTCTTGTAGCTGACCCTGGTTTAATCCCTGGTACCACATATGGTCTCCCAAGCACTGCCAGTAGTGACCCATGAGTACAGAGCCAGACATAAATTATGAACTCTGCTAGATATGGCTCCAAAAGCAAAAAAAAAAAAAAAAAAAAACCAATAATAACTTGCTTATATACACATGCATATGTGACAACATAGGATCCTGCAGTCCTCAGGTCAGAGGTTCTGGGAGGCAAAGGAATTGGACATCAGGACTCCTTCAAGCAGTGATCAGAGAGGCATTAGTTCCAGGAATTGAAGGTAAAGCATGAAGCTATCTCTGACCCCAATGTAGACTTTTGTTGGAATTGCTCAAATTTATGTATCAATTTTAGAACTGATTTCTCAATATTGAGTCATCTAATCCATGAATGTATTTCCATTATTAAGTGATATATTTTTCTCTCCAGAGTGTTTTGTGGTTTTCAGTGTAGATATTTTATACTCTTTTAATATGTTAAATATTTAATGTCTTGTGGTAATATTAATATACAATTATATTAGATTTTATGTATAATTCCCTATAGAATATAAATATGCTGCTTAATTTGCATGGTGACCTTTGTATCCAGAGACCTTGCTAAATTGAATTTGGGGGAAAGTGAGGTTTGGGCTACACCAATCAGTGTTCAGGCCTTATTTCTTCATAATCTGCGCTCAAGTGTCACTCCTGGTAGAGATCAGCAGATCATTTATGATATTAGAGATCAATCTGGGATTGGCTACATACAAGGCAAGCACCTTACCTCCTGTACTATCTTCATTTCACTTTTTATTATAGTTTATGTATTTCAATATACTTATATATCCATAAATTATGATAGTTTATGTATTTTTCTGATATTTATATTTTTTTATTCTTTTGTCTGATTTCATTGCCTGAAGGCTCCATTACAATGTTTATTTGAACTGATACAGACATCACTGTTTTATTATTATTCTCAAGTGAAAAGCTATTAATATTCCTCCATAAGTACAGATTTTATAAAAACACTTATATTTATAAATTAAATTTCTTTCCAGCCTTTTAGTAAGGTGCTGAACTTTATCAAAAAATTATTATCCATCTATTAAAATAATCATATAGTTTCCGCCATTCATTATGTTGAGGTAGAAAATTGCATTGGTTCATTACTATAATTCAAAGCAACCCCTGGAATTTTTATAATAGCTTCAACTTAGTCATGATTTATTATTCTTATTATTTTATTATATTATATATTAAAATATTATGTATACATATATCTAATATGTTGTGTTAGATATAAGATGTTATATATTTATTATTATATTTACAATTGTACTCAAATATGAGTAGCCTATAATATTATTTTCTTATCCTATTTTTTAGTAAATTTTCATACCTGGATTCTTGACCCCTAACTTTTGCTATCTTGGTAGTACTTTGATGATTTCAAAAAGCTATTTGGTGGGGTTTTGGGTTTTTTGTTTTGTTTTTTTTTTCTTCAAAATGCTAGTTAGCTTTGTCATTGTTCTCAGGGTAGGGTTTGGGTGATACAAGCTACTCATTGACAGCCACAAACAAAACTTTTGCCTTTTACAAACCTGATAAACAAATAAAACTTCAAACAAAATTTCTAACCCTTGGATAACCTTTTGACCTGATTTTAGTCCCTGAAAAACTCCTAGGTTACTAAATATATAGATTTGTCTTTCAGTGTCCTCATCAATTAAAATCACTGTAGAGAACATAGAAAATATAACTAGTTATAGTGTTTTGTCCATGTAAGGAAGGAAAATTGTTTAGTTGTAAACTTTTAATGGAGTCAAGTTTGTAATACTTTTCAAGTATTAATCAATTAGTACAGTGAAGGGAGCTCTTGCATCCTCAATAATGTTTTATTGTACAAAAGATCAAGGAGCATTGACTATCAGGAAGAAAAGACATTGACATTACCTGGGAAGCAAGGTGAATAATATACCAATTAATTTCAAATAGATATTAAATAACTCTGGAAAAAATATCTGATACATTGATAGTAAATAAGATAGTGTCTATCTGGACATTTACATTTAATATAAGCATAAACTTTTAAAAGTGAATGGATACTATGAGAGGGAAACTTAAGGTTGAGCTCATACTTTGTTCAAGATACTTTGGTGTCTTCTACTATTATTTGACTAAATTTTTGACATAGTAAATGAGGTAGTTGTGTCTCCATTTTATAAAAAAAAAAAAGTAAGCAGGTATAGCTATAATAAGTAACAGATAATAAATAGAATTCAAATGTTTAAACCTTAGACCCTAGTTCTTTAGACTAAATCAGATTGAGGTTAAACAGAAGAGGAACTAGTCATTGTTTTTCAATAAGTAAAGACTTACTTCTCTGCCATTAAATTCTTCAAAAGGGAGAACTGAGAAGAAAAAGGTTAGTTGCATGTTTATGGTTGTTGGGTGAGGATTTTATTTGGGGTGTGTGTTTCCTTTGTCTCTGGAGTTCTTGATAGGTTCTCAAATAAAAACATTTCCTGTTTACCACAGACTGGGCTAACATCCAATTATCAGACAATATAAACAAATCCCAACATTTTTCTCCCCTCTGTATGTTAGATTCCGTGTGTAGACATGCTCAGTGGTTTAGGAAATAGTACTAGTTTAGACCAAATCATGAGTTAGACTCTCTTCCTTGAACGTGCTTCACAAAATATACTAGTTTACACTGTATTTATAGTTATTTAAGAAAAAGCATTGAAAGATAATCTATAGAAAATGTTAATGAAATATGAATAAAATCAAAATAACAATTTTTAGACTCATCTAAACTTAAAAATATTAATGTTTTTGTGAATCTTAAGGGGGAAGACAGTATAAATGTTTTTTAAAAACATTTGGTACTCAAAATATTATTTGAAGATCAAGTTCTAGAGTGGGTGTTATATAGAACACGTTTTGGGGAAAGATTACTTCATTGCTTTATAGGCCGGTTAGTTTTATATCAACATATGACACCATTGGTCACAAAGGAGTAAAATAAAAAATCATAAACAAAGCAATTTTAGAGTCTGTTCAGCCTAGTGAGGTGGTTCAGACCCAAAAGCTGAGGAATAGTAATCTCTTGAAGGACTATTTTAGACAAAGTGACCCTGATTTTATTATATTCTAAAAATTTTATATTTAGATATATTATATATTTTATATTTTAGATATATTATATATTAATATATAATTATATTATTTAATTATATATTAATATAATACATATAATATATTTATATTATATAAATTATATATTTATATTGTATTATATATTTATATATAATAAATTTATATATATAATAAATTTATATATAAAATATATAATATAATTATATAACATATTACATTTTATGTATATAAAAACTTTATATTCTAAACATTTTTTTGTTTCTCTAAACCTCTTTTTTTTTATTGAGGCCAATGTGAATTACAAATCTTTAACAGTTGTATTTCTTTTACATAGTGACAGTGAATTAGGGCCCTTCACGCCACCAGTGTTAACCTCCCTCCATCATAGTTCCAGTGTGCATCCTATACCTTCACCCTTAGCCCCCTAGACTGCTGTGTAACAGGTCCATTTTATGTTTAGTTTGTTATAGTTTGGGTCTCTTGAGTCTACTGTCATTGACATATAGAATCCATTATTTCTTTTCAAAGAATAAATACAAGTTTTATTTTGTAATTATATGTAAATTTTTAGGTTGTCTTAGCCATAACCAAGAGACCTACAAAAAATAATAAAGTAAAATAGAAATCTTTCTTTTGTCTTTTCTTTCTCTTTCTTCTTTCTCTTTCTTCTTTCTTTCCTCTCCTCTCCCCCCCCCCCCTCTCTTTTTCTTGGATCAATACTAAGTGATAATTACCTTTGGCTCAGTGGCAGGAATTCAACCCTGACCTGCTATATACAAAGCCTATTTAGCCAATTGAACTATTTCTCTGGCTCAGAAGTTTATTTCTTATGTAAAAGTCCCACAGTGAGTTCTTCAGGTTGGTTGCTTGGAATTCAAGACAAACCTCAGGGTCCCAGGATATTGCCATCTTGTTGCTCTTCTCCCCTGAGACATGCACTTTTGCTGTGTGGAAGGAACTGCCTAAAGTGTAGTCTTTCCACTTTACAGTGAAAAAGAGCCCCAGGTAAGCAATTCCCTTTCAATAAAGTAGAGTTAAAGTTACAAACATTTATCTGTTTGTAGTTCATTGGGGACAATTTAATCACATGGCTACAACTGTCAGATTGGCTGGGAAATCCATTCCCAAAGGAAGCAGATATGTGGCCTAAATGAAGAGATTTTTGGAACAACTAAGACTGCCACACTATAATTAGGACAAACACTAGTTGATAATTATTACTTGGGCATTACTGCCATTTACTAACGAATAGATGGTTCTGAATGGCCAAATCCTTCCAAGAAAAATATTGAATTCCTTTTAGAGTGTTACTCAACAACTTAAATTTCTAAAGCATGGAATTTCTCAGAAGAACCCTGATTATCTGTCAGGGCTGTAGGATTGGTGTGGCAAGTCTGAGGGAGCTTTGAAGGTTAGCCTTATTCCTTAAGGTCTTTTGATTTTTGTGGGGGTGTTGTTTTTTGAGGGTTGTTTTTTTTTGGGGGGGGCACACCCAGTGACATAAGCTCAGGGGTTACTCCTGGCTATGCGCTCAGAAATCGTTCCTGGCTTGGGGGAACCATTTGGGATGCCTGGGTTGAAACCATGGTCTGTCCTAGGCTGGCATCACAGCTCTGGTCCCATGATCCTTAAGCTGAATTTTTATAAGTGGCTCAAGAGGGTGGAAAATATAGTTTTAGACAACCTCAACAATATACAAAACTATAGAGACTATTTAGTCTTTAGGATAAGACTAAACCAATAATAAAGTTTGTCAGATAAGAAAATGAATAGTAAATAGTCTTAATTTTCTCCATATTAAAGATGTTTAGATTTTTTAAAAAATATATCTTTTTGTTTAAGAAGACACCTCCTCCTTGGGCTAGTCCAGTGGTCGGCAACCTGCGGCTCGCGAGCCACATGTGGCTCTTTACACTTTTTTTTTTTTTTTTTTTTACTTACACTTTTAATTTGGCTCTTCTGTGTACCTGGCAGCCACTCCAGGTGTCAAGACTCTGCTCCTAGCTTCTGTCAGTGCGAGCCCTGTGTGCAGCTCCAGCAGCCGGCTTCAAGAGTGTAAGATGATAGCAAGTATCAACCCTAAACAAAGGTGTTCCCCCAAAGTCATCCTTTTAAAACCTCTTCCTTTGATATGTAAAAGCCCACTGAATATGTACTTTTGTCTCTCTCTCTCTCTTGACCTGAAGCCTCCTGGTATTGGGAATTGGTTTTAATAAAGAAAGAGGTGTTCTAGCTTTTTGGGCTCGAGGCAGAGAGTACAAGGTAAAAGGCTATGGACTCCATGATCATCCTTTCCTGGCTAGCTTGGTTTATTATTTCTTTCCTGCTACCCTGCTTCTTCACACCAGGTTGCGTGGGATTTAGAAATACAGTGCCTGGAGTGATCTTAAAACACATATTTTATTTTGCACAAGAGTGGGCATCTTCCATGAAGGGATTCTCAATCCAGAGTTTTCTTTTCCATGGGTTTTCATGTTCACAGTACTCATGATTAAAGTTGTAAGCTAATCCCCTTAAATGCTGCTTTTCATATTGTTATGACTTTCTGCATAATATAAGTGCCAATCAGAAATTTTTTGCAAGAGTGGAAACATTTCAATATCTCCTTCTCAGACACAGCTATCCCAGAATCAGATTCTTTTTTGAACACATCCATCTTATGTCTCACTGTAAAAGCTACTTGTGAAACTTCTCTGCAGAGGAATATTAAGTTCATAGAGAAAAATGAACAATGTCTGCCAAATACACAAACTTAACTACCCATTTCTTGTTCAACTGGGACTGTACAAAGTCAGAGTTCTGCTCTCACAGGAACTGCACTACTTCTTCCCTCTTGCCAACAAGGTGAGAGCACCCTTCCCCTGAACTTCTTCATGGAGAAGATACTAGTAGTGGGCAATTGTACTCTCACCCAGGGCGGTGAATAACCTGGATTTGATCACAATTGTGAATTTCACAAATTATCTTTACTGTGTCATCTGTCACATAGTTTAGTCCAGCAGGGAATTTTTTTAATCCAGTCTATCATACAATGAGTGGATACAATGTATGGGTGTGCAACTTCTGTTTCTTGTGACTACACAAAAACACTGAGCCATGCACAGTGCATCATCTGTACATACATCAACACATCAGATTATTATTCTGAGTGAAGTGAGTCAGGAGAGGTGTAGACACAGAATAATCATTTGTGGCATATAAGAATAATAAATGGCAATATGGTGATAATATCTAGAGAAAATAGGGATGAGGGACAGGAGGACTAGTTCATGATAGAAAGCTTGCCATAAAAAGTGGTGAGTTCAGTTAGAATAGAGAAAGGTACATTATGACATTAATAGTTGGAACATATCACTCTGACAAGAACTGGATGCTGAAAATGGATAAGTGACATGCATGGTACCCTTTAATTAACAATATTGCAAACCATGGTGTCATAAAGGAAATTTTGCAAACCTCAGTGTCATAAAGGAAAAGAGAGATAGAGAGTAAAAAGCAAAATGCCTGCCCATGACATAGGCAAAGGAGGATGAAGGGGAAAGAAACAAGGGACACTGGTGATGGGGAAAGTGCACTGGTGAAGGGTGGTGTACATTCTATGATTGAAACTCAAATATGAATAAATTTGTAACAAATATGCTTAAATAAAAATTTAATTTTTAAAATGTTTCAGGCACTTTATCATAATTTCTTTTGATATATCATATGCCTTTAACAAAATGCCATTTTTGTTTTTGTGTGTATTTTAGTTTGGTTTCTTGCAGCACACACTAAAGTGTCAATAGAATTTTTTTCCTTTCAGTGAAATCACTACTTTTCTCTGGACACTGTCCTTGCTTTTAAAGATTGTTAAAAAGGTTTTTCTCTTTTACTTGTTTCATCTCCATATTATAGGTTTTCAAATTTTCAGCACATTTTGGTTATCAAGAGGAAACGTTTTGAAACGTTTTGCTTCCTTATCATCAGAAATCAAAGGATTTTTTCTCAAGAAGGGTGTTCACTATCCAAAATTAATGAACAATCAGTGTATTCAAAAACTGTATTTCATGGTGGATATTACTTCACATCTAAATCAGCTTAATAATAAACTACAGGGGAATGGAAACACAATTTTTTTGATGTTAGAAGAAGTTATTTCATTTGAAAACAAATTATCTGTTTTTGCTCAAGATTTTGACAGAGAAACTTTGGTTCACCTTCCAAGCCTGTTGAAACATCGCCAAGAAAATAATTCTGATATTGACATTACCTATTTTAAAACAGCACTTTTAAATATGAGGGAAGCTTTTCTCAAGAGGTTTCAGGATTTCAGAAACAGCAAAGTGACGTTGGCCTTTGTTAAAAAAAAAAAAAAAAACCTCTGGATGCCACTGTAACAGAATTAAATTTTTCTCCCTTTAATATCGACATTGGCAACTTTGAAATGCAATTTCTGGATTTAAAAAACAAAGAACTGTGGAGCTCAAAATTTGAACGTCTTTGTGCTAATTTAGAAAGATTGGAGAAACACAAATGTGAACTTAGTTCACAGCACAAGTGGTCTGCTTTGAAAGACCCGGAGAAGGAAGCTATGTTGATTTTTAACACCTGGAATAGTATTCCTGACTCATATAATCAACTAAAAAAGCTAGCATTTGCTGTTCTTTCCTTGTTCGGGTCTACATATTTATGCAAACAATCATTTTCAAGCATGAATCTTATCAAGAGTAAATTGAGAAATCGTCTCATCGATGAGAACGTGGAATCATGCCTAAAATTAAAAACAACAACATACAAACCTGACTTACTCAAACTATCCAAGGAATTGCAAGACCAATGTTCACATTAGTGTTTGTCAGTCATTGTCAGGATGTAATTTTCTCTACATTGTAAGGCAAATTTTATGGAATTTAATGTTATCGATAAATAATATTGTTCTAAAGTTTTTGTTTCATTAGTTGTGTTATTTGTATCCTCCCAATTTATGTGGATACTTGCAAGCAGAATATTCTCAATAAAAACTTATTGAAACTAAAAACAGTGTACCATCCTATGTATTTTCGGTTTTAAAACTGTGGCTCTTGGGGCCTGAGAGATAGCATGGAGGTAAGCATTTGCCTCTTATGCAGAAGGTCAGTGGTTTGAATCCCTGCATCCTATATGGTCACCTGAGCCTGCCAGGAGCAATTTCTGAGCATAGAGCCAGAAGTAACCCCTGAGCTCTGCCAAAACAAACAAACCAACAACAACAACAAAAACAAACAAACAAAAATGTGGCTCTCAAAATAAATTTCAAACATGGTTTTGGCTAGATTTGGCTCAGTTGAAATAAAAGGTTGCCCACCACTGGACAAGTCAATTGTTCGACATCAAAAGACCATATCAGAAACATACCCTAGTATGAAAATTGACAATTCTAATCTTAACTCCTATAATTGGCCAACATACCTCAGGATGTGGGATTCCTCAACCATAACTCTCCACAGACTAGGTGCCAGACTAATAGGGAGCGTCTCCATTACCCACTTCTGCATAAATTCAGAGTCCATGTTAAATTCTACCCTCTCCTGTATGGCTTTTTCTGAAAAACTCTCAGAAAAAAGTTCTGATCTTACCCTGCCCTTCACTCCTATCTTCTTTCTGCTGACCATTCCATTGTCTTTCCCATAGGGTCCTGTAGCATGCTATGGTCCTGCCACCAAGATCTGTGCGTTTAAGAAACTTTTCTTTCCCCCAAGCCATTCCTCCCCACCCGGAACCTCCCCTCTATTTTCACTGTGACTTCATCTGACTAATTATCACCTATGATTATAAAAAAAAACCATCAAGAGCAGCTTGCTCACCCAGAAAGCTCCACTCACCTGCTGATCTGCCCATCTTAAATTTTCCTTCATTTCTTCCTAAGAATGTTGCTCTCTGTTTTAGACATTTGACCTTTTGCTTCTTTCCTTTTTGTTCCTCCCACACAGCGACTGCATAACCATTTGCAAAACCAAGGACACTAACAAATCTACAAGTGGGTAGAACCTATCTGGAAAAACTCTGAGGCTACATCTTTCAAAATTATTTGTGTGACCTGTTTTAGAAATTTCACCTAATTCAGACTCACTGCAACTTTGAAAGTTTCAGAGATATTCAAGAGAGTCCCCATTAAAGGGAAAATGTCTCTGGGAGAAAAAAAATATCACAAATTAATTATCTACACACTAGTTGTGGGAAACAGCAGGAGACTTTTTCAAAACTACAGGTACTCAGGCCCCAGAGTTCACCTATTAAGTCAGAATACCTGGAAAGGGAGCTGGAGATTCTTATATTATTTTCACATTTCTATGCTCGGATTTTGGAAGCAGGAGTTTATGACATTCTCAGTTAATTATGACATTCTCAGTTATTCAAATAGAGATTTATCAGTAACAACGAGTTTAAGGGATGATAATTTGAGAAAAGGAAGAGAAAAGAAGAATAGGATGTATCTGAACATAAAAAAACATAGCACCTTTATTGCTAGTTTTGATAAAGAGAATGTTCATTTGTGATAACTTCATTAACTTTCTCTCCTCCATCTGAAAATGCCAGGTCCCACTTTTCTTCTAATTACCTTCTAAAATATTATTTTATATTTTATAATTGTCTTTTTGTTACCCATAATTTATAAAATTAGAGAGCACTGAATAATTTTAGGTCCTTAAAAGGCCTTTCATTCTAATCTGGGATCCAGCAGGTCGAGAGACACTTCTGTGAGAGATTATTTGTATCCCAAAGTACAACAACCAAAAGGAAAAGGCAATTGAAAACATTTAGGTATTTTAGACCTTCAGACCCTGGATAAATTCATCTTTCCCACTTGATTTTCATATGTATTTTCTCTGGTTTTCAGTCTTTTAGAGAGATGTAGAGTATAGAATCTCTATACCCTAAGTTTTGAAGGCTAAAGAATTTTCCATTTGCATTCATTTTTAAAACCAATACTAATTTTTATAATTTTACTCTGCTTTTATTAATTATTTTTAAAGATCTCCTTAGTTTCTTTTTTCATTCATTTTGTGCTCACCCACATGAGCTGTACCCTCAGCCCTGGATCTGGCTCCTTATAGTAAGAAATAAATTGATCACAAACTGATACAAAAGAATTATTTCTAAGGCAATGTTTTTTTCTAAAATATTCTCCAATTATTATGGTAATCTTTATTTAAAAAAAACTTTATTGGCTCTTTAAGAATCAGTTTGTGACCCTACCCACATGATACTGGATTACTGGGGAAGTCTACTTGGGTAAAAAAAAAAAAATGTTACAGGATAGAAATCCAAAGACTAGCTCTAGTCCCAATTTTTGTCATGATTAAATTAAGGATCTTTTTGTTTAGTTATTAAAACATATTTTAGTTTGTTTCATCTATAAGAGGTATCAGATAGACAAGTTGACCTTTAAATTCACTCCCACTCAAATTCCTTTTGCTTTCTTTTTATTCTAATTTTTTAACAACAAATTAATTTGGACTTATACACTACTTACTTGCATAGGTATCACAGTTTTATTAGTTCCTATCTAACAATTCTTTGCATCATATAATGCTATAGTGCATGCCACAACTTTTCTAAAGACTGAAAACTCTCAAGTGGCAAGACCTAAGGAGCTCCATGGCTGGTTTTAGCACAATTCTTTACCAATAAATATTTGTAAAATAAATTTATGGATAGTGCTCCTCTATCAGATAAAAACCAGTAACCAATTTTTCATTAGCCATGTTTTTTAGATGGGATATACCTACGGTTTGCTCAAGAAAAGTAACAGTTGGCAGACATTCCTTGAGACATTCCTGACTGTGGCAATGGATCTCATAATATCTAAGGATCATAATATCTAAGGATCACTTAACTTTGATCACTCAAGACACTCTTCCTCTTGGCAGTCAATATCAACAGTGCTGGCATAAAAGGATTTGCAATGATCTGCTTAACGTTGGCCAACAGTTCTTCTAGCTCAGACCAAGCTTTGAAGTTTCTCTTGAAATCTTCTTCATAATGTTCCTTCACTGACAATCTAACCCCTGCAATAAGATTTCTTTGGATTAGTTCCAAGAAAATATCTTCAAACATAGCACTCAAACTGCTGATGTTAAGGCTCTTACTCAACAGTATTAAGATCTTGATACAGAGACAATTCACTGTCTTGGTGTTGCAAACATTTCCAATGTTTTTGTTGGTATCACATAAGTCACTTGTATTGGAGAAATAAATGCAGAGGTAGTAAGCACATTGGTCATAACTCTGCCAAAATCACGTCAGATACTATAAAAGTGATAGTTGGAACTGATCACTCTGATCAAGAACTGGCTGCTAAAAGGGGAAAAAGCGACATGCATAATAGTACCTATTTATTAACAATAGTGTAAACCACAGTGTCAACAAATGAGAGAGAAAGAGAGAGTGAAAAAGAGAGAGTAAGTAAAGTAAAATGCCTGCCCCAGTGGCAGGTGAGGATGGGTGGATGGGAGGAAAGAGGACATCAGGGATGGTGATTTAAACTGTATTATGAACAACCTTGTAACCACAGTGTTAAATTTAAAAAAGAAAAAAAATGAATATCTGTGATTATATATTTGTTAAAAGTTAAAGTTTAACTGAGGAAAAAAAACAGACAGAGAGGGTCATTTCTTAATAAAGGAATATATACATCAGGAATAAATCAAACTTCTAAACAATATGCACCCTATGAAGGGTCAGCAAAATAGTTAAAATAACTATTAATAGACATCAAGAGCAAAAGAATAGTAGTTGGAGTCTTATACACTGCTCTGTCACCTCCTTACAGATCAACCAGGCTAAAACAACACAGACAGGCTTTGAAGGAAGAAATGGAAAAGAAGGACTTTATATATAGCTTTTCATCCCACCAGAGACAAATACACATCAAAAAGAACAAAAACTGGAGTCTGGAGCTATAGTACAGTGGGTAGAGTGTTTGTTCTGCATATGACTAACCCGAGTTCAATTCCTGGCATCCCATATGGTCCCCTGAGGACATTACCAGGAGTAATTTCTGAGTGAAGAGCCAGGAGTAACCCCAGAGCACTGTCAGGTATGCCCTCTTCCCCACTAAAGAACAAAACAACCAGTACTAGTGCTGATGCAGAAAGAAAGGGACTCTCATTCACTGCTAGTAGGAATGCAGTCTGGTCCATTCATTTTTGGAAAACAATATGGACATTCCCCCAAAAAATAGAAATTGAAATCTCACATGATCCAGAAATACTGCTCTTAATGACCCAAAATACAATGCCAAAAAGCCCTCTGCATTCATAGGTTGGTTGCAGCACTATTCACAAAAGCTAAAAACAACTCACATATCAGAGAACAGATGAGTGACTAAAGAAAGAGTAGTACATCTACACAATGGAATACTACACAGCTGTCATAAAAATGAAGTCATAAATTTGCTTAAACATATATGTAATATAGAGGGTATTATGCTAAGCTAAATGAGTCAGAAGAGGGGGGGATAAAAACAACACAGAATATTCACACTCATTTATGGGATATAAAATGATAATCTGGTAATAACATGCAAAGACAATAAGGACAATATGCAAAGACAATAGGGGCAAGAGCCCCTATTCCATGGTAGGAAGCTTGCCACAAGAGCGAGTTAGGGCAACTTTCACAATGATAGTTAAAAGGGATCACACTGGACAAGAACTGGGTGATGAAAGGAGGTAAAGTGATATGTTACCTTTCAGTAACAATATTGTAAACCACAATGTTTAAAAGAAAAATACTAAGAAAGAAGAAAATACGTACCATAGATGAGGGGATTGGGGAGGTCAGGAGGGAAACTTGGGAGCATTGCTTATAGGACACTAATGAAAAGATGGGTATTGAACACTGTATGACTGAAACTCAATCATGAACAAGTTTGTAATTGTGTATCTCATGGTGATTCAATTAAAATATTAAAAAATAAATGTAAAATAAAAACTTAAAAAAATAAAAGGTATGATTCCTCAGAAACAGCACTTTTTCTAAAACTATTCCTCATCACTGCAGCCCTAATAATACCTTGCAGCAGTCTCTAATAATGCAAGCCAAAGAAAAGCTTGGGTAGTCATGACTACTTGGCATTGGAAAACAAATAAAATGGCCTTGATCTTTACAAGTAAGCATTTTAAAGCAAGAAAATGGCAATGAAAATTTTATCTTCTGTGTCCCTGAAGTCCTATCTCAAATTTACCCCCTGCCTCATGCTGTGTCTACTATTGGTATTAACTTCTTGTAGATAGTTTGTTGCATGTGGGTATATCAATGACTGAACAGATAACAATAAATAAGTTAGTGTTCACGAGGAGAAGCAAAGAGATTGTAAAAGGTTTTCAAAACAAAAAGTAATGAACACATTAAACTGTAGGTTAGAAAGAAGGAAGGCTAAAAATGCAGACAAGATTTTAAACTGTAAAATAAAGTGTTGTAATAGAAATAAAATAATTTTTCCCTGAGCATCCTAAAAAAAAACAATAAAATAACTTCCCAGAAGATAGGGGCTATCATTGAGGTAGTTGGCCTCAGGGAAATTGGTGAAAATAATCTAAAAAACTGGACCCTTATCAGCTCTGGTCACCTGGAACTTCCCATCTTGTAAATACTTTTAACATCTATTGACTCACCTGCTGGAAATAACCCCTGTTACTGTAAACCAAGACTCAAAGGACATAGTATGTTGTCATGGTGACAGCTTACCATGAAAAGTGGTAGAAATTGGAGTGAACCCCCTTTTGAGGGAGATTGGAGTGTTTCCTGACTGAGTTCAACAGAGAGGCACTGAGCTTTGGCTCTAACATTGACCTGACTTCTATTTTAGCCTTCTCCCAGAGGCCAGCTTTAGTGCCATTCAAGCTCTTTACCATTATTATGCTTTTATTATGCTCTTTTCTTGGAGGAGGTGGGAAAAGGAATGATAGAAACAGTAAAATACACTTTTCAAAATCTTCCTTAAATCTTCCTCAGATGAATGAATTTGATATGTGCCAACTCACCAGATTACAGTAAGCATACTATAGACATGTATGAATGCAAACATTGCTCCATAGTACCTTCCATAGCTTAGGTATTCCAGTGTAGCTTCCAGGAAATTCACAAGTGCTATAGATAGCTATAATGAAAGTGGGTTCTGTGTTCCACTTTTATGAACATTACTCCTGGCTCTGCACTCAGAAATTACTCCTGGCAAGCTCAGAAAATCATACTGGATGCCAGGGATCCAATCTTGCAGGTTGGCCACATGCAAGACAAATGCCCTACTGGCTGTGCTATTGCTCCAGCCCCTCATCATCTCATTTTTACTTGTAATGAAACACATTGGTACCACTCCCAGATAAGTTGGAGACCAGGGACTATAGAGAACAGAACAATAGTGCACCCAATTATCTACAGATGATAGTATTTCATTATTCTAGGCTAGAAGTGAGCTTCCAATACAATTGTTCTTGTAATTTGCTTATGGCCAGAAAGAATCATCACAAATTAACTCTTCTAATATATAGGATACCGTCTTGCTACCTCATGCAGACTTACACCTATGTAAGGAATCAGTGAAGTATTGTACTTTACATTCAGGCTCTCAGATCATGAAGCTTTTTCCACAAAAATTCCTAGTTGTTGGGTGGCATTTATTTAACAACTCTTAGTCTCAGTTTGTTCATTTTTAAAACAACTTTCAGAGTCAGTTTGTCTCAATATATATGAAATATCAAGAAACAAAGCAAGGGACAATGACAATAAACCCCAAAATTCTCCTAATAAACTTGAGTTTATTGAATTGAAATTAGGGTAGGGAACAGAGAAAAGAATAGATAAAAAGTGCCCTAGGGCAGGCACTTGGAAACAACCAGTTTATAACATCCCTATAATGAAATCAGATGCCTCATACCTCACATGCAACATGGAGGGTACCAGCAGAAAATTCTACTGGCATGATACATTTGTCTGTGAAGATTAAGGGTCATTAAGTCAGTCATATTTTAGTTCAAATATGTTGCACAGGGATAGTGGTTTGTACTCATCAGTGCTCTTTCCTGAGAAACTTACTCTGGTCTCAGTGATAGATATAATTAGATTTGCCTAAGCAATGTATTATTGTTTTTATCTCCTATATTATGAATCATTTTTACTTCTCTTCATCATTCTAGAAATGTTTGACTCACTTCATACAGAATCTAAAGAAATGTAATTTATACATTTGCTTTGCTCCTAACACTCCTCTTATTTTCCTTCCATCCTTTCCCTTATTTTAAAAGCTTATTGATGTTCTGCATATTTCTTTGTAAGTCATTTACATTCTTTCCAAAGCATTAAAGAAATACTTAAGAACAATGGATGAATACCTGTTATCTATGTAGGATGATGAGCTAACTGGTAGAAAATGGGAAGGTAGTAAAAATGGCTAGTTTGTCTGCACATTTTCTGGTGCTGACTGCACAAAGCTGTATGTGTAGTCATAAGATGCTTCCAGTTGACACTGTTCTGATTATCATCCTGCTCTATATCTTAACAAGAGCCATTGAGACCTTACTTTATGTGTGGCAATAGGAATTTCAAGTCTCTTGTTTAAATTACCCAAAAAAGCCAGTAAGCACATACTTGTAGAAGGATACTTAGATCAATATCCAAATGCATCTTGTAGTGGATTGTGAAAGTATCGTTCTCATGAACTTTTAAAATGAAAAACTTTAAGTTTAATGAAAATTTAGTTTTAAGAAAAACAAGACTGTTAGCAAAGAGAATTTTAGGAAGCTATCTTGTACAATTGTCAGTTTTAAGTTCAAAAAAAGCAGGAGACCCAAGGAACAGTTAATGTTGAAATTCAAAGCAAAGGTAGAGACTACAAGCATTGTTTGTTTCTCCTCGAAAGTTAGTCTCTGTTCTAGGAAGATCTTCACAGTTTGAATAAAGTCCACCTATATTGAAAAAGACAAAATGAGTTAGCTGATCTCTACCAATTTGGTTTCCTTCTTCCCTCCTTCCTCCCTTTTCCCTTTCTTTCTCGTTCTCTTTATCTCCCTTTCCTTTCTTTTTCTTTCTCTTTCTCTCTTCTTTCTCTTCCTTCCTTCCTTCTTTCTTTCTTTTTCTTTCTTTCTTTCTCTCTTTTTCTTTCTCTTTCTTTCTTTTTCTTTCTTCCTTTCTTTTTTCTCTTTCTTTTTTCTTTCTTTCTTTCTTTCTTTCTTTCTTTCTTTCTTTCTTTCTTTCTTTCTTTCTTTCTTTCTTTCTTTCTTTCTTTCTTTCTTTCTTCTTTCTTTCCTCTCTTTCTTCCTTTTTCTTTCTTTCTTTTTCTTTTCTTTCATTCTTTCTTTCTATCTTTCTTTCTTCCTTCCTTCCTTTTTCTTCCTCCCTCCCTCTCTCCCTCCCTTCCTCCCTTCCTTCCTCCCTTTCTTTCTCTCTCTTTCTTTCTTTCTTTCATCTTTCTTTCTTCTTTCTCTTTCTTTCTTTCTTTCTCTCTCTTTCTTTCTTTCTTTCATCTTTCTTTCTTCTTTCTCTTTCTTTCTTTCTTTCTTTCTTTCTTTCTTTCTTTCTTTTTCTCTTTCTTTCTTTCTTTCTTTCTCTCTCTCTCTTTCTTTCTTTCTTTCTTTCTTTCTTTCTTTCTTTCTTTCTTTCTTTCTTTCTTCTTCTTTCTTTCTTTTCGTTCTCTCTTTCCCTGTTTCTTCCCAACAGTAATCCATGTGAGCTACTTCAAATGATACTTGCCTGTTGTCTAGAAATGTGCTACTAACTTCAGGGGCGCACTCACTGGTGTTAGGTGGGGACTAAGGGATTCATATGGTACTGGACAGAAAGTTCTGGCTTTTTGTATACTCTCCAACCTGTTAAGCTATTTCCCTGGGACTTCCACTTGATTTTTTTTAACTTTTATTGAAGTGGCATTGATAATAATATGTAAGTTTTACATCAATATTATTATATGTCAGTCAACAAATGCATAAACTTCTTTATAACTGTGTTTTGTTTTTGTTTTGGGAGAGGATTGTTTCATTCTCTTTTTGATGCAGTTTAAAACTAACCAGTCTGAGTACTAATTTGATTCTAAAACACTCTCAGAGAAGCATCCAAAATAATGCTTCACTTAAAATGTAGGCACTGTGGCTCATCCAATTGACTGTTGTGTATGTAAACATTTCAATGGGATTATTATGTTACTGACCCTACCCTGATCGGTGATTGTGCCCTACCCTAGGTTGTGACCTGGCATTCTGCTCCCACCCTAGGGTGGTACCTGATTCTGGGAGATAAAAGCAAGGGTCTGTGGAAGGCAAGGGGCTTTTTGGCTGGAACTGATACTGAGGCTTTGGGCTTCAGTCTTGTCCACCGAATAAAGCTAATATTTTCACAAGCCTGACTGTCTGCCAGCTGTTTACCCACCACTTCACCTCAGAACTGCCAGCTGAACAGGGTGGCAGTCATGTGCTCCAAGCTGGAGGGGAAAGACCTCATCCTCTATCCCTCCATCAGTCAACCCCATCAAGGGCTGATTTGCAACAATTGACAAATAAAGTTATGTGCATCCGTGAAAGTAAAATAATGAGTTTATACAAATTCTAAAAACATTTTTTATTTTTATATTAATTTTTCACCATGAATCACTTAATTGACATAGTTGATCACAATATATTTATTTCCAGTTTAATGGAAGCAAAATTTTAAAAAAAAATAAAAAAGACAGACATGCAGGGTCTCTGGGCAGACAGCTGGCTAAAGGCCTCCTGGACTGACCACTTAGTCCAGGAGACTGAAACCCCCCCCATGCCAGACTGGCCTTCATGGCCAGGCCTGGCAACTCAGGCCCTGGGGGGTGGGGGGAGGAGGGAAACGACTCCCCTATGCATACTGACTCCCTGCATTATTTATTTTTTCTTTTTTTTTTTAAATTTTATTGTGACCAAACTGCATTACAAATCTTTCACTGCATCATTCATGGTACATAGTGACAATGAATGAGAGGCATTCCTGCAACCAGTGCTGTCCTCCCTCCGCCCCTGTTCCCAGTATGCATCCCATATCTCCCTCCTTTACCCCCCAGAATACTAGTGCAACTGGTCTTCACTTTACATCTTGTTGTAGATTAAGCATCCATTCCACCATCATTGGAGATAAAAAAGATAAGAAAAAAGGAAGAAAAACTTTGGTGACAACTACCAAAAAAAGAAAGAAGAGAGAGAGAGAAAAGAAAGAAAAATGGAAGAAAAAAGGAAAAAATGGACCTGGCAAATAAAAATAAAAATAAATCTCTAAATAATAACCACAAGAGTGAAAAAGAAAGAGAAAAGTGGAAGAAAAAAGAGAAGGAAGAAAGTCAAAAACTAACAAATCAAAACAAAAGAAGAAAAAGTATGGGTGCTGGAGTGGCAGGGTTTGGCGTTCCCCCCACTTTTTTTTTTTTTTGCATAGGCACAGTAAGCATTGGGGAAAAAAGGAAATTTCCATGGCCTAAGAGATTCAGGGTTTCTCCATCCTTGAAGCATACCATCATGGGATCAACCCCTGGCTTCATATATACTCATTACCCTATCCCAAAGACTTTTTTGTGATGCCAGGAAAGTTTCCTCTCAGTTGTGTGTGAGAAAATCAAGCCACTGTAGCTAGCGATCTTGATATTTGCGCTGATTATAGGTCAGGGTCTAGGATAGAGTCTCTAGGTTCTAGAGGTTCCTATCCATCGTTGTTGTTGTGTTCAGTCTTCTGTAACACTTGCTCCCTGTTTTCATTCAGTCCCTAAACCGAAGCCTAGGATATTATGGATCCAAAAGTTCTGCTCAGTCTGTGTTATCCAAGTTGGACCTCTGCAATAAGACAATTTGTTGTTGTTATTGTTGTTTTTTATGTGTCCTGAGCTACAGCCTAGGGTAGGGTTTTCCTTATTAGTCCCAAGGTAGGTTCTGTTCAGTCACAGTTGTCAAAGTCAGTTTTCTGTTTTTGGTGCTCTTATTTTTCACAGTTCAAAGGACGATATCTCTTCTGATTTCCATTTAGTGTTAGGTGATGTGATAGGACAGCCTGGTCTTAGGTCAAGTTTTCTTTTCCTTGTTGTCATATCAAAACTGGCACAAGTTTGTGCCAGAGCAATGTTATAAATCTCCCAATGGAGCTTAGTTCCTGGTGGTGTTGCCTGGAGCTGCATATTTCTACGTAGGGGATCTGGGGTTTGGGATTGGACTAACACTGTCCAATCTCCTGGGGACTGCGTTGTATCCACATGACACATGTTCAGGATGGGAGGCACCATTCAGCATAAAAAGTGAGTTCTTATCCCTAGAAGATAATATCTTGTTTCTGTGTCTATGGTTTCCCCTTTTTTTACTGTGCCCATACAAAAACGTATGGTGTCATACTGTGTTGCTGGTACTATTCTGGGTAAGGATGACAGGTTGCACACACAGTCTCTGTCGTCTGGTTTTGTTCTGAGCTTTTATCCCAGTCAAGGCTTTTTGTACCAAGCAGCACCAAAAATGGTAAGGATAGAGAAAAAATGTATATATTAAAATAGAACAAATAAATAAAACTGAGTTAAAAAGAAAAGGCATTCGAATAAAACAAGTGGTGGAGGAGGCTACCTGCATATTTAGGAATGCACATCTTAAGATGTATTGTTATACAGGTATTGAGCTGCCATAGGCAATATAAGACTCCCAGTTAGGTCTTTTGATATATTCTTGTGGGGAGTAAAAGTGAAGGTACTTTTCGATTTACAGGCCTTGGAATTGAGTTTGAGAGATGCGTTGCTGCATTACGAGACCATATATAGTGTCTTTGAGCTGGGGGTTTTGCTGAGGCTGATTCCTGTATTGTGCATCAGTCCACAATTTGGTGGGGGTGAGAGGGGCCATCAAGCATGAGTCAGCAGGCGTGCTGGTTGTAGTTCTTTGCCAAGGCATGAGAATGGTGACTCAGAGGGTGTCTTTCACTGAGGAGCTGGAAGGTGGTCTGTTGGGGCAGGAGGTCAATCTTGGTGCCTACCGAGTTAGGAACTGAGGGTAAAGAGAGTTAAATTAGGGGAAGATAACAGACCATGATTGGGAGATGAGGGGATAGAAGAGACACAGGGGTAGGGGAGAGGCAATACATGACAGGGGCTATATACAATATACATATATGAATTGTTTGTGATTTCGACTTGGAGTCAGTACGGAAAGTCACGCTCACATAAAGACTGACTTTAAAGATCTATTTGAGTGTTATCATCCAAATCTTTGGCATTCGATTTCCTTTCCTAAGAACAGTCTAGAATAAAGAACATTTTTAGATAATGCTTAAAAAGTATATTTGTCACGTGCGTGGTTATGAAAATGAGTATTAGTAAGAAAAGACACCACTGCAGGGGGTCCAGTATGAATACCAGAGGACTTTCCCTCCTCCCCCATTCCCTAGAGCCCAGTTGCCAGACCTGGCCCTGAAGACCAGTCTGCCATAAGGGGATCTTGGTCTCCTGGACTAAGTGGTCAGCCCAGGAGACCATTGGCCAGCTGTCTGCCCAGATTCCCAGCCATACCCATAGGAGAGGAGCAGGAATCCTGGCATGTGGGATCTTCTGGGTCCAGCTGCAGCCTCCCTCTCCAGTATGAAAAAGCATGGGGGAGGAGTTTGTCTCCCCATCCCCCCAGAGCTCAGATGCCAGACCTGGCCTTGAACGCCAGCCTGGTGTGGGGGGCTCTCGGTCTCCTGGACTAACTGGTCATTCCTGGAGGCCTTTTCAAAACCGTGAGGGCACATTTGCGCCTGTGCGACAAATATACTTTTTAAGCATTATCCAAAAACGTTCCTTATCCTAGACTGTTCCTAGGAATGGAAACAGGATGCCCAAGATTTGGATGATAACACTCAAATAGACCTTTAATGTCTAGTCTTTATATAGACGTGACTTTCCATACTGACTCCAAGCCTAAACCATAAACAGTTTATCTATATATTGTATATAGCCCCTATCATGTATTCCCTTCACCCACCCCTGTGTCTTTTCTACCCCCTCATCTCCCAACCCTGATCCATTATCTTCCCCTTATTTAACCCTCTTTACCCTCAGTTCTTAACTGGGTAGACACCAAGACTGACCTTCTGTCCCAACAAATCACCATCCAGATCCTCAATGAAAGACACCCTCTCGGTTCCCATCTCATGCCTCGACAAAGAACTACAACTAACACGCCTGCTGATTCATGCTTGGTGGCACCTCTCACCCCTATCAAACCATGGACTGTTGCATGACACCGGAATCAGCTTCAGCAAAACACCCAGATCAAGGACAATATAGGGTTCCGTAATGCTGCAAAACATGTCTCAAACTCAACTATCACTTGTTTTTTTCAAATACCTTTCTTTTTTAAACCCAGTTTTATTTATCTGTTCTATTTTAATGTATACTTATTTTTGCTATCCTTACCATTTTTGGTGCTGCTTGGTACAAAAAGCTCTGCCTGGGATAAAAGGGCAGATCAAAAACAGACCACAGAGACTGTGAATATAACCTGTCATCTTTACCCAGAATAGCACCAGCAATCCAATATGAAATCATACGTTTTTGTATGGGCACAGTAAATAAGGGGAAACCATAGATACAGAAACAAGATCTTATCTTCTAGGGATAAGACCTCACACTTTTTATAACACAAGGGTGCCTCCCATCCTGGACATGTGTCATGTGGATACAACCCAGTCTCCAAGAGATTGGACAGTGTTAGTTCAACCCCAAACCAGATCCCAGATGTAGAACTGATACAGCTCTGGGCAACACCAGGAACCAACTCCATTGGGAGAATTATAACATCGCTCTGGCACCAACTTGTACCAGTTATGATATGACAACAAGGAAATGACAACTTGACCCAAGACCAGGTTGTCCTATCACCTCACCTAACACTAAATGGAAATCAGAAGATGTACTATCCTTTGAACTGTGAAAAATAAGAGCACCATCTACAGAAAACTGACTTTGACAACCACGACTGGGCAGAACTTTCCTTGGGACCAATAAGGAAAACCCTAGCCTAGGCTGTAACCCAGGACTCTTATTAAAAAAAAAAAAGGATTTATTATTACAGAGGCCCAATTTGGATAACAGAGACTGAGCAGAACCCTTAGATCCATAATATCCCATGCTTCAGCTTAGGAACTAAATGAAAACAGGGAGCATCTGTTACAGAAGACTGAACACAACAACAATAATGGAACAGAACCTCTAGAACCGTAAAGACTCTAATCTAGACCCTGTCCTAGAACCTGTGCAAATACCAAGACCGTGGCCTCATTTTCCCACTCACAGTGGCCTCATTTTCTCACCCACAACTGAGAGGAAAGTTTTCTGGCACTACATAAAAATCCCTTGGAATGAGGTAATGAGTATCTGTCGAGCCAGGGGTTGATTCTATGATGGTATGCTTCAAGGATGGAGAAGCCCTGAATCTCTTCGGCCACGGGAATTTCCATTCTCCCCCAGTGCTTATTGTGCCTATACAAAAAAAAAAAAAGTGGAGGGAATGCCAAACCCTGCCACTCCAGCACCCCTTCTTTTTCTCGTTTTGTTTTGATTTATTAGTTTTTTACTTTATTTTCCTTCTCTTTTTTCTTCCACTTTTCTCTTCCCTTTTCACTCCTGTGGTTATTATTTGGTGATTTTTTTTCTTTTCTTATTAGCCAGGTGCATTTTTTTTCTCTTTTTCTCTTTCTTTTTTTGGTAGTTGCTACCAAATTTTTTCTTTCTTTTTTTCTTATCCTTTTTATCTCAAACAACAACAGAATAGATAATCTACAACAAGCTGTAAAGTGGAGACCAGTTACACTAGTATTCTGGGAGGAAAAGGAGGGAGATATGGGATGCATGCTGGGAACAGGGGTGGAGGGAGGATAACACTGGTGGTGGGAATGCCCCTCATTCATTGTCACTATGTACCATAAATAATTCTGTGGGAAAAAAAAGAATAATGAAATACAGGGGCTGGAGAGATAGCATGGGGAAAAAAAGACAGACATGAAAAACAGAATATGAAATAAAAGTGAACAGCAACAAGAAAATTTGTGAAAAATTTTGTATCTCACAGTGAGGTCATTAAAACATTGCCAGCAGGTTCATTAAGCTCTTGTTGTTAGTTGATTATTTTGTTACTTTTTCTTGAACATTTATTTTGAACATTAAGTGGCTTCAGATACCTTTAGTTTCTATATTAGTGTATTACTATGGGGGAATGACAGTATATTTAAAAATTGAAGTTGTCCAGGAATTCCAGGCACTATTACTGATACTGTGGCTTTGGTGGGGGCATGGTTTTGGCTGTCAGTCCTTCTGGAAGCCTGAGAAGGTGGGGGGATGGTGCCTGCACTCACTCCAAAGAAGAGTCCTGGTAATATAAGCTCAAATACCAGCATACTTGAAGTTTTGGTCAGATTGGTGTCTCTGCAGAAAGCTGTAGATGAGTGATGAAGCAGGACTATTGGTGAAGCAATGACAGTGATTGTGGGTGATGAGTGTTGCTGGCATAGATTGTACTTGAAAGTACCCAAGCCCTTCCATCAATGTCCTTATATTACTACCAGTCCACCTCATCATATCCTGAAACTATACATTTTTAATTCTATAATCCTGTTTGCTATTATTTGATATCACTATTCCCTTATATAAACACAAGTTGATGGTATTTCCTCTAACTTTTATTGCAGCACTGTGATTTGCAATTCTGTTCATGAGTTATATGCATAATGTTCTAACACAACACCACAGTGTATCCTCTCTCCTCCACCCATGGAACAAGTTGTTTTTTCAAATCATGTCTCATTATAAAAAGAAAAGTTGAAGTGTCATGCCTAAAAATGACAAAACTTTTGTACTTACTATTTTATTATTTTTTTTCTTTCTTATCTTTATTCAGGGAAAAGATATCAATAATGTGCTGTTCCCACCCTTGAATTCTCTCTTAAGAATAGCATCATGCTTTAATGATCAGAGAAAACACGGAGCTGCAAAGATTTATGTTTTAAATCATTGCATGACTTAACATTAGACACCTTTTAGAACTAGAATTGCATTTACTCAGAATTAGTCTAGCTAGATAACTATACCCAAACAGTTGCGTAATTTGAATACCTTTTTATTTATTTATTTTTTTTCAGGGTTATTTTTTTCTTATTTTGATCATAGTGGCTTACATATTGTTGACAATGATATTTTAGGTACATATTTACATAAAATCAGGGGGGATTCCCATCACCAAATTGTCCTCCCTACACCTCCATTTTTGTCCTACCACCCATATCCTGTTCCCTCACCCCCAGGGTAGCTAGGATATGTGGTCTCCTTTGTATCTAGCCTACTGCATAGTAGTCTTGCACCTGTTTGGTCCTGGTGTCTCCCTTGTTTCCCTCTCTAATTGGGGGGCAGGACTAGCTAGCTCAAGTTACGTGGTTTTGTTTGAAGGAGAGAAAAGTAATAATCTGGGGTAAAAGTCTAATACGCCGAAAATAATCGGAATTCTTCCAGAGGCTCTCAACATCGGTTTGAGAAATGAAGGAGAGAAAAAAGGTGAAACATTCCACCAGTACAAAAAGAAGTGTCAAATATCCCGTGAGGACTCCAACAATAAACACAAGCACCAAAAAAAAAAAAAAAAAAAAAAACCCACAAAAACAAACACAAAACAAGCAAACAAACAAACAAAAAAATGCCATGGTCTTGATATAGGAAACATGGCATAGCATACAAAGGAAGAACAGACAGGAAGAGAAAGAATAAGTATAACTGGGGACAACTTCAATTATCACACCCAGAGAAATTGACCAAAAATAGATAGGTAAATAAAAATAATAATAATAAATGAAAATAAAATAATATATAAAAAAAATAAATAATGTTTTGTGCTTTTTGTTTTTTTTTTCCCTCCTGCCCAGGCACAGTAAATATTGGGGTCATTTGAAAAGGAATTCACTTGGCCTAAGAGATATGGGGTTTCTCCGCCCTTGGAGTGTATTGTCATGGGATCAACTATAGACTCTGTTCAGGATCATTTACTCTCCCGGTGGTGCTTTTGTGGTGTTTGTAAGACCTCTGCTCTGTCCTGCGTGATACTATCAGGCCTCTGTGTCTAGGGATCTCAGTATCTGCACAGATCCTGCGGTGGGAGTTATGATGAAGTCAGGGTGGGAGTTATGATGAAGTCAGTCTTTGTGGTTCTAGGAGTTCTGTTCCATAAGTGTCATTTTAATTCATCTTCTGTGGTTGGTGATCTTGGTCTTTGCACTGAAGCTAGGATGGTACCTAGGACAGTGTCCTTCTTTGTGCTTCCAGAAGCCCCATTCCGTTACAATGGTCTCTGCCAGACCTTTGAAACTGGGGATCATGTTCATTGTGCAGATCGTAGTTCAAACCCTAGGTTAGGGCTTTTTTATTGGTCCCAGGCTGTATACAGTCTGGTTATGGTTCTAGCAGCAGACATCTGTAACTCACAATCTTGGTTTTTGGGCCTTCCAAAGGGTGACAAGTCTTCTGATTTAGTCTTGTCGTTAGCTAGAAAGGTAGGATAACCTTCACTTAGGTCAAGTTGTTCCCATTTTCTTCGTTGTCAGGTTGTCATATTAGAGTTGGCATTTGTTGGTGACCTCGCAGTATTGTGGCTGTCCCGGATGGGATTTGTTTCCTGTAGCAGTTGTGAAGAACTGTGCCATTCCTGTGTCTGGGATCCAGGGTTCAAGGCTGGATTGATGGTATCTAAACACCTGAGGTCTAAGTTAATTCCACATGACATATTTTCAAGGTAGGAGATATCCCTCTATTGTAAACTATGAGTTCCTATCTCTAATAGATAAGAGCTCTCTTTTTAATATATATATCTATATATCTATCTATATATCTATCTATCTATCTATCTATCTATCTATCTATATATATATATATATATATATATATATATGTAAGAATTCCCCTTTATTTTAGTGTGCCTTTGCAGGGGAAAATGGTGCTACCTTATATTGTTGGTGCATTTGGGGGTGGTCAAAAGGGGAAAACAGAAACAGGTTACATACCCAAAAAAAGATGAAAAAATAATAAATAGAAAAAAAATAGGTAACAAAAATGTATGTGCTTACATATGTATATGTGGGCCAGATTTTTTTTTAAATGAGGTAGCAAAGTATTTAAAGGGCCAAAGTGATGCATATGACTATCTTACATTTGGGGAAAAGCAGGTAAAGAGGTGGTGTGATACAGTTCTTATGCTTAAGTTGGAAATACAGGTTTTCCCATTGTCTTTTGGGTTTTTCTTGTGGTGTGTGGGTCCCCAGGCGTCTTTCCATCCCATCCCCAGATCTTCTTCAGAGTGGCAAAAGATTTGCGGCAGGGAGGTCCTGGAAGGGTTCTTGCATTGAGGATACTTTTAGACCTAAGTCCGGTTTCAGGTAACAGTCCACGTTAGGGGGAGTTGGTGGGGAGGGCAGCGCAGCATGGATCCGCAGGGGAGTTGGCTGCCTTTTCTTGCAGGAGACGAGGTGTGGGTTTGACTGGGTGTCCTCTCGACTGGGTGCTGGGTAGTGGATCGTTGGGGTAGGAGGTCAATCTTGATGCCTAATAGATTAAGGACTGAGGGTGGAGAGTTTTAATATGGCGGGAGGTCTGTATGGGATTGAGGGGTGAAGGGATAGTTGGATTTCCAAAGGGGGAAAAGGGGAAGGTATATGGAAGGGGTAGGAAGGGAGAAAAGAGAAAATACTTTTGAAAGAAAGGGAGAAGAGAAAAGGAAAAAAGTAAAGAGAAGAGTAGAAAAGAGAGAGAAAAAGAAAAAAAAAGAAGAGAAAAAAAGAAGATAAAAAATAAAAAAGGAAGTAGTGAGAAGAGAGGAGAGAATAGCAGGGGAATGCTAGTTTGCTTGAATGTGTTCACAGAATAGAGCGTGTAGTTTAAGTCTGTACGTCTCAGTTACTGCTTCGGTGGTCTGACTGGTCACATGCTTCAGTTCCTAAAAGGTGTAACCTAGAGATAGAGTGTATGTTAAAGAGTTTTCTCGGGGCCATCTCATAGTGCAAGCTAGGTATGGTATCTCGTGTGGTATCCCGCGCTGCCATCTTAGTTTATCCGCCATTTGTATTCAAGGATGCCTGTGGATATAAAAGCTGAGAGGTTATTTTAAATATTATAAGATAAAGACATTAAAACTTAGTGTTATGGGATGATTCCATTGCAGACAGTGATTTCCCGTGGTGTTCTTTACCTGTGTTCCTGAATACTATCTCTAAGTGATTGTTGTGGGCCTTTGTCGTGGAAGGTTGATTACATACCTGTTCTCTCTACGGTGCAGTTTTTGGTGTTGCTCCTTTCTTTGTGGAATAATGTGTAGTCAAGAGTTTGCATTGTTCCTTTTTCAAGTACTTTGGGGACTGCTCCTGAGTATATGTTGACTATTGCAGTGTTTAGAGTTTCTACCCTGTTAAACCGTGTTATTTGATTGTTGAGTATCAGTTGTGTATAAGATGTGTGTTCTGGGGGCTTCAGAATAGTGCTACCATTCTGTGTTTCTCTTTTGTCTTCTGACTTACTTTGTTTAATATAATATGATCTAGGTCCATCCATGTTGCTGCAAAGTCTGTGATTATATCATTTCTGACTGCCATGTAATATTCCATTGTGTATATATACCACATCTTAATGATCCATTCATCTGTTGTTGGACATCGAGGTTGGTTCCAAGACTTGGCTATTACACTGAGTGCTGCGATAAATAGTGGGGTGCACATATATTTTGGAATGAATGTCCTTCCCACTTGGGGGTATATACCTAGGAGAGCAATTGCTGGGTCAAATGGCAGCTCAATTCTGAGTTCTTTGAGTACTCTCCAGACTGTTCTCCATAGGTGTTGAACTAGGGGGCATTCCCACCAGCAGTGTATGAGAGTTCCTTTCATACCGCATCCCTGCCAACAGAGATTGTTCCCATTATTTTTTATGTGAGCCATCCTCACTGGTGTCAGGTGGTATCTCATTGTTTTCTTGATTTGGATCTCTCTGAGGATGAGTGAAGGTGAGCATGTTTTCATGTGTTTGTTGGCCATCCTTTTGTCTTCCTCAGAGAAGTGTCTATTCATTTCATCTCCCCATTTTTTATGGCTTTATTTGGTTTTGGGGGCCTCAGCTTTCTGAGTGATTTGTATGTTCTAGATATCAGCCCTTTATCTGATATGTCGAGTGAAAAGATTTTTTCCCATTCTGTTAACTGTCTTCTTGCGTTAAGTAGGGTTTCTTTTGCCATGCAGAAGCTTTTTAGTTTGATGTAGTCCCATTTGTTTATGTTTGTTGCTAAAGTTCTTGCCAATGGTGCTCCATTCTCGAAGACCTTTTTGATATATAGGTCTTCGAGTGTTCTGCCTATTTTATTCTCAATAAACTTTATAGATTCGGGTCTGATTTCAAGGTCTTTGATCCATTTTGAGTTGACTTTTGTATAAGGGGTGAGGTATGGGTTGATCTTCACTTTTGTACATGTGGTTTTCCAGTTGTACCAACACCATTTGTTGAATAAACTTTCTTTGTTCCATTTCAGGTTCTTGCCTCTTTTATCAAATATTAGTTGGCTGTATATCTGGGGGTTTATGTCAGGGAATTCTGTTCTGACCCACTGGTCTGAGATCCTGTCTCTATTCCAGTACCATGCTGTTTTGATTACTATGGCTTTATAGTATTGTTTCAAGTTAGGTAAGGAGATGCCACCCAGCTTCTTGTTTTTCAGTATTTGTTTGGCTATCCTGGATCTTTTGTGGTTCCAGATGAATTTTGTGATTGATTGTTCTATTTCTTTAAAGAATGGTGTCTGGATTTGGATAGGGGTTGCATTAAATCTATATAGAAGTTTGGGTAGGATAGTCATTTTGACTATGTTAATTCTACCTATCCATGAGCATGGGATGTTCTTCCATTTCTTTAGATCTTCTTCAATTTCTTTCTGAAGTGTTTTGAAGTTTTCCTGGTATAGGTCTTTCACTTCCCTTGTAAGGTTGATTCCTAGGTACCTGATATTTTTTGATACTATTTTAAATGGAATTGTATTTTTAATCTCTCTCTCCTCGACTTCGTGATTTGTATATAGAAACGCTACTGTCTTTTGTGTGTTGACTTTGTATCCAGCCACTTTGCTGTATTGGTTAATTGTTTCTAGGAGTTTTACTGTGGACTGTTTAGGGTTTTCAATGTAAATCATCATATCGTCTGCAAATAGAGATAGTTTGTGTTCCTCTTTCCCAATTTGGATTCCTTTGATTCCCTTCTCTTGTCGGATTGCTATTGCTAGGACTTCTAAGGTTATATTGAATAAGAGTGGAGAGAGTGGACAGCCTTGCCTAGTTCCTGACCTTAGTGGGAATGCTTCTAGTTTCTCACCATTAAGTATAATGTTGGCTGTTGGCTTTTCATAGATAGCTGTAACTATCTTGAGGAAGGTTCCTTCTAAGCCTATTTTACTGAGTGTCTTTAACATGAAAGGGTGTTGGATTTTGTCAAATGCCTTCTCTGCATCGATTGATACGATCATGTGGTTTTTATCTTTCTTGTTGTTGATGTGATGTATAATGTTGATTGATTTGCGTATGTTGAACCAACCTTGCATTCCTGGTATAAATCCCACCTGGTCATGATGTATGATCTTTTTGATACAGTGCTGGATTCGGTTTGCTAAGATTATGTTGAGTATCTTTGCGTCTATGTTCATTAGTGAGATTGGTCTGTAGTTTTCTTTCTTGGTGATGTCTTTGCCATCTTTGGGAATGAGTGTGATATTTGCCTCATAGAAGGAGTTAGGGAGGATTCCTGTTTTTTTCTATGGTTTGGAAGAGCCTATGGAAAAGTGGTAGTAAGTCTTCTTGGAAAGCTTGATAGAATTCACCTGTAAATCCATCTGGACCTGGGCTTTTGTTCTTAGGGAGTTTTTTAATTACATCTTCAATTTCTTCTGAGGTGATTGGTCTATTTAGGCTTTCTAGATCTTCCGTTTCCAGTCTTGGAAGAGGGTTTTTTTTCCAAGAATCTGTCGATTTCTTCTGGGTTCTCTAGCCTAGTGGAGTATAGTTGTTCATAATATGATCTCATGATATGTTGTATTTCTTGGGGTTCTGTTGTAATCTCTCCCCTTTCATTAGTGATCCTATTGATTTGGGTGTTTTCCCTCTTTTTTTTTGGTGAGTTTTGCCAGTGGTTTGTCTATCTTGTTTATTTTTTTCAAAAAACCAACTTCTGGTCTCATTGATTTTTTGTATTGTTTTCTTGGTTTCGATGTTGTTTATTTCTGCTCTGTTTTTTATTATTTCCTGCTGTCTGGTTGTGGTTGGATTTCTCTGTTGCTGTTGTTCCAATTCTTTGAGGTGGTCTTTTAAGCTGTTGGTTTTGTTATTTTCCTGTTTCTTGACATAGGCCTGTATTGCTATGAGTTTCCCCCTAATTACTGCTTTTGCTGTGTCCCACAGATTTTGACATGTTGTCTCTTCGTTGTCATTTGTCTCAAGGAATCTTTTTATTTCTTCCTTGAGTTGTTCTTTGATCCAGCTGTTGTTGAGCAGCATGTTGTTTAATCTCCAGGTATTAGTTTTTCTCCATTGCTTCTTCTTGACATCAATTTTGAGTTCTGTTGCATAGTGATCTGAGAGGGTACTTCTAATGATCCTTACCTTTGTGGTCTTATATAGGTTGGCTTTGTATCCTAAGACATGGTCTATTCTGGAGAAGGTTCCATGTGGGCTTGAGAAGAATGTGTATTCTGCTTTCTGGGGATGGAGGGCTCTATATAAGTCTATTAGCCCCAAATCTTCTAATTTTTCATTTAGAGCTCTTATTTCTTTGCTATTTTTCTGTTTGGTGGATCTGTCCAGTGGTGATAGTGGTGTATTGAGGTCCCCTACCATTTCCCTTCATGTGTTTCTCCAGGTTTGCCAGTAGTTGCCTCACATATTTTGCTGACTCTACATTAGGTGCATAGATATTGACCAGGGTTAGTGTTTCTTGATTTAATGTTCCCCTGATCAGTAAGTAGTGGCCCTCTTTATCTCTGATCACTTTCTTGATGTTGAATGCAATTTGGTCTGATATAAGAATGGCTGTCCCTGCTCTTTTTGTTTTCCATTGGCCTGAATAATTACTTTCCATCCTTTTATTCTAAGCCTGTGCTTATCCTGTAGTTGTAGGTGTGTTTCTTGCAGACAGCAGAAGTCTGGTTTGTTTTTCCTAATCCAGTTCTCTACTATGTGTCTTTTAATTGGGGAGTTTAGTCCATTAACATTTAGGGAGATTATTGAGTGAGATGACTGTTGTGCAGTTGTGTTGTGTAGGGTGGTTTTTGTTACAATCTGGGGTTTAAATTGTGTAATTCATCTCTGAGCAGGTCATTTAGGATTGGTTTAGTTTGCACAAATAGTTCAAGCTTGTTCTTGTTTGAGAATGTTTTTAGTCTATCCTCCCATATGAATAATAATTTTGCTGGGTATTGGACCCTAGGTTGGAAGTTTCTTTCATTCAGTCGTTTAAATATGTCATTCCACTGTTGTCTTGCTTGGATTATTTCGAATGGGAGATTTGGTTTGATTCTTATGTCCCTACCTTTGTACTTGAGATTTTTTTCTCTCTTATTGCTTTAAGGAGTTCCTCTTTCTCTTTATTTTTTGCCATTTGGATTACTATATGTCTTGGAGTTGTTTTATTAGGGTCTATTTTATTAGGGACTCTTTTCACTTCCTGGATTGGCATTGAGGTTTCTTTCCAGAGGGAGGGGAAGTTCTCTGCTATTATCTCTCTGACTACTTGTTCTTCCCCTTTCCCTATTTCCTCCCCTTCTGGTATACCCACAATTCTTAGATTGTTTCTTTTGTCCTTGTTCATTAGATACTGGACTTTTCCTTCCAGTGCTTTGCCTTTTATTTCTTTCTTGGTTTCTTGATCATTTTTTGTTTGCAGTTTTCCTTCGAGTTCTTCAATGTGTCTCTCCAACTCTGTGTTTCTGCTTGTAAGGCTTGTTACTTTGTCTTTTAATTCCTTCATTTCTTTTTGTATGGACTCTCTCATGTTCTTTAACATTTCTTCTTCAATTTGGCTGATTCGTTCATCCATAGATTTCTTATACTCTGTAGCTAAGGTTTCTTTCATTTGTTTTATTAATTCTTGCATTTCCTTTCTCATTGCTGCTTTTAGGTCACCTTCCCATAGATCTGTGTGTTTTGGCGGACTTGGAAACTTGATAGGGTCTGTCTCTGTATTTTCTGATGTTAGGGTTCTCTTTGATTTACCCATATTTCTTTGCGTCTATTGGTATGCTTTGGAGTACACCCACGTGGAATGGTCCCAGGGGAATGCACTCTTTCTGGGCACTGGTGCAGGGGGGGGGTCGTGGATGCAGGGATCCCTATGCCCCAGGTGGAGTGGCCTCTGGGTGCTGCACTCACTTTAGGGAGAGGCACGCGGACTGTGGGGCACAGAGGTCTCTGAATGCCCACCTTTTTTTTTTCTTCCCAATTTTATGGGTTCTTGATTTTTTTAAGAAATTTTGGTGTTATGCCTGAACTGGCTATACCTATAAGTTGTGTTAAGCTATATTCGCGCGAACGCTATCGCGTTTGCGTGGTTTGCGCGGGCTGCGTCTTTGGACGGTGTCTCCCTAGCTGGGGAGAGCTTCAGGAAATCGCCGGGGGCGGGGCCAGGCTGCTCGCACGGGCAGCGTGTTTGGGCGGGGTCTCCCTACCTGAGAAATTCTGAAGGAAGTCACCAGGGGCAGAGCCAAACTGCTCGCGGGCTGCGTCTTTGGACGGTGTCTCCCTAGCTGGGGAGAGCTTCAGGCTATTATTTTTTAAAATGAATTCAAGCATTATGATTTACAAAATTATCTATAGTTGGGTTTTAGACATGCAATCTTCCAGCACCAATCCTACTACTGGTGTCTTCCTTCCACCAGGTTTCCAGGACCCTAACCTACCCCAACTTGCCAATTTGATAGGCACATTTTTTTAGTTTCATTGTTAAAGTTTGGATCTCTTATTTTCAGTGTTGTTGACTCTGTGGTTTAGATATTTAATTATATGTCTGCTTTATACTACCCAGGTACTCAGATCCCTTTTGCCCTTACTCCTTTTACATTCTGGCCATCTCTTCACCCCTCTGTATTTCTTTATTTCTTCAAAATCCTATTGCATACTCAAAGATTCAAAACTTAACTTTGTGCCCCCTCCTATCAAAATGTGGTGTGTGTGGAGCAGCATCTGCCTACTTCAGGCTCTTGCCTTTTCCTTTATCACTAGCAGCATGTGCCACTTGGTGAAAACACTCAGGAGCTAAGTTAAATTAGGGTTTGCTTTCCATCAGTTTTCAAAGACTAGGAGAAGAAAAAACTCAAATTTTTACTGATCCCATCTACTATGAGGTCAATTATAGTACTTACCATTTTTATTAAAACAACTCATAATGGAGTTAGAGTGATAGTACAGTGGGTAGGGCTCTTGCCTTGTACATGGCTGAACCAGGTTGATCTGCGGCATCCAAAATAGTCCCCAGTCCCAGCAGGAGTAACCAGAGTTCAAAGCCATAGTAAGCTCTATGGGGTTAAGAAAAACTTATGAAAAACATACTATGAAAAGAAATCCTACCTAAACAGACAATGGCTTTTCTTTGCAAGGGTTTCCTATATTTCCTCCTCTCCCAGGTGTTATCACTGGTAACTGCATTTAGAACCAGAAGAATCCCTTATAATCTCTACAATTTATCCTTTATATTTAATAAATAATCAAATTGGTACTCAGATAAGTCATATAATACGGCAAATTGAAAAATAACTATAGAACTCTACTTAAATTTAAAGACTTTTTAAATTAAATAAAAATTAAAAGAGAAGAAATAAGATAGAGGGAAGGAAATAAGAGGTGAAGGAGTAGACTTTCACAGAATATCTATGTTCTAATCAAGTATCCATAAAATGAAAACATTAGTAAATTCATAATTTCACATCTCACTACAATTCAGTTTTAAAACACTTCCTTAAGTCACTAATGGTCCCTAGAGTACACTAGCAATTCATTTTCATCCATACTCAAGGCTAGTTATTTCTGCTGTTTATGACATATTCATGCAACTCCACTGGACAAAATGTGCTTTGGATGCTCTGCTTCTAATATACAACTCTCTATTGATGAAGTCAGTTGAAAACTCATTTGGAACATTAGGAGTTAAAGAAAGAGCCAACACTCTCCAACTGTTGCTGCTACTGGGATACAGTGCTGAAAAAAAAATAGCACTTGTGATGCTTTGCAGCCAATAACAGTAATTATTGATATTTGGCAGCACTATTCCAGTGAAGTTTTAAATGACTTATTCCTCATACTACACTTTGTTCCCATGACAACTCCACAAGGTAAATTCTGCAGTACAGATATAAAAATAAGACTGTGGCATTTTATGAGTTACCCACATTCATACAGAAGATAGCTCTCAGCTAGTCTTACCTACTTTCTTTGTGAATACCTTTTTCATGACCACGAGAACATATCTAACAGGTTATATCCAGCAAGAAGCCACAAACTGCAGAAGAAAGAAGGTGAAAACTAAAAAGTGAACTCAGATTTAGCTCACCAAGCCACAGGGTTGTGACTATCTGAAGAAGGGTACACTTCAAAAATATGCACAAACTACTACCACCAACTATTGATGGCACAGATGCTTCCCCCAATCAATTTTAAGTTTTAAGGACCTTTATTCCAAAGAGTTAAGTTCCTGGAATTTTACCCTTGTAGCTGAACCATAACAGCCAAGGAACGTTGTGTTCACAAGAGTTATTGTATAGATAGATATGCTATGAAAAGCAGGATAGGGTAGAAATAGTAATCAGAGAAAGGTCATTTGGGGGTGAGGTATAGAACTGTTCTAAAACTGGATTGTAGTGATATTCATAAAAATGTAATTTTACTAAAAGTAACTATACTGATCATTTGCAATGAATTAATTTAATTATGCCAATTATAATCCAATAGGAATGAGCTTTTAAATTGTCATGATCAGATTAGCAACTCTACTCTAAAAAAATCACTCAAGATAAAACGTGTACAAGAATTAATAAAGTCATGATTCAATGAAGTCATTCTAAGGGATATGGGATATCTTGTTAGGTATGATTCATGAACCTAAGGGACCTATGTAGTTCAGTGACCAGAAGGACCCATATATATTTCCTATATTTGAAAATGTGTGGTTGTCATATTGAATTCTTAGTCATTTTATTATTGACCTTGTTTCTTGCACATAATGACTGATAACAGGGCATGAGTTCACGTAGAGGAGATATGTGCTGTGTGTGTCCAAGAGTTTTTTTGAAGCCCCTTTTATCTATAACATTTAGTAATCCTAATATACTACAGATAGGAATTACAGTGATCCCAAGTGTGAAGGCATAAACTAACACTGTTAATAACAAAATCCCAACCAAGAAAATGTATAGATCTAATGTATTAAACCATTAATGAATAAAATAGCATTCTTCCAACAAGTTGAAAGGAACGTCAATGAGCTGTAAAATATAAAAAGTCTTTAAAGACAAGATAAGGAAGTCACAAAGGAAATAAAGATTGTCTCAATTAGGTATTAGGTAACATACCTCTAAGGACTGGAAGGGAGTCTATGTGGCAGATTACTTCATCTTCCTTTAGAGAATAAAAAAGATTACCTCATGAGCACTAACCACAGTGACAATTTAAGTCTACATTCCTGTGACAGATTGTAACTGCAATTAGTTTAGGTATTAAGCCTTGCTGGGCATAACATAAGTGACTCCATCTTGGATATGTTGTTTGATTTCAACAATGAAACTGTATATAAGGAAGGAAAGTTACTTCTGTAGCTTAGAGGTGGGGAACAGGGAATGACATCCCTCAGAAGGTTACAGTGTTCTGTTTGAAGTAAAACTTGTTCACAAGAAGAAAGAAGGCAATTTTATTCTAAGAAATAAGAACCACCAAGAAACCTTATTTAATTCCCCCTGACTGTGTTGCTTCCTTGTGTTATTCAACCATTTTCCCTGAAAATTATGACATAGAATGAAAAGGAAAGAAATCAATTCCTAGTTCCTTGTCTTACCTCATTAGTATACTAAACGCTAATATTATTGATAGAATGGGCATATATCAAGAAGTGAAATAAAACAGTAGCATTATTGTGCAGCCTTTCTTATAAATATATATATATGTATTAAGAAATATGACATGCTATTTGTATATAAGTGGTTCGTAAAGTCTTACATTTGTACATAAATCTATTATCATGTAATATAAAGATAAATGTTTATATCTTTATTATTATAATAAAGTAAAATATTTTATATATTAATAATTTAAAAGTTATGACCTTTTAAAATTAGAAAGACATCAAATAACAAAGGCACTACTATAAGTTGAGAGATTGTAGAAGAAAAGAAAAGGTGTCATGTTATAAACTCTTTGACAACACCTCCGTTGATTCCATGAACAAGGGCTTCCATGTTTTCATTTGAAACTTGGCCAAAAAAACTCTGAAACTAGTTCTGTCTAGGGTTAAGTATTAAAGATCCCCATTTTACACTTGACCAAATTGAGGCTGGAAGAGGTTGTATAGTTGACAAAGATTTCATTTAGAAGTAGACCTGCTCTACAGATCTGCTCTAAAGCCCAAGTCCAACTTCCAGATCAGCTTTGTGCTATCATTCTTGTACTGCAGAAATTAAATAATAAAAAAGCTGGCTTTAAACTAAAGATTTATATCCCAGTATTTAAACTTTGCAAATTCAAAAAATGACCAACTTAAATAAATATACTTGAAATGACTCTCAAATGTTTAGAAGATGTCATTGTGGCATTTTGTTTAACACAAGTATGCACATTTTCTGAGACTTGAATTTCCCCATTACTGGAGAATTTAAATACATGATAAATACAGCAGAAAATCTATACAAAGGAAACCATTAAGACTAAATACCTGTACCACAGTTTCTTTAGCCATTCATCTGTTGAAGGGCATCTGGCTTGTTTCCAGAATCTGGCATATTTGTATTGTGTTTATGTGTTCCTAGGGTATATTCTTAGGAGTGGTATAGCTGGATCATATGGGAGCACAATTTCCAGTTTTTTGAGGAATCTCCATATTGTTTTTCATAAAGGTTAGATGAGATGGCATTCCCACCAGCAGTGAATAAGTTTCGTTCTCTCCACATCCCCGCCAGCACTTATTGTTTTTGTTCTTTGTGATGTGTGCCTGTCTCTGTGGCATGAGATAGTACCTCATTGTTGTTTTGATTTACATCACCCTGATGATTAGTGATGTGGAGCATTTTTTCATGTGCCTTTTGGCCAGTTGTATTTCTTCTTTGAGGAAGTGTCTGTTCATTTCTTCTCCCCAATTTTTGATGGGGTTAGTTTTTTTTCTTGTTAAGTTCTGTCAGTACCTTGTATATTTTTGATATTAGCCCCTTATCCAATGGGTATTGGGTGAATAGTTTCTTCCATTCTGTGAGTGACTTTTGTATCCTTGGCACTATTTCCTCTGAGGTGCAGAAACTTCTCAGTTTAATATAGTCCCATTGGTTTATCTCTGCTTCCACTTGTTTGAAGAGTGCTGTTTCCTCCCTCAAGATACCTTTAGTCTCAATGTCATGAAGTGTTTTACCTACATGTTGTTCTATATACCATATGCTTTTGGGCCTGATACAAAAGTCTTTAATCCATTTGCATTTGATCTTTGTGCATAGTGTTAGACAGGGGTCTGAGTTCACTTTTTTGCAAGTGGGTAACCAGTTGTCCCAGCACCACTTGCTGAAGAAGCTTCCCTTGCTCTATTTTGCATGTTTTTCCCCTTTATTAAAAATTAATTGATTGTATACCTGGGACACATTATCTGAATACTCAAGTCTATTCCACTGATCTGAGGATCTGTCTTTATTTCAATACCATTCTGCTTTAATGACTATTGCTTTGTAATACAATTTAAAGTTGGGGGAAGTGATGTCTCTGATATTCCTTTTCCAAGAGTTGCTCTAGCTATTCGCTGGTGTTTATTGTACCAAATGAATTTCGGGAGTGTTTGATCCTCTTCTTTTAAGAATGCTATGGGTATCTTTAGAGGCTTTGCATTAAATCTGTACAATGCTTTGGGGAGTATTGCCATTTTAATGATGTTAATCTTACCAAACCATGAACATGGTATGTGTTTTCATTTTTGTGTGTCCTCTTTTATTTCTTGAAGCAGGGTTTTGTAGTTTTCTTTGTATAGGTCCTTTACCTCTTTAGTCAAGTTGAGTCCAAGATATACACAATGAAATATTATGTAGCCATCAGGAGAGATGAAGTCATGAAATTTTTCTATACATGGATGTACATGGAATCTATTATGCTGAGTGAAATAAGTCAGAGGGAGAGAGATAGACACATAACAGTTTTATTCTTCTATGGGTTTTAAGAAAAACAAAAGACATTATCTTTTTTAAAGTAAAATGAATCTTCAATGTTTTAATAGGTTGTTAGCAAGCCTGACAATTCTGCTAGATTTATCTGATACAGATTTTTTTAATTTAACCAACTTTATTACATACATGATTGTATTTGGGTTTCAGTCATGTAAAGAACACCACCCATCACCAGTGCAACATTCCCATCACCAATGTCCCAAATTTCCCTCCTCCCCACCCAACCCCTGCCTATACTCTAGACAGGCTTTCTAATTCCTTCATACATTCTCATTATTAGGATAGTTTAAAACGTAGTTATTTCTCTAACTAAACTCATTCCTGTTTGCAGTGAGCTTCATGAGGTAAGCTGTAACTTCCAGCTTTTTTCTCTTTTGTGCCTGAAAATTATTATTGCAAAAATGTCTTTTATTTTTCTTAAAACCCATAGATGAGTGAGATCATTCTGCGTCTTTCTCTCTCTCTCTCTGACTTATTTCACTCAGCATAATAGATTCCATGTACATCCATGTATAGGAAAATTTCATGACTTCATCTCTCCTGACAGCTGCATAATATTCCATTGTGTATATGTACCACAGTTTCTTTAGCCATTCATCTGTTGAAGGGTATCTTGGCTGTTTCCAGAGTCTTGCTATGGTAAATAATGCTGCAATGAATATAGGTGTAAGGAAGGGATTTTTTGTATTGCATTTTTGTGTTCCTAGGGTATATTCCTAGGAGTGGTATAACTGGATTGTATGGGAGCTCTATTTCCAGTTTTTGGAGGAATCTCCATATTGCTTTCCATAAAGATTGAACTAGACCGCATTCCCACCAGCAGTGAAAAAGACACATGAAAAAATGCTCCACATCACTAATCATCAAGGAGATGCAAATCAAAACAACTATGAGGTACCACCTCACACCCCAGAGATTGGCACACATCACAAAGAATGAGAACAAGCAGTGTTGGTGGGGATGTGGAGAGAAAAGACTTTATTTTAATAATGCCCAAAGACAACAGAAATGAGGGCTGGAAAGACTGACTCTCACATAGAGTGGTGAGATTAGATGACTACACTATCATGACAATATTAATGAGTGAGAGTAGTAGAATGCCTGTCTCGAATAAACGCAGGGCGTGGGGAAGAAAGATGAGGGGCATGAGTGGTGAAAAGGTTGCACTGGTGCAGGGGGGGCATTCTTTTTATGATTTAAACCTAACTATAATCATGTATGTAATCATGTTGCTTAAATAAAAAAAAATTTAAAAGACTATATATTTATAAAGCCAAGAGGTAGTAAAGCAGATAAGGCACTTGCCTTGCATGTGGCTAAACAGGATTCAATTTTTGGCATCCCTAATGGTCTCCCAAGAACCACCAGGATTGATGCTCTGTGTGTGAGCCAGTGGTAAACACTTAGCACTGTCAGGTGTGGCCTAAAACACAAAGACTAAATATCTATTTATAAAACTGTACTATTTTCAACTAAAATTTTTAAAAAAGAAAGAAAACATTATGCTATATTTTATTGTGGATTAAAGAGTGCTTAGGTCCTATATCCTAAGAATCTAAAGGTTAGTGTCATTCAATGACTACACTGGATAGCAAGAGACAAAGGCAAAGCTTTTTTGCAGGAAGGTTTTGGGCCACACCCAGTGACGCTCAGGGATTACTCCTGGATTTACCCTCAGAAATCGCTCCTGGCTTGGGGACTATATGGGAGACCAGGAATAACTGAGGTTCATCCTAGGTCAGCTGCATGCAAGACAAACTCCCTAAAGCTGCCCCACCACTCTGGCCCTGACATGCATGGCCTTTTTTATTTTTTTATCTAATAACTGTTTTGGTGGTAAGTGAGAAAACAAAAAAGTAAATACTACATTTTTTTTAAATTCCAAAGTATTATTAACAGAAGCAGGCTCTGAACTACCTTTAAAGAATCACAAGATGTGATAGAATAATAATAAAATTAGAAATTAAATCAATTTGATCTGAGGTAAAAAGAATCTTCCTGATTAATAGCATGTTGCTGATTGCATTTGTGCCTACTCTTTACTGTTGCAGTCCCATGTCAGTTGCATGTGTTTATAGCATCTACTCTAGTTTTTCTTTTTTATCTATTCCCTTTCCCCCAACCCTCTAGCAAATTCAAACTCCTTATCAGTTTCTAGAAAGTGGAGGGAAGGACTAGAATTTGAAGAAAGATAAAACAATGAAAATGATGATAACCAATTGAGGCCTTTTTACTTGCCAGCAACTTTATTTTCATTCTCTAAATGAATCTTGGTAGCAATTCTAAGTAAGGTAGGATTAGCCCAGTTTTAGGAAAAATAATTTCAAAATCACGAAAAGGCAAATGACTACAAGGTCACATTAGATGTAAGATTCAAAACTAATCTGATTTTATTGGTCCAATAGTATAAAACTGAGACTGGGCATACATTTTTTTTACTTTCCTCTACTTCATGCCCTCTTATCATTTTCCCCATATTTTCCAAGAGTGTAGAATATTGATGCTGCGACGACTATTCTCAATCAGGTAATCAAATACATGGTGCCATTCTAAAACCAATTAGCCAACACTACCATAGGTCATAGGCTCTGTGGAATTTACTAAAAAAAAAAAAAAAAAAAAGGCATTATTCTCTGGGCTGTCACAGGACAGAGTAGATTTGTTCTTACTCTGTGCCACCTGTCTCGAGGGCACAACCTCTTTAGTGTACACAGAAAACAGAACATATTACAATGATTTTGAATGATGATCGCTAATGCACTGTTATTTTGACAGTGATATGATTATACTCCATGGGATTACAGGTGGACTCACATATCTTTTAGGGCTAACAAATGTTTTCTTAAAAGAAGCATAAGGTTATTCAACAAATTAGTTCACTTCATTCTGCAGTGCTTTTTCTGAGCCCCAATTCCCAGGAGATTGTCTCAATAAAGATAGGAGAGTTTAGGACTGTTAAATAGACTCATTAAACTCAATAATGCTTAATAGAAAGACATGTAGGGTAAAGCCCCATGTGTCTTGAATATTAGAGTTTCTGTTAGAAAACCAAATGCAACCATTAGGGAAATAAATCTATAACATTTACCTGAAAACAGGTCAAGCCAATGAGAAAAGATAAGAATTTGGTCTGTGTTAAAAATAAAGGCCTGATTCTGACCCTCATAATTCCTCCAATTGAACCAAGAACTGTAAAACATTTAAATTGTCTCAATTGTTCTGTAGCCATTAAATAGGAAGTTACTCATTTCCTTTGTCATGGGCAAAGCCTTCATTACTAATAAAGTCTCTAGAATTTACAGTAGGGATTCAAGTATTTAGTTTCATTGATTAAAAAAAATTTTAAGGATTGTCATTTGGTGTGTCTTAAAATTCTAACATTTCCAAATGCATATAATATATAGTCTCATTTCAGAGGAAGATTGTCAATATATAAAATTATATTAGATTAGTATTTTAGGAAATGTTATGTCAAGCTATCTTATCACCTTGCCAAAATTAGACTGAGAATCAATTAGGTACATCATCTACACTATAGACTTTAGAAAGTTTCCTATAGAACCATCCCTAGGACACCAGCCCATGTGAGACTGGGTCTTAGGAGCTGATAAATCACAATAACTGCCATGTGAAGTGACATGAACTTGAATTGTCTAAATTCTTAAATCAGAAAGAAACCCAGCGGACTATCACATTCTTGCTAGTCTTCAATAACTGGATAAAAAGCTCTAATTTAGTTTGAAGTGTGTATGGGGAGAGCCCATGGCAGGAATCTGAGACTCAGAGAATGCAATGTCAACCCTAATACTAATAAAAAGTCACATCGCGGCAGCAAATCCTCTGAAGTAGCAAGTTTCTTTCAGGAGCTACTGTGCTAAGATTAAAGAAAAAAAGTTTGTAAGAAAGGGAAGCAAATGTCACACAGATAGCAGATTTATTTTCAGGATTATGTAAAGCACAAAAATGAAAGGACTTCCACTGTGCAGTGTTGTCATGGTTACCTGATCTCTTATCAGAAAGGAGAATCAGGCAGAGGAGGGAAACCTAGAAGAGGCAGTAACCAGAGAGATCTGTACCTCCACAAGAGCTTTTCAATCATTCGAGGTTGTTTATGAGGGTATAAAATGAGGGATGACATTTTGCTGCACTAGATAATTTTTAAAAGATCCTATTTTGCTATGTAGAATGAGAACTTCATTCTACTATGCTTTCTAAAAACTCAAAGGACAATAGTTAAAGCTCTATTGTTCAAAAGAATTCTAAATAAATGAAGGAAAATGGAAATGTCTTTAAATTTTTCTTTAATACATACACAAAAAATTCTTATTCAAACTGCAAACTTAACAGGATTAATTGAGTTGGTTTTTTTTTTGGTGGGGGTTAATATTTAGGGGGCCACACCTGAAGGCTCGTGGGGGTTACTTCTGGCTCTGTACTCAAAAATTACTCCTGGCAGGCTTAGTGGACTATATTGGGTACTAAGGTTTGAACCTAGGTCATCTGCATGCAAGGCAAATGCCCTACCAGCTCTGCTTTCTCTCAGACCCCTGAGTTGTTTTCTTAAGATTTTGGTTTTCCTCCTCCAAAATAGTTTAGAGAATTTTATTTGGAAGTTACTAACTTAAAAAAGAAACTGACAAACTCTTTTTAGAGATTAAATAGAAAATCTTGGTTTGGGGTTCTAATTCTAATTGCACAAATAGCATTGGATGGGGAACAATTTAGCATTGTCTCTCTCCACCAATTTCACTTACTTTGACAAACACTTGACCGCATTAATAAATTTTTGGAAAAAAAATGCATAAACTATATGCAGGCTGCTTTTCAAATTACAATCCAATTTTCAGCATACCTACTAACAATTTATAATGTAGACTTACTTCCTCAAAAAACATATCATTGAAATCTGCATGAGGCTACTATTATAAAAACACTCCACTAAAGAGAATTAAGAATTAGACTTCTATTTATTTCATCTACTCAATAAAGGGGTTGAAGAGCAGTAAAGTTCAGCATTTTTTTAAACCATTCTATCCTTGTTTTGGTTTGGTTGGGGAGGCACATCTGGTGGTGTTCAGGGACTGTTCCTGGCTGTGCTCAGGGAATTAGGCAGTGGTAGTGTTCTATCCCAGGCTTCTTGCATGTAAAGCATGCACTCAGCCTAACTGAAGGATCTCTCTGGCCCTGGGCAGATTTATCTTTGACTCACTCCCACTTCCCTTTTCCCTCAGACGAAAGGCATTAAGTCTAACTGGGTGAATGTTGCAAAAGGAGAAAATATGTTTTTAATTCTCAATAATTTTGACTCACCAGGGAAAGAAATGACAGGAATCGATGTTCACTGAGATCCTGCTGTGATTCCTAATCTATCATAGACATGAAATATACTAATAGTAAACATATACATAATAGACATATTACATGTTGCATATTAAATACATGACATTTGTACTTACATAGCTCATTAGGTGTGTCACATAATATATTATGTAAAACAAACAGTGTTCCTCCAAATTAGTGTCCTTATTTTAAAATGATGCTAAGTCTCTGGGAAGATGGGTAACTTGCTTTATGGCATAAGAGCTTATTCTAAATTTACTTAGTGCCACCCAGCCCGGAGGCAAAGTGCTAAATGGTTTTCACCCAAGTTAGTTCCACTCCTAAGAAATGTTTTGGAAATTTGTGGAATAATTTTCCAAGTTGGTTATTTAGATGTTGAAATACACCCAGTTTTAAGTTATTCTTTTTTTATGTCCCCCTTTTTTTCTAAATTATTCTTATAATATTTTATATTATGATTTTATTATATAGGTAGCTCATTTTATCTGTAAATTTTATTTTAGGATAGTAAAGGTACAGCATAAAATGTGTGTTACATGAAAGTAGGCTCAGAAACCATGCTATGTGGGAAGCACTGTTCTCATTTACTGAGTCTAAATTTTCTTTAAATTTGAGATAAGAAACAATTCACAAGCTTAGCTGAGAAGTTTCTTACATGGAATGTATTTCTAAATAGAAACTGAGAAAAGAAAGTCTAAATTCATTTTTTTTAAATTCATTTTTAAGGATAAGGTATTCTTGTCTTTTCACTGGTTTGATTTGTGTAGCTTTGCTTTGCTTTGTCTTTTTTAGTACGTTAACTTATCTCTCTAATTATTTTATTTTGTGTTCTATACTAAGTCTGGAGATTGCCAGCATTAGTGAGAAGGAATACAAGAAAAGAAGTGACAGTATAGCAAAATACTAGTCCTATACAGGGACATGGAACTCCAGATAAGACTTCACTTAGCCACTGGGAAAAGTAGGTAAGAGGTAGTTTCTTGTTATATTGTTTCTGTATTTCATGTTGGTTACAGAAAGATCCCCAGTTATTTTATATTTTTAAAGTTTATAGAAACTGAGCGTATTCTCTGGGATAAACATTCACTTAGGAATGCTCCAGGAAAAACTGAACTGTTTAAAATTGTAAACATGTTTAGCATTCTCATATATTTGGTTTTGTGTATTGCAGAGATATTCTCTGATGCTTTTGGAAAGAAGAATAAACAGAATAGTAGGGTTAAAGTCTAGTCATTCTTTTCTTCTTGTTATTTTGTGCTCTAATTGAACATGCTTATAAAATAAGAAACCACAGGATTTCTCTAGAACCAAATTGAGTTCTCCAAGTTTATTTCTTTTGATAAGAAACCATGTTTTAATGGAGGGAGGAAACTTTATGGAAGAAAGCTGAGGCTTTAAATTTTATTCAAATTGTATTTTCACTGGAAAGAATATTGTTTTTTCTTTATAGAGAATGGAAAGATTAAATTTTATATTTCAATTTTTATGATGACTCCAAGATCCAAATCCAACATTGAATGTGTTTGACCCTCTATCTTCCTTACATTAGTAATACAGTTTATACATAAGTATGAATTGAGTAAAGACAACACCACTGAAAGACCCATTGCCAATGAAAACAATGGTGGTACATACAGCTCCATGCTGTAAAGTGAATTCTAATATTTTGAACACATATAAATTAGAAAGAATATTATACTAAAACACAGACCAGAATAAATAATAAAAATATTAATATGACTGTGCTATATAGTTGTAGATTTTATTTAACTCATTTAATTTTACAAAACAAAATTTATTTAAACCTTATATGTAAATGTTCCATAATCCTTTTACTATAGAAACTGAGTTTTTAATAATTTGAGATATCGTTGCATTACATCATTCATTCAGGTGTGTATCCATACAAATAAGGAGCTGTATACAATATATTAATTTCACCAATAAAGTCTCAATCCCATCCTTCATCATACAATTAATTCTTTTACTCAGTATATACCTTCTTTTCCCTTCCCTTCTGGTAATAACCACAAATATTTTATATAATCTAAAATATTATCTTATTTTATTTAGGCCATTTGTTTTCTTCCTTTTAGTACCATATATGAGTGAAATTGTTTTGTGTTTGTTTTTCTCCATTGAATTGCTTATATTGCTTTCTTTTGTTCTGATTCTTACGAGCTTATAGATTTTGTAGAATGTATGGCAGGCATTCCCATTCAGTAGGAAGCTTTGTCATTTTGATAACAGTCTTTTGTTGTGCAGTAGCATTTTAATTTCACATAATTTGTTTTTGTTTAGTTTTACTTTGCTTTCCTTGCTATGGGGTAAAGGCGGGGGGCTACTCCACCTCTGTGCTTGAGGATCATTTTCAGAAATATTCAGAGCACTGTGCAGTTCTAGGGATAGAACTAGAGTCAGTCACATGAAAGACAAGCACTTTAAACTCAGTACTATCTTTCCAGTCCTATTGAAGAGACTTTTATTCCTTATACATATAATTTTTCTAAATAAGTTTCTCAGTTATTCATAAGAGAGGCAGTGTGAAGGGGTGTGTTTCATCCCTGACCTGATATATTCTTAAGAGACTTAATTAAGATAGTAATAGTTTACTGTCAATATGAAATTTTAGGTATATCAGAAAGAGTTTGAACTAAAAAATAGCAATAACAGTATATTCTTTGGCATGACTGGTCTGTGTAGCATAAGGTATCTAAATAACCCTTTGGAAGGTATCAAGTCTGAGAATAATCTCTAAAACTAAAAGCACTAAAGGTGAAATATATTTGTCACCAAAAGCTACAAGAGAGCTCTAAATCATGTCCATGTTAAAGTTCTCTAATACTGGGGCTGGAGAGATAGCACAGCAGTAAGGCGTTTGCCTTAGTTGCAGAAGGTCGGTAGTTCAAATCCTGGGATCCCATATGGTCCCTGAGCCTGCCAGGAGTGATTTCTGAGCATGGAGCCAGGACTAACCCCTGAGCACTGCTGGGTGTGACCCCCCCCAAAAAAATGTTCTCTAATACTTATCTCTATTTGGCTTTGAAAAATAATTATAATAATTTAAGAACTTTAATATTACAAGATTTAATTCTCTTTCACTTCAATCTAAACTGTGTATCTGTTAATATATTTTGTTTTATTTTACCACCAATACTTCTTACATTCATATTATTTTTACATTTACTCCTATATAGTTTGTGTTATCTGTTCAAGTAAAGTAAATATGAAATGTTCAAAATATCTACTTTCAGTTGAAGAGTAAATTATGTATTTCAGAACCCTACTAAATTCTTGACATTCTAGAGCTAGAACAGGAGAGTACAGGAGATAATGTGCTTCTTGTCTTGCAAGTGGTTAACAGCAATTTGATTCCCAGCATCATATATGTTCACGCAGCAGTGCCAGGAGTAATCCCCAGGCACAGAACTAGGAATAATCCCTGAGCACTGCTGGATGTGAATTCCTCTCAGAGAAAGGAAAGCTGGAAGAAAATGACACAACTAGATCAGTTCTCCAGTTAAGCCTCACAACCAGGCAAGTTTATATGCACATCATTACTATTACTTCCTCTAATAATGTTGATAATATGTAGTCTGTTTGATGCTTAGAAATTATACATCATATGGCTGGAGCAATAGCAATAGCAGGTAGAACATTTGCCTTGTACTCAGCTAACTGGGACAGCACATATGGTCCCCCTGAGTATCATCAGAAGCAATTTTTGAGTGCAGAATCAGGAGTAACCACTGAACATCACCAGATGTGTCTAAAAAAAAAGAGAAAGAGAGAGGGAGTGAAGAAAAGACAAGAAATTATATGTGCAAAAATAAAACAGGCTTTTCTTAGGTATAATATTATTTCAAGGCCAAGATTTTTATACTTCCTGAAAGAAAATTCTAGTAATCTTCTTGATAGAATATGAAATTATTTTAAGACAGAGCCAAATTTTTCCCATTATAATTAGAGATAAAAGCCTTAAAAATATAGGGTTAGGAAGGGTGACATGCTTGCACTGAATTGCTTTAGATAATATTAAAATGATAGTATAGTAGTATTCTCTATTTCTTACTTGGTTCTACCTCCCAAAATAAGAATTTAGTGGGTTTTGCATCTATAATTTTATGTTATCTTCTGAATCTCCATTCCATTGTTTATTCCTCTGTTCTCTGGTATTATAAATTTTATTCAATCAACATCCTAAGTGCCATGCAGAGTCCTAGACACTAGGAATATCACAGTGGCAAAAAAAAAAAAAGACATGAATCAGTGCCTCAAAATAAAATAATAGTGCAAGGAAGAGAAAATAATGTGTCGGTAAGAGAATGTTAGAATTTTAAATAGAGTAGGTAGAAGACTCTGAAAAGAAGACACATAAAAGTATTAAAGGAGGCAATAGAATGAGTTTTGCAGGTAGGAGAAGGAAGTGCAAAGATATGAGAGGTATGACAGGCCTGGAATAGGACGAATGTGCTCAGGTTTACCAAAGAGTTGATTAAAGAGATCAGTGAGGTCTTATAGGTCAGAGCAATTGCTTCTATTCTGAAACAGGAAGCCTCAGGAGGATTTTAACAAGGGTTAAGGGATATGATCAAAATTATATTTTAATAGATACTGTATTGAGAATAGAGTGATAGGCAACCATTTGGGGGAAACACCTTTAGGAGGTTGATGCAACCACACATCTAGCTAAGTAAATAATGGTGGTATCTGGAAAGATCCTTGAGTCTAGGGAGTTAGCAGTGGATATAGAAAGAAGTGAACAGATTCTGGATATATTTTGAAGATGCTGCCAACATTTTCCAAGAAATTTTATGTAGTTGTGAAAATAAGGTTAAAGATCTGATAACTCTGAAGCTTTGAGTCTGAATAATGATGAGATTAGGGTCATTATTTGCTGGGATGAGTAAAATGTTGGTATTATATGTCTTTTATTCTTTGAATTTTTGGGGGAGTGGGGGAGCTTTGGTTTGGGAACTGCATCTGGAGTTGCTTAGGGGTAATTCCTGGCTCTGTGATCAAAAGTGATCCCTGGCAGTACTCAGGGGAATCGTAGTTGGTGGTATTCGAACAGGGTAGGCAGAATGCAACCTAAATCCTCATATCTCTCTGACCAATAGTGTGGAAGATTTTAGGATCAAGCACTGGTATGTAGTATCAAGAAATCAATTTGAATGCTAATTAGTATCCAGGTTAATATATTTATTATTTATTTTTATTTTGGGGCCACACCTGGTGATACTCAGAGGTTACTCCTGGCTTTGCACACAGAAATCGCTCCTGACTTGGGGGACCATATAGGACTCCAGGGATTGAACCACGGTCTGTCCTAGGTCAGCAGTGTGCAAGGCAAATGTCCTATGACTATGCTATTGCTCCATCCCAAGCTAATATATTTAATACACAGATATTGAGTATAAATTTAAAAAGACAAGGGTATTGAGGACTGGATGCTAAGGAATGAAGGTATATCAAAATAAAGCCATAGCTATAAGTCCAAGCTCCTGATAGGTCTTATAAGATTAGGACTGTTCACTGGAATTCAGAAAGAAATAAAAAATTATAGACAACTAATGAAGAACCCCCTAATAAGGTGTTTTTCTGAGACTGGAAAAGAATAAGTGAGCAATGGGTTAAAAGGAAAGTCTTTAAATAGTGGCTTGTTGGTTGGCTAGTTGGTTTACTTGTTCAGATGTGATATAAAACTATATAGGTTTGAGGAAGGAGGTAAAATTCTGTAGAAAAGTAAATCCTACTGAGTTAAGAGCCAAAGAATAAAATTTCTGAAGCTAACACTCCTGGGAGGTAGGATGATAAGACTGAATGGAAGCAAAGAAAGCAGCCTTAAGTAGGAGTATGCAAATGGCTCATACTTTCCTTTGTCTCCTTCCCTCAGTTTATTTCTTTTGGAATTCTCCATTGCAAAACTGAGTAACCTTGAATTACATCTTAGCTCTACTATATATCTACCCTTCCTTCCCTTAAAAGGTTTTTTATGAGTTTTTCAAACATTGTATGTACTTGCTCTGCTCCTTTTGCTTGTCAAGTTCGGGACAAAATAACCCACATGTGAGTCCTAAATTGCCTATTTCAATAAACCATTTTCTATTTAAAATCTTATTGACTTAATATTGGATTAAAATACTATATAAGTTTCAAGAGTTCTGCTTCTTCCCCCTGGATGTGAATCAGCTTCACTGTATCTGCCATCAAAATTCTAGAGTTATTCTCATTATCAGATTAACTTCTATCTTTTCTCCCAACTCCTCTCTAGGAATCATTGTATTTTTCACAGAGTTTCAAACTTTCAATAGAATGCCTCTTGTTTTTGTTTTAATATTAGTTTATTTGGTTCAAACCAACAGTACTTAGTTCTTTCTCCTGAATCTCATACAGGGATCATGTCTACTACTGTACTGGATGAAAGGTTTATGCAGTCAGGGATCCAAACAAGATTGGTTGCATGCAAGGCAAACTATTTAACCTATGTCCTATATTTCTAGACTCTACTATCTTACTTCTGACTTGATTCTCTATGACTACTGATTGCTTTCCTTCCTAGAAACCATCTGCCCTTTTCTATATGATATATCTTTATTCTTGATCTAGGTTCTTGACCTTCTCTCGAGACTATTATTCCCCTGTATAATATATCAAATGCAGCAGTGTTGCATTTGTTAGAAAATTTGACTTGAACCTAAGTTTAAATCATTGGATAATTGTTTTTTTTCTCAGTTCTCTATTTATTTGGAAAGCTAATAGAGTACTCATGTGGGTTATAAGAAAACTTAATCCTCCCCTCAATTTTGATACCCCTTGTTGCTCTAAAGTTAAAACTTCAACCATTACTTACATATAGGACTGTATTATTCAGTAAGTACTAAGAATATGGCTTCTTTTAAGAGACCAAATAAATATTTAAGAAAAAATAAAAAGGAAAAGAAAAAAGGAGGACAACTGAAAAATGCAATTCATATATGTTGAAATATCTATTTAAAAATGTGTCAATTAATTACAAATTTTCTACCAATTTAAGGTACTGAAAATGTACAATACTATGAATTATACTTTTCATGCATACATCATTCCAATACCACATCCATTACCAAATTGTCCAGCTCCCTCCACCAGTGTTCAAAGACTCCTCTCAACCATCCACCACCCGTGTAAGTCACAGAGACAAAATCTTTAGTTCTGATAACTTAAATAGCCAACTATAATTAACTTCTGCAATTATCCATTGACATATTATAATTAAGATTTGTTTTGTTCTGATTTTTTGGTTGGATTAATTTTGGGCGACACCCAGAGGTGCCAGGGGCTACTCCCAGTTCTGTGCTTCAGGTTTTAACCTAAAAGTGCTTAGTGGACCATGGGATACTAGAGATCAAACTCAAATCTCCCACATAAACATCATGTGCTCTAGCTCATTTAGTTTTTTCTCTGGCCCTACATTAGATATTTTTGTAGGATGATGGGGTTAGGCCCCAGAAAATAAGAGTTTTTTGAGTCAAAGAAAGTTGTTTAGAGAAACACAATCCCGAATTTCTCCTAAATTATGTTAGTAGTATAATAGTGTTCCATACACTTTTCCATTTCCTACCGCCCATCTACTTTAAATTAGAATTTAATCTCCAATTTAACATGTTCCAAAATAGAAGCCTTTTTCCCCTGCCTTTTTATCTATTACACCATAGAAATAGCATTTACCTGAATCCCAATTTGCTAGGTTCAAATTTCAGTTATTTGAGTTATCCATGCTGTGGAAATTCCAAACAGGACTTTGTCATTTGCTAAGAATTCACATTGTAATAAGGCAAAGAAAACAGTGCTTATCAGTCAGCCACATAAGCACATGAGAGCAGTAAACTTAGGGAGAAATGTGATCAAAGGTTGTCAAGGTCTGATAAAGAACCAGATAAAAGACACTTCTCAGAAGGAGAGTCTCGACCTGCATCTAGAACAGAAGAGATGTTGTCCCTACCTGGTTAGGTAAGGGTTAGGGAAAGAGGGTTTGCATGAAATAATGTGATCAATGAGAGTCACCAAATTTTTGGACACAATAGAGAAGGCTGATCTGGGGATTCCAAATGATTAGGGATCCTTGTTGACCAGGAACCTAGGTTGCATTTTATGTTTAGGACAATAAGTAATCACAGAAGAAATTTAAGCAAGGGACAAATAGGTTCTCATTTTCATTGAGAAAAATCACACTTGTAATAAATCAGGATCAGAATAAACGTGGGGAAAATACTAATAATTGAAAGCATCTAGATTATTTTTTTTGTTTTTTTGTTTTTGTTTTTGTTTTTTTTTTTCAGCCATATCAGTGATGCTCAAGGGTTACTCCTGGCTATGTGCTCAGAAATCGCTCTTGACTTGGGGGACCATATGAAATGCTGGGAATCAAACCAAGGTCTATCCTATGCTAGTGTGCACAAGGCAAACACCTTACAGCTTGCACCACCACTATGTCCTCAAAAGCGTCTAGATTTTATAAGAGAACATTAATACAGATTGATGAGAAGGGAAAAATTAGGAAAGTCTTAAGAGAAGATTAACAAACCTGAGTGACTGCTGGAAAATAGGAGTTGAAGAACAGAATTATGGGGTTCCAGACCAGAGACTCATCTGATCATTTAGTGCACTTAATGATATGAATTCCTGGTACATAGTCAAAACCATATAAAATATACAGAACAAAGATATATAATTTATCTTTTGTTTTCCTCCCTTATTACTGGCACCATCATCTATCCAGTGGCTGAAGCCAGAAATATGGCAGTTGGGCTTGTCTCTACTCTCCTCAACATCCAGTCACCTAAAATTGATGCCGTTGAGGGTAGAGTAAAACAGAGATCAATGGAGGGAAATAATCTCCTCGACATTTACAGTCTGTCTCTAACCTGTACTTAGTTTTAGGAGAAGTGAGGAACCAGGAGGCTCATTGAAAGGTCATGCTCCCCTTCATGGATTACAGTCAGCGCTCCCACAACTTTGATGTTCATTTTTCCTGGTTTTCTTTTCTCCTTTTCCAGCTCCCAGACACTGGCTTATCAATTATCAAGTGTTTGGCTAGCAGCCTATACTGGAAATGAGTCTGAACTGCTATCTCCACTCTCCTGCAGGAAATAATAAACTATGTTCATAAACTAGTTGATATATAAAGCTGACAAGTTTGAAGAATTTTTTGGGGAGAAGAGGTATTTGATTTTTATAAATACTAAGAACTGAAAATACAAAATTTTGCAGACAAAATTGAGAAACAGAGTAAAACCATTGTTGTCAGGGACTGGAGGTAGAGGGAAAGGGCCAACATGAACTTGGGAGAAAAGGGTGATCAAAATGAACATGTTCTCTAGTATCATTGTGAGGTTAAAGAAACACAGATACCTCATATTTCAAAAAGACAGAAGTAGGGCTGAGAGGGACCGGAGAGATAGCATGGAGGTAAGGTGTTTGCCTTGCATGCAGAAGGATGGTGGTTCGAATCCCGGCACCCCATGTGGTCCCCCGGAGCCTACAGGAAGCGATTTCTGAGTGTAGAGCCAGGAGTGGTCCCTGAGCGCTGCTGGGTGGGACCCAAAAATAAAACAAAACAAACAAACAAAAAAAGAAGTAGGGCTGAGGGTATGGCACAGTAGTAAAGAGTCTGCTTTGCACACCTGAGGTCACCAACTGATCCTTAGAATAGGCCCTCACTGAATACAATCAACAATTTAGCTATAGTGATTCTGAACCAAGTGTGTGGCCCAAGCCCCATACTTTGCAACAACACTAAAGGAAAAGAAGGCACAAAACTCACTAAACACTCAAAATATACATAAGTTTAATTATATGGAAATTCCATTTCACTACTAACAACTTTAAATAAATAAATGAATAAGTACATAATTAAATAAGGGCCCAGTAAATGTTTGCTAAAATGATGATGAATGTAATAAGTCATTAACTGTCAAAGCTTTAATATTTAATTCTTCCTGGTCATTTTAATACTTTTTTTTAAAAATAGGGGTCATTCACAGCCTTGATAAAGGGCCACATAGTACCAACGATCAAATCCAGGCCACATCCAGAGGTGCTCAGGGATTACTCCTGGCTTGCGATCAGATATTACTCCTGGCAGGTTCAGGGGTCCATATGGGATGCTGGAGACCAAACCCAGGTCAGCCACATGCAAGGCAAACACCCACCCAAATGTGCCATTGCTCCAGTCTCAGTGCATAATTGTATAATTGTGTTAATGGTAGAGTTTCAGGTTCAGATCATTGAGAAATGATCTGTTGAATTGTTTTTACCAAATGCATTTCAGATTATTTTCCTTATCATTCAAGGTTATTTGAGCATGTTAAGAAAATTGTTGACTTTGTTGAGTTAACTGAGTTTTGAGGTTGTATACTGTCTGAAAGAAGTGCAATGGCCCACCTGCTGGAAATAGGGGATATATTTTGAAATGTGTTCACATGGGCACTTGTGGGTCATCAGAAAGACCATTAGACAGACATCAGATCTGGTGACTTTCTGGTGCAGAGGCTTTGGGGTAGGTAGTAGGGTGGTGGTGTAGTTAAAAGGGTCCCAACAATGTCTTTTATTTCTTTTAAATCCCACAGATGAGTGAAACTATTCTCTGTCTATGTCTCTCCCTTTGACTCATTTAAATTAGCATAATAGTTTACATGTCCATCCATGTATAGGAAAATGTTATGACTTCATTTTTCCGGATGGATGCATAGTATTACATTGTGTATATGTACCACAGTTTCTTTAGTCACTCAACACAGTGTCAGGCACCTGGGTTGTTTCCAGATTCTGGTTCTTGTAAATAGTGCAGCAATGAATATAGGTGTGCACAAGGCATTTTTGTATTGTGTTTGTGTGTGTGTGTGTGTGTGTGTGTGTGTTCCTAAGGTAAACCCCTAGGAGTGGTATAGTTGGATCATATGGGAGCTCAATTTCCAGTTTTTTGAGGAATCTCCATATTGTTTTCCATAAAGGCTGGACTAGAAGGCATTCCCACCAGCAGTGAATTAGAGTTCCTTTCTCCCCACATCCCAACCAGCACTGATTGTTCTTATTTTTGTGTGCCAGTCTCTGTGGCATGAGATGGAACCTCATTGTTGCTTGTATTTGTATCTCCCTGATGATTAGTGATGTGGAGCATTTTTTCATGTGTCTTTTGGCCATTTGTATTTCTTCTTTGAGGAAGTGTCTGTTCATTTCTTCTCCTCAGTTTTTGATGGGGTTAGTTTTTTTTTCTTGTTGAGTTTTGTCAGTACCTTGTATATCTTAGATATTAACCCCTATCTGATGAGAATTGGTGAATAGTTTTTCCCATTCTGTGGGAGATATCCCAATGGAGAATTTTTTCTTTTTCTTTTTAATTTAATTGCTTTATTTAAGCACCATAGTTACAAATTTGTCCACTGTTGGGCTTAAGTCATACTATGTACACCATCCTTTACTAATGCACCCTTCCATCACCAATGTCTCCAATATTAGATTCTTAAAATGGAAAGATATCTTAAGACCCAAAGAAGTTTGTCTCTAATAGACAAATTCTTCATATGAAAGATTAGATAGTAAAGTAGGTAGGGTATTTTTCTTGAATGTGCTGACCCAGGTTTGATCTCCAGTACCCCATATTGTTCCCTGAGTCCTGTCAGGTGATATCCCTGAGCCTAGAACCTAAAGTAAGCCCGAGAGCCACTGGGTGTCCCCCCCTCCAAAAAAAAAAAGGAAGTTAAGACAGTATCATATTCCTGAGAGTAAGTTCTAGACTCTAGATGAATGGAAAGGCTACTAAGAGACCCAGGAGGCAAGAATGGGAGAACTAAACATTCAGTAATCACCTCTACCATTCACTATTTTCCCAGAGGTGTGACTTGTCCTGAATAATTCTCTTAGTCTATGTTACTTATTAGAGGAAGAAAAATCATATTTGTCAGCAGTAGAAAGGAAATTACATCCACATTCAGATTGAAGAATAAAATCTATGTGATGCAGTTAAATTGGGGACTATTTAAGGTAACTTTAGGGTAAAATCTGCCTCTATCTCATCTCTATCCCACCTATCCCACATATGGACCAACCTAAATTATAGTTTTTTAGTGGCCAGCTTCCTCCTTCAAAGAGAGTTGCCTGTCTAGTACAGAGGCTAGTAGGGTTTCAGTTTTATTCTGCACTCAGGTCTTACAACCACAGGCATTTGAAAGAAAGGAAAATCTCTGAGAACCACTTTCCAATCTTGAAATACTAAAGCACTCTATTTTTTAGTTCAAATTTCCTCCCTTGACAACACCAGGTTCCTAGTCTATAGACTTTCAAAGAACTAATACCTTTCCAATCAACTGAAAGCCTCAAATGTCAAATTCTTTATTTTCCCCTTGGACACTTCTCTGTGCTTTATTTCCCTGAGTGCATGAGAACACTTGTTTGAACTGATGAGATAGCATCTGTCACCCTTGGCAGCAAAATGTGGAGGATTGTGAGAAGAATCACTATTTCACTTGTCCCAACACTCTACTTTGGTGTCAGGGTGTCCTGCTTTTTCCTCCAGTTAAGTTTATCGATGTACAAAGTACATCAAAGTCTATTCCTCCCTCTCTCTGAGTTGTAGTTTTCAGAAGATGCATTTGACCCCTGCACTGGACAAGGGTAATCAGTTACAGGAGCAGTGAGCCTCTTCTACTTGTTCATTGGCTGATATGTCAGATAGCCACAGTGCTCTGAAACTACAGCAGACTTCCCACACACTGAAATCTGCTGCTCCTGAAATGATAGATACTTGGTTCTTTCCACTTCCACCCCAACTGCCCTTGCAAAATTGGGCCTTACCCTTGAAAACTCGATCTGTTGCTCCAACTCTATGGTTTGGGGCACAACCTTTCTAGAACTTTCTGAGCCATTTCTCCCACCCCATACCCTATTAATTAATTATTCCTGCCTATCAAGAAGGAAGGTAGTTGACTACTCTTGCTTATGGTTCTTGCTTATGCCTGAAGATTTGATGAAACCATTTAACTTCTGAAGTCTGGCTAAATTTTACTCTATGCATACCCATGAGATCATTCATTTTACTAACTCATTTATTTTACCCATGTGTAAAATAAATGTGGCATAGAGGTGGCAAAGGGATTGGAACCCGGGATTTGCTTATACCCATAGTCACACTAAACTCTTTACTGAACTGGGTCCTCCCTTCCTATTGGGTTACACCTTATTTTACCTAAAACAAAGTTCATCTCTGGTTTCTTTGTATCTGTTTGTTTACAACTCGGTTTCACCCAAAACAAAGATTGTCTTACTTATAAACCTGGGTGTGTTTACTGCCCCACCCAGGGGTGATCTCTGTACTCAATAAAAATGGCGGTTCTTGCAGGCAGCAAGCTCCATACTAGGTAGAAGACGGCCAGACTACCCATGTTTTACTCAACCTGTCTGGATTATTTCTTTCGTGACTCTGATTCAGACTCATTCATCTGGGGTTAGAGTTATGGAGCATGGAATGATTTTACATCTTCTTTCCCTACACACAACTCCAGTCTATTTTATTTGAAATTAAATAGGACTTAATGATGGAGACTAGTATGTGTGTTTGTGGAGGTGTGTATGTGTGTGGAGGTGATTTGCTTGCATGAAGAATTTAGGAAATTCTTCCAGAAAGTTCTGTTATCTGTCTAATTAAATGAAATAACAAAATTAAGAAAACAAATTTTCATATAAAAGGCAGATTAAAATCAATTCAGTTCTACTCCTAAAATCTTTTCTCCCCTTTTTTAGTCACTGAAAACAGTGGAAATGTAATGCTTTTAATATTCACTACAACATAGAAATTTGGCAATATAATAAACCATAATTGTTTATTATTATGCATATTTAAAGTGGAACTCTTCATAACTGTAAAATTTAAGCATCCTCACTGCAAAGCATTTTGAAAAAAATTAATTAATTAAAATAAATCTTACGTCTATTCTATAACTCATACAAAATCTCACCTAATACATTGCTAGGTTCCCTTTCACCAAATATAAATATGTACGCTTTTTCCATGTAGATGCCTACAATATAGAATTCAGTATACCTGAATTTTCACCGAATGCTAAGTTAGCCAGCATTTTTTCATATAATTACTTTTTTAAATATTTTAATGACTGTAGAACATTTAATAAACAATAATTTATCTCCCTAAAGTTAGGCCTTTGAATTTTTGCAGTTTTTCACAATTATAAAAAATATCACCTCTCTCATTGTTCCTACTATTGTTTATTAGGAATGAGTTGCTCGGTCAAGAGAATTTATCTTGTTTTAAAGTATTTTTCCTATAGACTATTTAAAAGTTTTAAAGTTTTAAAGCATTTTCTATAGACAATTTAATGATTGTTAGTAGTAACAGTCATTTATGATTGACTAAAAGAAAATGTCGAATTTATACTAAGTAAATCCTTGTTAGTTTTTTATGACCAAAGTCCTTTTAGTAAAATTATTACCTTTAAGTTGAATGAATAAAATCTTCTTTTAAAAATAAGAAAAGAAAACAGCTAGAAGTCATATCTACCTTTGCAGGGTAGTAAGTATTTAAAAGACTTCAGAAAATCTTGAGAATGCACTATGATTGAAGATAAAGTCAACAGGACAAAAGAAGGACTTTCTCCCTAAAATGAGTAAATTTATAATAAAAATAAAATTCAGAGACTGTTGAATTTGAAGAGATTCTTGAGATTTTGATATATTATTTATTCTCTGAAAGCATTTTAAGATGTCAGCTTTGAAGGTTTTTGTGTTCTAGACTGCATTTAGCAAACCAGGTTAAATGCGGTTGATGAAGACTATTAGGAAGAACAGTGTGCTCTGATGAGTCACTATCCTTAAATTTCAATGATCAGGAAACCAGCTATCTGCTACCTGAGCTGTCTCAATTATCACTTTCTTTTTATTTCCTAGAGTTGCCCAGATTCCTTCTTATTTAACATTTCCTTGGGACCTAGAGCAAACATTCCCCTAAGTAAAGAATATAAACTTGAAGTCCCTCAGTTTTGCTACATCATTTCAAAATGAAGCCAAGTATCTATGTAACATAGGCAAAATACTGCCAGATTTCAGGGTAGGGTAGGTGGGAAGCAATGCATGAGTTTATGCAATGTCAGCCAGCCCAAGGTATTTACTTACTGACAGTCAGAGTAAGACACAGTATTGACTGCTGATAGCAAAAATAGTAGCAGTATCTAAAGGAGAACCTCACATTTAGGTAGTGCATTTTACGCATTTCCAAAGGGCTTCAGAAACACATGATGATTTTTATCTAGTACCATAAAGGAACAATCATATGGATTCCAAATTCTCAGTAAAGTTAAAAGCTTCACCCAACATCCAGAAATTCATGGGTAGCAAGACTAAATATAAGAGCTTGTGCAAGGACCTAAATTCCATGCCTAACTCCAAATGTTCCCCTAAGATCCCTAAAACACCAAGGGCCTGACCACCAGCCCAAATATATTGGACTTTGTTGGGAGTAAGCACAACTCTCCTTCCCCAGAATTGACAGGTAATAAAACAAATAAATATAAATAAAATAGTATCACATGCTATTGATAATAAAACAAATGAATCTACATAAAATACCAGTCAAATAAGTGATCAAATAATATCATAATAAACAAATGTAAATAATATAAAATAGTCAACTCAATAATAAAATAATATAATAAAACAAGTAAGTAGAAATAAAATATCAAAGTCATCAGCACAAGATATTACCCTTATTCAAAAAAAAGTCAGAGTTTCTCTGATTGCAATACTTATAAATTTATGAATTCACAGACTGTCTTACTGTGACAAAACTGTACCCTGGGTGACAGATGTTTTACTAGGCAACAAAGGATGAAAAAAAGAGAGTTTATCTCCTTTCAAGTAGCAAGATCTCTCCAAAAGGACAGGCACAAATAAAAGCTGGGTCACTAAATTATGAAAATTGCAATTAAATTCAATGTAGGAAAGCACTTTAGATTTCAAGAATAGCCACACTGTCTTACAAGGAAACAGTGTTGGATTTACCTTTACGGTGAGAAAGGAGTTTCACCTCATCATGTATGTTTTAGTTCATGCCTTAAGCTTCAAGCTACTGCTTGGACAGTGTTTTCTTTTTTAAATAGTAATTTTTTATTGTGACCAAAGAGTGAATAACAAATCTTTCACAGTAGTATTTAAGGTACATAGTGACAATGAATCAGGACCATTCCCACCACCAGGGTTGTCCTCCCTCCTTCCACCCCTTTTCCCAGCATGTGTCCCATATCTCCCCTTTGTCCCTCAGAGTGCTAGTGAAATTGTTACCCTCTGTGTATAGCTTGTTGTAGATAGGGTATCGATTCTGTTGTTGACTTTAGGTTTGATGTTTAAGTCGGATCATTTTTTAATTCTACTCAATTTTCATATGGTTGTTTGGTCCGGGTACTGTTTATTTTTATTTCGCCCACAATTCATGAGATAGAACAAGATGATTTGCGTGGTGTGACTATGCTGGAAGGAGACAAAAAAATAAAGAGCACCCAGCAGCAAAGAATCACCAAATAATAACCGAAAGAGTGAAAAGGGAAAGAAAAGAAAGAAGGAAAAAACACGAAGAGAAAAGAAAAGTAAAAAAGAAAAAGAAGAGAGAAAAAATAAAAAAGGGAGTGCTGATGTGGCAAGGTTTTGTGCCCCCCATTCCATTTATTTATTTATTTATTTATTTATTTATTTATTTTTGCATAGGCACAGTAAGTATTGGGGAAGCATTTTTTATTAGAATCTTGGGTTTGATGAGATAAAACCTGCTCATTAGGTTTAATTTTTTTTTTTTTTTTTGGTTTTTGGGTCACACCTGGCAGTGCTCAGGGGTTATTCCTGGCTCCATGCTCAGAAATTGCTCCTGGCAAGCACGGGAGACCATATGGGATGCCGGGATTCGAACTGATGACCTTCTGCATGAAAGGCAAACATCTTACCTCCATGCTATCTCTCCGGCCCCATAGGTTTAAGTTTTATGCTCTGTTAGGTTTCAGCAAGTTGACAGTTTACAATAAACCCTGAACAAATTGCCGACCATCCTAAATCTTGGGGTCTTCTCAATCCAGAGATTTTTAACAAGAGTAACTGATATTTACCACTTACATGGGTGAGAGCACTAATTGAGATATTTTATTACATTTGCTGATAGGTATGCAGTAAGGACTCCTTAAAGTTATGATCATCATCAGAATCATGATGCTGTTGTTTATCTACCTTGACTATTAGAGATGAGGATAGACATTGGAGAGGAGAAGGATGATAGGGACTGCATAGAATTGGCTAGTTTGTACCTTGTTGATTTCAGCTAGAAATCCAGGAATATATTGCAAACTGGGCAGTCACAGTTTGGACAGATGAAGAAGGAATTTCTCTGATATAAGAAGGCAGCAAATGGGGCCGGACTGATGATAGCTCAGAGGTAGGGCTTTACCTTCGCATGCCGCTGACCCAGGACAGACCTGGGTTCGATCCCCTTGGTCCTATATGGTCCCCCAAGCCAGGAGCAATTTCTGAGCTCATAGCCAGGAATAAACCCTGAGCTTCACCTGGTGTGGCTCCAAAACAAAACAATAAAACAAAGGCAGCAATGTTAGACCCTTAAAATGTAGTGCTTTCAAAAATAAGTTGAAGACTCTTCCTTGGAAATAATGGCATTACCAAACAGCTGAGTCACCCATTTCCTTACCCAGAACCAATCAACACGTTCTGTAGCTCAACCCACAACTAACAGCCTTGTTAGACTCGCCCCCCCGCCAAAAAAAAACTCAAGAAATTTCACTAATCCCCATTCAAGTCCCCATCAAGAACCTGAGGTTTTATCTCCTACCCCAGAGCACCAAATCTAAGATTGCCAACAGTTCCAAGTTTCTTCCTATTAGTGTACTATATCTATAATATAGCTATAGCACTTTTCTGTAAAATATTTACTATATTGTGATATAAAGTAGTAGTGAAAGGAATTTTCCCAGACATACTCAGTTCTAATTCTGTCTCACTTATTAAATATTTAATAGCCAAGTTACTTATCCTCTGTGCCTCAGATGTTCTATCTATAAAATGGGGCTCACATGTAATTTCAGTGCTCAATAAATGTTATGTGTTTTCCATCTGGAAAATGTAAATTTTTATATATGTTAAAAGGAGAAACGTAAGTGTTATTAAATAAAATATGATTATTTTCATATATGATTATCAGTTTTATGTTATTTTAGATATAGATATTTGAGTCTGGTTTTAGGATTTTTTGGTTTAAATTGGTTATATAAATTGAATTGGTTATATAAATGATTTTAGATTATAATATCTAGTAATGTAAAAAGAATACAATTCCTGTTAATAATCTTTTGACTTTGATTGTTAGTCTCTTAACCATTTATTAAAGGCTGAAAGTGAAACATTCCAAGGAAAGATTTTCTTATGTACGTGCATATACGCTTGTGTTCGCACATTCCTGTCCTGTCTATCTTTGAGAATTCCATAGGAACATATCCAGATGAGATAAACACAGAGAAACATTTACTCTGCAGAACTTGAACTGCTGAGACTCCAAACAAGGAAGTAGTGTGTGTGTACGTGCTCTTATTTAACAACCTCTTGGCTCCTAGCTTATGGACAGTAGAAACTTGGAGCTACTCTCCACTGTTATGATTTCTAAAGTAGTTTCATATGTATATCATTATAAAGGTTATATTCATGGTCAAAAGAGGGAAAAATGTAAGTAAAAGAAGATAATCACCATTTATAATTGCAACATTTACAGAAAGTCATATTTAACATATTTTATGTCTTCTACCCTGCTTTCTATACATTAAATATATGTGAGCTTATGAGCTTTTCAGACAAGTCAGAAATTATGGCAAAAAGTAATTTAGAATTAAAGAATAATATTTTATATTGATCAAAGACAAGATTATTCCACCAAAAAGAAACCTTAATTCTAAATTTGTCTGCACTCAATAAATTAGCCAGTGTATTTAATAATATTTAAAAGCAAACATAGGTGCCAGAGAGATAGTACAGCAGATAGGGTGCTTGCCTTGCACAGGCCAATTCAGGTTCAATCCCCAACATCTGATATGGCCCTCTTCCTCCCAACCCCCAGCTCTTCCAGAGTTATTCCTGGGTCCAGAACAAGGAGTAAACCCTGAATACAGTTAACTAAGACCTCTCAAAAAACAAAGATAGATAGATAGATAGATAATAGATAGAGATAGAGAAATAGATAAACAGATAGACAGACAAAGATAGATAGATACCCTCTTGATAGTTACAGAAAAAAACAATAAAATTTAATGTCTGTTTATAAGAATATGTTAGCAAACTAGAAATAAAAGTAACTTTAATTAATTTGATAGACTAAAATATGATATAAACAAAATTAAATTTTAGATTACTAAAAGCTTTACTTTTGGTGGATGTGAAAATGGCTGATGTTTTAACAATTTTTTGGTCCTGTACAGTTTAAAATAAAAAAGTACGAGGCAAAATGTTTGAAAAGACAGAAATACGGCTATTAATATTGGTAGATGACATGATTTTGTACGTAGAAAATTCAAAATAATCTACAAACCATTTAGAATCAATCATTTAATTCAATGCAATTACATATCCAAAGTTAATATATAAAAATAAACTTATGTTTCCATAAACTAGTAAGTAACAAAATATATATTTAAACATTAAAACTTTAATTAAACATTAAACTTTTAAATATTACTAAACAGTAGTGTCAAATTCTTAGAGTCTGGGGCCGGAGTAGTAGTACAGTGGTATGGCATTTGCGTTGCACACAGCTGACCCAGAATGGATGAGGGTTCTATCCCTGGCATCCCATATGGTCCCCGGAGCCGGCCAGGAGCAATTTCTGAGTGCAGAGCTAGGAGTAACCCCTGAGCACTGCTGGGTGTGGCTCCCTCAAAAATTCTTAGAGTCAATTTGAAAGATATATTAGACACATATATTACTAGATATTTTAAAGGACTAAACCAATGCAGATGACATGTTAAATTGAATTCTGTTATAATTTGAAATTATAACTATATGAGATTTCCCCCAAACTGACGTAAAAATTTAAGACAATCCCAATCTCAAGTCCTCAAGTAGAGATTGCATATATATGTGCACAGCAAATTGACAAACTAATTCCAAAATTTATTTGAAAATCTTATGAAATTAAGAACATAATCTTTTTAAAGAATAAAGCCAAAGGAATTATGCTAACAAATATCAAGAGTTATTTTTAACTTCTAGTTATTAGAATATTATGGATATAATATACAATATAAATACAAGCAAATATACCAACAAAACAGAATATGTTTCAGAAACATATTGTTTCCTAATTTAATATCAAGATGTACTGAGGAAATAACTTAAATGATAGAGCACATGCCTAGGATTTACAACTGAGTCCCAAGTCTGATTTTCAGCACTAAATGTTGCCTGAGTTCTATAAGGAGTGACCCTGGGATCCTCAGGCTAGGTGAGGATAACCCCAACATATACAAATAAAAGATTAATCTGACTCTATATAGCAGAGCAGAAATAATACCTATAAAATAAAAATGGTGCTGAGGCAATTAGATAATATCCTATGGTCAGGGGTGGGGAAGAGTAAAGATTGCTATCTCTTACCAAATAAAAGAATCTATTCCATAGGGAATAGATATAATTGTCAAACAATTTACCTAAGAAACACTGCTACTGTCTTTGGCCAAGAATCCCTAAAGGGGATCTCCTAAGCATCTGGAGATCCCCCACCCCCCCAAAAAAAAATCAAACTCTAGATCTTAAGAGAAAACATAGAATACCAGAGCGATAGCACAGCAGGTAGGGTATTTGCCTTGCATGTGACTGACCTGTGTTCAATCTCATAGGGTCCCCTGAGCCTGCCAGGAGCAATTTCTAAGTGCAGAGGCAGGAGTAACCCCTGAGTGCCACCGGTTGTGGCCCAAAAATGAGAGAGAAATAGAGAGAGAGAAAACAGAAAGATTCATCTTAATTAGCAAAAATGTCTTAGGTAGGGCAAAGATGCACAAGAATGATTTAAAAAATCTACTTATGTAAATGCCAAATAGTGGGCTATCAGGAATGAAATTGTTCGATTGGCCTGCAAAGGATAATTTACCTGAGAGGTTCGTGTGCCCCTCCTCTACATAGGCATCTTTCAAGGCCCTAAAAGTCTGTTAATATGGTTATATATAAATATCACATAAATATATTCCCCTTTAATAAATTTTAATGAACTTACATCACAGAATTTTATGGGTGTGGCTTAATTCCTCTATATATGTAGAGGATATTCATCACCAAAATTTCAATGTTTTTCTACTATCAAAAATCCCCCCACAGCCCCTTTTTTTGCCACCACTTATTCCTTCCAATAATCCCCATCATTTTTATTGAGTGTATGAGTTAAGTTTCATTGTTTATGCCAACATTTTTGCTTTACTTATTTATATTCTGTGCATGTGTGAAACCACTGATAATTGTCTTTCACTTCCTATAAGAGTCCTGGCTGCCACCTTTCTACCTTTCTGATTTTTATTTATTTATTTATTTATTTATTTATTTATTTATTTATTTATGTCATTTCACTCAATACTATCATCTCAAGCTCTAACGATTTTGCTCCAAATGGCACTTTTCATCTTTTTTTAATGGCAGAAAATAATTCCACTGAGGATATATATCATATCTTTGGGTTTTTTAATCCAATAATATATCAATATGCATTTAGGATGATTTCACAGTTTAGCTAAAGGTGGTTACATGTTTTTATAAATTTTCCCAATATCAAGCTCTAAAAATCTGATTCTGTAGCATGGTAAACTGGCTGCATTCCCCTTTCCTGTCCATGTTTACCAAACCAAGGCCCAATCCTGATAGTAGAGTGGTCATCTCTGAAACCCATTTCTACCCTATAATTCCTTTAGTCTAGAGTTAGGGTTGGAAATTATCAGTAGGCATGGGTGAAGTGAATCGGAAAGAAGAGAACTGCGATGGGGAAAAGAGATAGAATAAAGAGTCTCTTCTTGACCAAACTTTGGTTAGGCTTATTGGAACCTCCTTAATAGGCCCCAATCATTGGTCCTCTATACCTTTGCATCACAATATTAGAGGGAAAAAAACCTTGCTAGGTCAATTTAGCAAGAATTTCCACCTAATATAGCCAATCAAATTCCTTATCTTTGATGTCTTAACACCTTTGGCATGCCTTTGTCAAGAATCATATAATGTTAATTTTAGTCACAATTCCAGCATACTCTCATGTTTCCTGCTGATTCAATATCCACTGACCCTCCCTAATCCTACTTTTTCTCTAATACCCCATTTGTCTATGCTGTATTCAGAATTGAGCTCAGTTCTATAATACAGTCTGTTCTTCTTTTTGCCATCATTGTATTTTTATTATGTATCTTTGGCACTTCATTGTGAAGTTCTGATTCTCTTAGAAGTTATAGAACATCACACCAGAACTTTTGGCTTAATTGTGAAAAAATAGACTATTGCTTACTGCATATCTAATTATTATTCCTAATTACTATTCAGCATAATAACTAGACTCTTATTTTTATTTAACATGTGGTCAATAGTTGGAATGGCAACCATAAACTTAGTTAACCTGTGAGTCTTATTTCTGATCTTCTTTTCTCAATTTAGTAACCCAATTGTAACTTAAAAAAGTCCAGGGACATTGCTTTTAAGCTACAGTATGCTGTATTACTACTGTGTCATTGTGCCCACACAGGGCTGGAAGTGACTCATTTTCTTGTTAAATTGTACTATATATATACTCCAGAAAAATGAGTTGGCAATTCTAAGAATACCTGCTAAAATAAAATAAGTTTTTCTTTCTCTTCCTGTCATCTAAACTCAAATAATAGGGCAATGTGCAGGCATATAAAATGTGCACTACTCCTCATCAAAAACGACCAGTACAACAAATCAACCACACAGAAACAGGCATGCACACACGCACACACACACACAGTATGGTATTAAATAGGTTCTCTGTGAATCAATTTTTCTTTTTTTTTTTTTTTTAAAAATTTTTTTTTATTTAAACACCTTGATTACATACATGATTGTGTTTGGGTTTCAGTCATAAAAGGAACACCACCCATCAACAGTGCAACATTCCCATCACCCAAGTCCCAAATCTCCCTCCTCCCCACCCAACCCCCGCCTGTACCCTAAACAGGCTCTACATTTCCCTAATACATTCTCAATATTAGGACAGTTCAAAATGTAGTTATTTCTCTAACTAAACTCATTACTCTTTGTGGTGAGCTTCCTGAGGTGAGCTGGAACTTCCAGCTCTTTTCTCTTTTGTGTCTGAAAATTATTATTACAAGGGTGTCTTTCATTTTTCTTAAAACCCATAGATGAGTGAGACCATTCTGCGTTTTTCTCTCTCTATCTGAATTATTTCACTCAGCATAATAGATTCCATGTACATCCATGTATAGGAAAATTTCATGACTTCATCTCTCCTGACAGCTGCATAATATTCCATTGTGTATATGTACCACAGTTTCTTTAGCCATTCGTCTGTTGAAGGGCATCTTGGTTGTTTCCAGAGTCTTGCTATGGTAAATAGAGCTGCAATGAATATAGGTGTAAGGAAGGGGTTTTTGTATTGTATTTTTGTGTTCCTAGGGTATATTCCTAGGAGTGGTATAGCTGGATCGTATGGGAGCTCGATTTCCAGTTTTTGGAGGAATCTCCATATTGCTTTCCATAAAGGTTGAACTAGACAGCATTCCCACCAGCAGTGGATAAGAGTTCCTTTCTCTCCACATCCCCGCCAACACTGTTTATTCTCATTCTTTGTGATGTGTGCCATTCTCTGGGGTGTGAGGTGGTATCTCATCGTTGTTTTGATTTGCATCTCCCTGATGATTAGTGATGTGGAACATTTTTTCATGTGTCTTTTGGCCATGCGTATTTCTTCTTTGTCAAAGTGTCTGTTCATTTCTTCTCCCCATTTTTTGATGGGGTTAGATGTTTTTTTCTTGTAAAGTTCTGTCAGTGCCTTGTATATTTTGGAGATTAGCCCCTTATCTGATGGGTATTGGGTGAATAGTTTCTCCCACTCAGTGGGTGGCTCTTGTATCCTGGGCACTATTTCCTTTGAGGTGCAGAAGCTTCTCAGCTTAATATATTCCCATCTGTTAATCTCTGCTTTCACTTGCTTGGAGAGTGCAGTTTCCTCCTTGAAGATGCCTGTAATGTCCTGGAGTGTTTTGCCTATGTGCTGTTCTATATATCTTATGGTTTTGGGGCTGATATCGAGGTCTTTAATCCATTTGGATTTTACCTTTGTACATGATGTTAGCTGGGGGTCTAAGTTTAATTTTTTGCAAGTGGCTATCCAATTGTGCCAACACCACTTGTTGAAGAGGCTTTCCCTGCTCCATTTAGGATTTCCTGCTCCTTTATCAAAAATTAGATGGTTGTATCTCTGGGGAACATTTTCTGAGTATTCAAGCCTATTCCACTGATCTGAGGACCTATCCTTATTCCAATACCATGCTGTTTTGATAACTGTTGCTTTGTAGTACAGTTTAAAGTTTGGAAAAGTAATTCCTCCCATATTCTTTTTCCCAATGATTGCTTTAGCTATTCGAGGGTGTTTATTGTTCCAAATGAATTTCAAAAGTGTCTGATCCACTTCTTTGAAGAATGTCATGGGTATCTTTAGAGGGATGGCATTAAATCTGTATAATGCCTTGGGGAGTATTGACATTTTGATGATGTTAATCCTGCCAATCCATGAGCAGGGTATGTGTTTCCATTTCCGTGTGTCCTCTCTTATTTCTTGGAGCAGAGTTTTATAGTTTTCTTTGTATAGGTCCTTCACATATTTAGTCAAGTTGATTCCAAGATATTTGAGTTTGTGTGGTACTATTGTGAATGGGGTTGTTTTCTTAATGTCCATTTCATCCTTATTACTATTGGTATATAGAAAGGCCATTGATTTTTGTGTGTTAATTTTGTAGCCTGCCACCTTGCTATATGAGTCTATTGTTTCTAGAAGCTTTTTGATAGAGTCTTTAGGGTTTTCTAAGTAGAGTATCATGTCATCTGCAAACAGTGAGAGCTTGACTTCTTCCTTTCCTATCTGGATTCCCTTGATATCCTTTTCTTGCCTAATCGCTATAGCAAGTACTTCCAGTGCTATGTTGAATAGGAGTGGTGAGAGAGGACAGCCTTGTCTTGTGCCAGAATTTAGAGGGAAGGCTTTCAGTTTTTCACCATTGAGGATAATATTTGCCACTGGCTTGTGGTAGATGGCCTTCACTATATTGAGAAAGGTTCCCTCCATTCCCATCTTGCTGAGAGTTTTGATCAAGAATGGGTGTTGGACCTTATCAAATGCTTTCTCTGCATCTATTGATATGATCATGTGGTTTTTATTTTTCTTGTTATTGATGTTGTGAATTATGTTGATAGATTTACGGATGTTAAACCAGCCTTGCATTCCTGGGATGAAACCTACTTGATCGTAGTGGATGATCTTCTTAACGAGGCATTGAATCCTATTTGCCAGGATTTTGTTGAGGATCTTTGCATCTGCATTCATCAGTGATATTGGTCTGTAATTTTCTTTTTTGGTAGCGTCTCTGTCTGGTTTAGGTATCAAGGTGATGTTGGCTTCATAAAAGCTATTTGGAAGTGTTTCTGTTTGTTCAATTTCATGAAAGAGTCTTGCCAAGATTGGCAGTAGTTCCTCTTGGAAAGTTTGATAGAATTCATTAGTGAATCCATCTGGACCTGGGCTTTTGTTTTTCGGCAGACATTTGATTACTGTTTTAATTTCATCAATGGTGATGGGGGTGTTTAGATATGCTACATCCTCTTCCTTCAACCGTGGAAGATTATAAGAGTCCAAGAATTTATCCATTTCTTCCAGGTTCTCATTTTTAGTGGCGTAGAGTTTTTCAAAGTAGTTTCTGATTACCCTTTGAATCTCTACCATATCAGTAGTGATCTCTCCTTTTTCATTCCTGATACGAGTTATCAAGTTTCTCTCTCTCTCTTTCTTTGTTAGGTTTGCCAGTGGTCTATCAATCTTGTTTATTTTTTCAAAGAACCAACTTCTGCTTTCGTTGATCTTTCGGATTGTTTTTTGAGTTTCCACTTCGTTGATTTCTGCTCTCAGCTTTGTTATTTCCTTCTGTCTTCCTATTCTTGGGTCCTTTTGTTGAGCATTTTCTAGTTCTATTAGCTGTGTCATTAAGCTACTCAGGTAAGCTCCTTCTTCCTTCCTGATGTGTGCTTGCAAAGCTATAAATTTTCCTCTCAGTACTGCTTTTGCTGTGTCCCATAGGTTCTGAGAGTTTGTGTCTTTATTGTCATTTGTTTCCAGGAACCTTTTTATTTCCTCCTTGATTTCATCTCGGACCCACTGGTTATTGAGCATGAGGCTGTTTAACTTCCAGGTGTTAAAGTGTTTCTTCTGAGTCCCTTTGGAGTTCACAAATAATTTCAGAGCCTTGTGGTCAGCGAAGGTAGTCTGCAACATTTCTATCCTCTTGATCTTATGGAGGTATGTTTTATGTGCCAGCATGTAGTCTATCCTGGAGAATGTCCCATGTACATTGGAGAAGAATGTGTATCCAGGTTTCTGGGGATGGAGTGTCCTATATATATCCACTAGGCCTCTTTCTTCCATTTCTCTCCTCAGGTCTAGTATATTCTTTTTGGGTTTCAGTCTGGTTGACCTGTCCAGTGTTGACAAAGCCGTGTTAAGGTCCCCCACAATTATTGTGTTGTTGTTGATATTATTTTTCAGATTTGTCAACAGTTGTATTAAATATTTTGCTGGCCCCTCATTCGGTGCATATATGTTTAGGAGAGTGAATTCTTCCTGCTCTAAGTACCCCTTGATTAATATAAAATGTCCGTCTTTGTCCCTTACAACCTTCCTGAGTATAAAGTTTGCATTATCTGATATTAGTATGGCCACTCCAGCTTTTTTATGGGTGTTGTTTGCTTGGATAATTTTTCTCCAGCCTTTTATTTTGAGTCTATGTTTGTTCTGACTATTCAGGTGCGTTTTTTGTAGGCAGCAGAAGGTTGGATTGAGTTTTTTGATCCATTTAGCCACTCTGTGTCTCTTAACTGGTGCATTTAGTCCATTGACGTTGAGAGAAAGAATTGTCCTGGGATTTAACGCCATCTTTATTTCAAAATTTGGTGTGTCTTTTGGGTAGTCTTGTCTTAGATTAGGTCTTTCAGTTTTTCTCTTAAGACTGGTTTTGTGTCTGTGAAGTTTCTGAGCTGTTTTTTGTCTGTGAAACCATGTATTCTTCCATCAAACCGGAAAGTGAGTTTTGCTGGGTATAGTATTCTGGGTGAAGCATTCATTTCATTCAGTCTTGTCACAATATCCCACCACTGCTTTCTGGCATTGAGCGTTTCTGGTGACAGGTCTGCTGTAAATCTCAGGGAAGCTTGCTTGAACATGATTTCCCCTTTTGATCTTGCTGTTTTCAGAATTCTGTCTCTATCTGTGGGATTTGTCATTGTGACTAGGATGTGTCTTGGGGTGGTTTTTCTGGGGTCTCTTTTGGTTGGTACTCTTCGGGCATGCAGGATTTGATCACATATATTCTTTAGCTCTGGAAGTTTCTCTTTAATGATGTTCTTGACCATTGATTCTTCCTGGAAATTTTCTTCCTGGGTCTCTGGGACTCCAATGATTCTTAAGTTGTTTCTGTTGATCTTATCATAGACTTCTATTTTCGTCTGTTCCCATTCTTTGACTAATTTTTCCATTGTCTGCTCATTTGCTTTAAGTTTTTTTTCCAATCTCTCCTGCTGTATGGAATTGTTATGTATCTCATCTTCCACAGCACCAAGTCTATTCTCAGCTTCTGATACCCTGTCCCAGAGCTTATCCATTTTGTCATTCACTTCGTTTACTGACTTTTTCAGTCCTGTTAGTTGACATGTTATTTCAGTTTGGAGTTTTGTCATTTCTGCCTTCATATTTTCTTGGTTCTTATTAGTGTTCTGTTCAACTCGATCCATGGTTTCTTGGAGTCTGTTGAGCACCTTCCATATTGCTAGTCTAAAGTCCTTATCTGAGAGGTTGATTAGTTGTTCAGTCATTATCTGGTCCTCAGAATTGTCATCTTCATTCTCTATGTCTGATGCTGGCCTGCGTTGTTTCCCCATTGTCACACTTGTATTGTGGGTTTTTCTACGTGTTGTGGTGGTATTCATTGTCTATATGATGTAGGCAGCACACTCCTCTGGCTCCTCCCTTTCTGGATGGGCTGACTTGCCTCTAAGGGAGGGGAGTCCTCCGTGGATGAAGCCTCACACCGGGTCAAATCTTAGGCCCGAGCATGCAACAGAGAAGACAGTCCAGAGAGAAATGTTTGCTTCTGTGATATAGCGCCGTTCTTAGTGTGATTTTTCCTTCTTGTTGCAATGGAGTTCTTTCCCTTAGAAAGAGTGCACGGCCCGCGTAGCGAAGCGGAGCGGCTGTGCTCCTCTGAGCCTCTTTTTGCCCCACTCGCAAGAGTTTCACGCAAGAGGACAGTAGACAGACATAGACAGGTCACACTCACAGTCTTTCACAGCTGAGCCCCACTGGGCCGGTGTACTTTCGCGGATTTTCCCCGCCTGGTGTCACACACAGGGAGCCAGCTTTTGCAAAGGATAGCCGGCTTTTATGCTCTGAAGTCCCTCCCTGAAAATGGCGTCTGGGCGAGCGAGGTTTCTGGAGGCTCTTTTTGCCCCACTCGCAAGAGTTTCACGCAAGAGGACAGTAGACAGACATAGACAGGTCACACTCACAGTCTTTCACAGCTGAGCCCCACTGGGCCGGTGTACTTTCGCGGATTTTCCCCGCCTGGTGTCACACACAGGGAGCCAGCTTTTGCAAAGGATAGCCGGCTTTTATGCTCTGAAGTCCCTCCCTGAAAATGGCGTCTGGGCGAGCGAGGTTTCTGGAGGCTCTTTTTGCCCCACTCGCAAGAGTTTCACGCAAGAGGACAGTAGACAGACATAGACAGGTCACACTCACAGTCTTTCACAGCTGAGCCCCACTGGGCCGGTGTACTTTCGCGGATTTTCCCCGCCTGGTGTCACACACAGGGAGCCAGCTTTTGCAAAGGATAGCCGGCTTTTATGCTCTGAAGTCCCTCCCTGAAAATGGCGTCTGGGCGAGCGAGGTTTCTGGAGGCTCTTTTTGCCCCACTCGCAAGAGTTTCACGCAAGAGGACAGTAGACAGACATAGACAGGTCACACTCACAGTCTTTCACAGCTGAGCCCCACTGGGCCGGTGTACTTTCGCGGATTTTCCCCGCCTGGTGTCACACACAGGGAGCCCGAATCAATTTTTCTTATGAAAATATATAGTGTTTATACATTCCTCATCATGTATGGATAACAAAAATACTATTAAATACCTACAAAATGTGGTTTATTCTCTTCATTGAAGTTTGTTTTCTGATCAGGGTCAGAACTGTAAGTAGACATATACAAAGTATTTTATTATCTGAATTCAGAATTCCAGATATACCTGATAAAAAAGGAAGAAGAGCAAATGAAATACTGACCGTGCATTTTATTTTATTGGAGGAAGATAGAGCCCTCCCAAGTGAAGCTTAGAGGGCTCATGATTCACACCTGGTGACTCTTAGGTACCAGACTGGCAGTTCCATATTAGAGACTGAGGATGAGGTACTCTATGGGAGCCTCCAGGACAGCACATGACAGTGCTCTGGGCCTCCAAGGTTGCATCTGATAATACTTCTGGAACCACATAGTGCAGGAGATTGAACCATGGATGGTCATGTACCCATATTAAGTCTCTTTGGACATTGACTATGTAGTTTTTAATTTAATTTACTGTATTTAAAGAACACATAATCATAGTTGACATAGTTGATCATAATACATTTGTTTCCAGGTAAGTGGGAGATAAATTATTAAAAAAAGAAAAAAGGGGAAATAGAAGGAAAAAGAACAATTTAAGAGTATAGCAATAAGTAAATTTGTGAAAATTATTGTATTTCCAAATAGATCATTAAGTCATTGTCAGAAAGTTTAGTAAGCTCTTGTTGTTAGTTGACCATACTGTTATTTCATTTGTTTCTAAATATTTAAGTAGTTTCAGATACACTTCAGCCTCTTTCTGAACATTTAAGTGGCTTCAGATACACAATAGCCTCTATATTGGTGTGACACTCTCGGTATGACAGTATTAAACACAAATAGAGTTGTTGTGCGGCTAGAAATGTGACCACACGGTCCAGGAATTCCAAGCACGATTGCTAATACTGTGGGGTTTTGTGTGTCATGTTTTTGGCTACGACGGCTTCTGGAAGTACAAGAAGGCAGGGGTGAGGAGAGAGTGCCCACCCTCACTGCTGATGTCAGTTCAAGTACATCATACCTGGAGTTTTGATCAGATTGGTGTCTCTGCAGAGAGCCATAGAGGAATGGTGAAGCAGGAACATTGGCAAATGGTGATTGTAATGATGGGTGCATCAGATATGGCTTGAGCAAGGCAGGTAATTAGCTTGCCCTCTCCTCTAGAGGTTGACAGCTTTCATCTGTATGGCCAGAGTACCCATAATTTTTCATGGCGTGGTTTACAATTCCTTCTAGAGTAGAGTGAATATATGGAGCAGGCATAATGACTGTGTTTGTAGGAACTGTATCTTTTATTTTACTTTTTTAAGTAAAAACAGTAGGCAATAAATAAAAAATCACACATATTAACATGCAATTTATACCCATAGCATTTCCTGTTTAGAAATTGGAATATAGAAATTGTACAACCAGTGAAGGCCTGTTTGGAATGCAGTTGGTGATTTATGTCTTGAGTGCAGCTGTGTTACTGGAACAAAACTGAGTTTATTGATCAGGTAAGAAGAGTATGATTTCTTTCAAATCAGAGCACTTTAAACTAGAGGCAAGGAAAAGAAAGTAAAAAAAAAGACAATGACAACAAAAGAAAATAACAGATTAACAGCTGTAGATTTTACAAAACATATCTTAAATTATGTGTTTAAAGAAATAAATATATTCCCACTTTTTTCCAATGTTTTCTAGAAATTTATTTTTAATATATTGAAGCGAACTCAATGACTCTTTCCTTGGCCCAATGGAGATTAGTAAAAGCCAAAGAGAGGTCCAAAATGGGAGGGAACTTCACACTAGCTATCCAAAATGGGAAATATTTCTAATGCAATAAGATGAATAAATAGAAAAATAAGAACACAAATAGAAAGAAGATGAGTATCTAAGGGCTGAATAGATAGCTCAACAAACTAGGAGTTGCTTTGCATACAGGAGGCCTGGGTTTGAGTTATAGTGCCATATGTTTCCCTGAATAGCATGGTAACTATTGTTACAATACACTATTGTATACATAAATTTGTTAATGAAGTTGGGTTTTTTGAATATTAAATTTTAATTTTCTAGGGGCCGGAGCAATAGTGCAGCTGTAGGGTGTTTGCCTTGCACATGGCTGACCCAGGACAGACCTCGGTTAGATTCCCGGTGTACCATATGGTACCCCAAGCCAGGAGTGGTTTCTGAACATAAAGCCAGGAGTGGTTTCTGAGCATATAGCCAGGAGTGACCTCTGAGCATCACAAGGTGTGGCCCAAAAAGCAAAAGCAAACAAACAAAAAATTAATTTTCTGGTCTTTATTTACTATTTAAAAATATATTCCATGTTATAACATTGAAACATTTTATTTTTTTCTTTATTTAAACACCATGATCCCATACATGAATATAGTTGGGTTTCAGTCATAAAAAGAACACCCCCCTTCACCAATGCAACCTTCCCACCACCAATGCCCCCCATCTCTCTCCTTCTCCATCCCCTGCTGAAGTGGGTTTTTAGGTGTTTCTGCCACACACAAACATACATGCACACAGTGACAACAATAGAAGTAATGAATATGTTCATCCATTGACTGTGGTGAGTATTTTACATTATATCAAAGCACTACATTATATGCCTGAAATATATAGGTTGTATTTGCCAATTTATCCCCCATCTTTGGTGTCTTATCATCTTTGACGTGCCTTCACCAAAAATCATATAATGTTGGGTTTAGTCACAATTATAACATGCCCCTGTTTCACTGGCACATAAAACATACAGTTTTTATTTGTCTATTTAATTTCAATATTGTAGAAAGGCAACCAAAATATTTTTGATTGAACCAAAATATGTTTAGAATTGAATAAGAAATGGAAGTGGTCATAATAATATACTTCAGAACTTTATTTATACTTCTAAACATTAACCTATTGTTAGATAATTTTGTATTCATAACTCACAAATTTTTTCACAATCCTATCTTGTTTATTTTCCTTTTATCCCAATAACAGGACACTGTGAAAAATTAAAGTACATGGCTGAATAATGTAACAAAAAATTCTTGTTTTCTGCCCCAGTATTTGGTTCCATGACCTTTATCTTTTTTATTTTAGCATTGGTATATCCACAGTGTTAGGAAAAAAAATGTTTTGATTCTGACTTCTGAGAATAGTCATAACATCTCTTTGAGTCACTATTTTTTTTCTCTCCATAGTATTTTTCTTGGCTTACTTTTAATTTGGAGATAATTACAGCTTGGTAGGTATATAACCAGGAAGAAATTTGGGAACACAGAATTGAAAATTAGATAAAGACTACATTTTCTGTAGTCTACAACAAGCCTTCACACACACACCTTTCTCCTGCCCTTTAAATTGAGTGCTTTATGGAGAGTTATTTTGCATTTGTAAAATCCAGAAGAAGAAAAAGTATAAAAGTATCACATAAAAGTCAAGGGAAGTGTTTTTCATTAAAAAAACAATTATAGTGTGTACTTATGTTTACCAGGAAAAACATAGAGCATTCTCAGCAAGATAATCCTGAAATTTAGTCACTATTAATTCCAGTTGAAGCCATTTTTACAGCTGCCCTTATTCCATAGCTGAAAGCTCCCAAGTGGTTCAACCACACGGTTGCTGTGGCAACTGCTGCAACCACTTGCACATTTCTGTTGAAAAACATCTTCAGGCTGTCAGCCTGTACCACCAGATGATTTTGCCTCTGAACATTAAGGTCATTGATATGGTATCGGTCTAGCATGCTGCTTTTAGAGAAAGTTGAAAGAGAGTTGTGTAAGCAGGGCAATAGTCAGGGTCTTGGAGCATGACGATGTCCTTGGTCATTCCATTTAGAGTCTAGATTTCTACTTTTTTGCCTGGAGAGTAAGTTCTGTTGATATGCCTAGAGACACAATTAGCATTCATTATGCTCATGAAAAAATTATATATAAGCTAAAATGTCTACTTTTTTTAATATAATTTTTATTTTGATCATAGTGGCTTACATATTGTTGATAATAATATTTTAGGTACATATTTACAAAAAATCAGGGAGGATTTATTTGTCCTCCCTACACCTCCGTTTTTGTCCTGCCTCCCAATTGCTCTTCCCTCACCCCCAGGGCTGCCAGAATATGTGGTCCCCTCTGTACCTAGCCTACTACTTAGTAGTCTTGCACCTGTCTGGTCTTGGTGCCTCCCTTATTTCCCCCTCTGACTGGGGGGGAGGACTAGCTAGATCAAGTTTCGTGGTTTTGTTTGAAGAAGAGAAAAGTAATAAACTGGGGTAAAAGTCTAATACGCCGAAAATAAGCGGAATTCTTCTAGAGGCTCTCATCATCGGTTTGAAAGACAAAGGAGAAAAGGTGAAACTCTCCACCAGTACAAAAAAAAGTGTCAAATATCCAGTGAGGACTCCAACAATACTCATCATCGGTTTGAGAGACGAAGGAGAAAAGGTGAAACACTCCACCAGTACAAAAAGAAGTGTCAAATATCCAGTGAGGACTCCAACAATAACGATAAGCACCACAAAAAAAAAAAAAAAAACCGCCAGTCTTGAGATAAGAAACATGGCAGAGCACATAAAGAAAGAGAAGAAAAGAAGAGAAAAAAATAAGTATAAATGGGGGTAACAGCTTCAATAACCACACCAAAACAAAGAAATCGACCAAAAATATATAGGTAAATAAAAATAATAATAAATGAAGATAAAAAATAATATATAAAAATTAAACAATGTTTTGTGCTTTTTTGCTTTTTTTTCCCCTCCTGCCCTGGCACAGTAAATATTGGGGTCATTCGAAAAGGAATTCACTTGGCCTAAGAGATATGGGGTTTCTCCGCCCTCGGAGTATATTGTCATGGGATCAACTCTTTTAATGAGAAATATAATCATCAAGGTCACTGAAATTCCCACATTCATTGGCCAGTAAATGAATTCTCTGTAATGGTATCTAGAAACCAAATCCAAGTGAGAAGTTTGATGTATTGCCTGGGAATCCAAGTTAGAAGAATAAATGAGATGGATTTGGTATCTGCTAGTATAAAATTTAAAAGCTCCATTTTAACCATTTTCTAAGCTGGTTTTTTTTTCAGTGTATTTTCCCTTATAAAGCAAAATAAGTTTGCTACAGTTATAGACAGATTCAAATGACCCACTCTTCTGACCTTGATCAGCACATGAGTATTCCCCAAACTTCATGATATTATTTATAAAGCATTTTTTAGGATGTTGTCATTCTACAGATGGCAGTTGATTTTTCCTGATGTAATCTTTGTTTGTTTGGTTGGTTGGTTTTTTGGGGTCACACCCAGCGGCACTCAGGGGTTACTCCTGTCTCTGTGCTCAGAAATCAATGCTGGCAGGCTCAGGGTACCATATGGGATGCCAGGATTTGAACTGGGTTCAGTCCTGTGTTGGCCGTGTGCAAGGCAAAAGCCTTACCACTGTGCTATCGCTCAAGTCCCTTCTGATGTAATCTTATACTCAATTTTGTATTGTATAAATTTGTATCGTAGATACATTGAATATAAAGAAGCCTGCACAACCTACAGAAAATAGTTTAATTTCAAATTTGAGGAAAAAATTAGAAGACCACTATTGAATAAAGATTTGGGTTGCCATGTTCAAACTAAGCCAGCTCCATAGATTCATTCTTTTCTCAGAAGAGAAGTAAACCAAGTCATGAAAAATCATGAGACACCAGCAGTGAAGCTGAAACCTAGCAATCTCAGGAAAGAGAAGTCACAACTGCTACATCCATCACTCACAATCAGTGTTTTGCCTGTGGCCCTGCCTCACAACTCCTCTATGATTCTCTTTGGAGATACCAATCTAATCAAATTTCAGGTATGCTGGTATTTTGGGTAATATCACCAGGCCATTTTTTGGAGCAAGAGCAAGCACCCTCCTCTTATATCTTCCTTCTGGGAGACCTGGCAGCTGAGAACATGCCCCCACAAAAGCCACAGTGTCAGTAATAGTGCTTTGAATTCCTGGAAAACTTTTTTTTGTTTTATGTTACCATCCCTATAGGAACCCACCAATTTAAAATGCCAATGTGTAGCTGAGGTCAATTAATATTCAGAAACAAATGAAATAAAATGGACAGCTAACAAGAGCTTCTGCCATTGTCTTAATGACTTCATTGGAGATAAAATAATTTTCACAAATATGCTCGCCACTTATTTTCTTTCTTTCTTTCTTTTATATTTTAAATTTTCTTTCTTCTGGGCCCGGAGAGATAGCACAGTGGTGTTTGCCTTGCAAGCAGCCAATCCAGAACCAAAGGTGGTTGGTTCGAATCCCAGTGGAGCTATTTCTGAGCAGACAGCCAGGAGTAACCCCTGAGCAACGCCGAGTGTGGCCCAAAAACAAAAACAAAAAAATTTCTTTCTTCTCTTCTTTTTTCTTTCTATTCTTTTTTGGTAACTTTGGAAACAAACTTATTTCATAATGACCTAATTGGACATAAAATAATTTTCAAAAATTTGCTTGTCATTGTACTTCTGTTTATGGTTAATTTTCTTTCTTCGTTTCCTTTTTTCTTTTTCTTTTTTCTTTTTTTTAATAGCTTTGTTCTTATCTGGAAACAAATGCTTTATGATCAACTATGTGATGTATTTTCTTTAAATAAAGTCACAAATAAGATTTTGTAACAGTTTGTTGATTCATGTTTGATTCTACTAATGTGAGATTTTATTCTTTTTATTCCTGTATGTATACTATTTGAAAAGTAAAAGTCATGATGGTGGCGTCATAATCCTAAAATGTACCCCTAAATTCCTACCCCCTGGTATCAGGACTAGTATAATTCCTTCACTCTATTGTGTACGGGCAAGAACACAGAATATATTGGAAAATAACCACAAAGATTAGTTTCTTAATCAGTTTACACTGAGTTATTAAAAAAATAAAATATCCTTAGTAGAGTTGACCTCATCTGAAAAATCCCCCTTAACAGGTGAAGTGGCAGAAAGATGTTATCCTGCTGGCCTCAAAGAAAGCCAATGAACACATGGTGACGTGACTATTGAGAGGGAGACATGATGTACCATGATTTTACAAACACACCTCCTCATATTTCATCAAAGAACTTAGACTTATGTGTGTTACAAGAAAAACAAGCGCTGTTACTATATCACTGGAAAGGAACAATAAATCTATGGCTATTAAAAAACATGTCGCCCCATTTTAATTTTATACTTCATATTTACTTCCAAAAGTGCTATATGTAGAGAAAGTTCAGACCTTACTATAGGGTTGCCTCTTGGTCAGTTATCTCAGGCAAGACAGTTTTCTATAAAAGACCCTGCTACCAGGCATTATACCTTTTGACAGGCAACACCCATGCAAGAAGTGATTTTCTAAAGACAAGAAAAGTTTTCTGTAGATTAAGTGAAACCTACAAGGAAAATGAAACTCAATTCACAAAAATTGCTTGTATGTGTCCATCGATGAATGACAGACTAGAGAGGAAATATTGATATTGGTCAAATTTCCCAAGGCTCAGCTAAAGTAATAATTTTAATTCATATTTGATTTATTATTCTACTTCCCTGAAATCAACTGTGTTTCACCTATGCTCTCTTGTCTTTGTCCATACATGCTGGCTACAATGTTCATTTTTTAAAATATCTTTATTTTAAACACCTTGATTACAAACATGATTGTGGTTGGGTTTCAGTAATATAAGAGCACCCCCCTTCACCAGTGCAACATTCCATCACCAATGTCCCCAAATTTTTTATTTCAGAGCTCATGATGCTAAATGTGTAGTCTTTGCTTATGAAATTGACTTAGACATAATTTTCCTCAGTGTTTTAAATTGGCAATAACATGATTTACAACACTTCCATATTGTTTTTAAAACTTTCATGACTACAATCTGGAGTGTCAATAACTGTGCACGTGCACCACAGTCCTGAGGTTCTTTCTGCCTGCTCCCTTGCAGCATTAGTTCACCTCTTCCATTGAGACTGTATTAAGGTTTGTTTTTAGTGGAAATTGATTTTCTATTCCCTTGCTTTATTTCTTTTTATGCCACATGAGTAGATTGCCCAATATTTGTCCTTTTTCTTTCTGACTCACTTCACTTAGGATGGTGAGGACAAACCTGCAACTTATTCAAGTTGCTCTTACAACTTTTCATCTTTCTCATACCTGAGTAATAGTCTACTTGTGTAATTTAATTTATGCCACAATTTCTTTAATTCACACTATCTGTTGTTTGACACTTGGACTATTTACATATCTTGCCTATTATAAATAATGTTGCAATAAACATAAGTGTGAATATATCTTTTAACATAAGTGATTTTGTGTGTTGAGGGTAAATGTCAAGAAGTAAAATTACGGGCTGGAGGTGATGGCGCAAGCGGTAGAACATTTGTCTCACACAGCGCGACTAACCTAGGACAGACCAAGCAAGGTTTGATCCCTATTGTCCCATATGGTCTCCCTAGCCAGGAGCGATTTCTGAGCGCATAGCCAAGAGTAACCCCTGAGTGTCACCAGGTGTGGCCCAAAAAGCAAAAAAAACGAAGAAAAAAAAAAGTAAAAATTACTAGATCATGCAGTCACTCTATTTTTAATTTTGGGGCAAATCTCTATATTGTTTTTCCAAAAAGTTTTAACCAAATAATTCCATGAACAGTGACAAAGATCCTTTTCTTTTTTTTAACCATGTCCCCAACAGTGGTATTTCACTCTTCTTAATATAGATCATTCTCAGTGGTGTCAAAATACCATATTTAAGGTGATGAGACGTTTTCAGTGAATTTCTGAGAATGTCTTTCAGTTTCATGTCTACATGTGCATCACACAATGCTGGCTGTCTTCTTCAAAATAAAAGAACACTGTGATCTCCTAAGAGTACAGAGGTAGTATAATAATCCCAGAATTATATATTCTCTATGCTCCTAGTTCCTTCCATGTATAGACACTAATTTGAAATAAAACCACACTCTGATCCTGTTAAGATTAAAATAGTGCTTTTAGTATCAGAACAAAGTTTTGATGAGTGTAGCATCAAATTTTATGCATATTAGGTAGTTCTCGGCTTTTGGTTAGGATCAAGAAAGACCCAAACTGCTTATACTAGTACAGTGAGATGGAAATTGAGCTGTAGATACAAAAATATATTTTAGCAAGACAGGAAATATTCCAACAGTGGAGGATAGACAATTATTAAGACTTCTAAAATTAAGAATAACCAACAGCAGTTTTAAGTTTATTGTTCTGATATAATTTCTTTTAATACCTAGATCAATGATAATTTAGTGTGTAAAGATATTTTACAGCTCCTAATATAGATAAAGCTGAAGGTAAGTAAATAATATAAAATGAACTAATCAATAATTTAAATGAAACAGAAATATTGATTGAGATTGTGTAAATAACTATCCTTAGGAATTACAATGATTATCTTCAACTAATTTAAAAATCATATTGGGACATAATTGATATTAGCACAGAAGATATCATTTGTCATGTAATCACCTCCCTAATTTCAGTATCAGTAACTGTACCATCCATGCAAAAGTAACAATCACAATGGTAGGAGTGGAAGGTAGGGTTTATAAAGCTTCAAACAGTAACCAAAGACACTTCTTTATAAAATGTATGTGATTCTAGCAGTTCCCCTTCTTCAGTGTCGTTTTTAATTCATCTTCTGTAGTTGGTGTTCTTGGTCATTATGTTGCACCTAGGCTGGAGCCTGGAATAGAGTCTTTCGTTATGTTTTCTGGAAGACCCGTTCACTTGTGGTTGTCTCAGTCAGACCTCTGGAATTGGAGATCTTGTTTGTTGAACAGAATTGTAGACCAAAAGCTAGGTTAGAGCTTTTTTGTTGTTGTTGTTGTTGTGTGTTGGTCCCAGATGCATACTGTCCAGTCCTGGTTGTAACAACAAGTCATCTGTATATAGCGATCTTGGTAGTCACCAAGATCTCTAGATACAGAGGTCTGATTTTACCATCCATGACGAAGCAGAAGTCTTCCATACACCACAAAAGCACCGAGGGGAGAGTAAATGATCATGCAAGGAGTCTATAGTTAATCCCATGACAGTATACTTCAGGGGTGGAGAAACCCTGCATCTCCTAAGCCAAGGGAATTCCCTCTATAATATCCTCAACAATTACTGTGCCTATGCAGGGGGAAAAAGAAAAAAAAAAGCACAAAATAATCATTTTCCACATATATATTTATTGATGCATCAATTTTTTTTGACATCCTTATTTTGGTGTAGATATTGAAGTTGATGTCTCATTTTTATTTTTTTTTTCTTATCTTTCTCTTTCTTTTTGCACTCTGGCATGATTTGAGTTCAGAACTGAGACTATTGTGTGGTGCTTGTCTTTATTGCTGTAGTGCTCACTGATATTTAATTTGACATTTATTTTTGTACTGTTATGGTGTTTCAATTACCTTTTTTATGTCCTCTCTCAAACTGAGGTTGTTAGACTCTAGAAAGGACCCTTCCGCCCCATTTTCAGCATATTTGATATATTTTTTCTTAGTTTTTAACCTCATTCTATTGCTTTTCTTTACCCTCAAACAAAACCACATAACTCGATTTATCTAGCTCAGCCTCTCAAATAGAGGGAGAAATAAGGGAGGGCACCAGGACCAAATAGATATATGATCACTAATAGTAAGCTAGACAAAGAGGGGACCACCTACTCTAGCAGCCCGGGCGGTGATGGTGGGGGATATGGGTTGCAAAAAGGGAACTGGGATGGGGGCAGGACAAATTTGGTGATGGGTATTCCCCTGATTCAATGTTAATATGAACCTAAAATGCTACTGTGAAAGATATGTAAGCTACTATGATCAAACTAAAATTAAAAAAAAAAAGTTTTCCAAGAGAGACAATAAAAAACAGTATGTGAAAACCAAGTTGTAAAACACCAAAGTTTCCTTTGCTTCATGGTCTAAGTGAACATCCTGACCTCAGAAGATCAAAAAAAGTTTTCATCCAATTAGACGATAGCTAATTGAGATTCTTTCGATCATCATTCAAATTGCAATCATCAAATTGATAATAACCCACTTTGAGTGTTGTGACTAAGGAAGTTCCATTAAGTTTGGCCTGAAAGTCCAGTCAAGACACATTAAAATTCTCACCACAGTCCTATGTTAGTATTTGGTGAACCAATGAAAATCTAAGGTCAGATGGAACTAAGGTTCATATTGTTCACCAATTATATAACATGAGAGTGTGGAGGGAATTTTAAAGTGTATCAAACCCTAGAATACACCTGTCAAGTATTATACTTCTCATTTAGTTTGGACTTCACATGGCCTATTATGATACCAAATTCCTCTGAGCAGGAGTCAGGGCCTCCAATACATTGCTAATATTGAAGAGTATATAACTATTTAGCCAAATCACAGATTCAACAGTAACTGTCAAGGTGGCAGGCTAAATGAGTGAGGGGGATTTGGGGGGACATGGGAACATTGGTGGAGGAAAATTGGCATCAGTGGTAGGATTGGTGCTAGAAGAACAATGCTAGAACATTTAGCACTGTTGCTAAAACCCAACTATCAATAACTTTGAAGATCGTGGTTCTTAAATAGATATTTTTAGTAAAAATATTAAGGGGGAATATTGTGTTTTAGAGTACTAATCTTATATTTTTAAACAAAACAAAACCCTAAAACTTCTTTCTGAATAATTTTTAACATGATGAAAACAGTCTTAATGATCAACTTTATAAAGCATAAAACTATGAGTGTCTCTAGCTTCTCATTCTCTCCCAGGATTTAGCACAGTGCCCAGCAAACAGCAAACCCTCCATGACTCCATGTCTACTATTCTAAAATGTCAAGCTTCATATGCATGGTCTGGTTCCCTCTCTTCAAACACCACACTTTAATCCATCCTGGCAGCTGGTTGCCTCTATAACCCTCAAGATGTCCGAACAGGAGGCCATAGCAACCTCCCCAGGCTACTGAGTCATCTTCCTATCAGGAAATTATTTCTGCCTTAGCTAAATTGGTAACCAATTTTCTGCTTGTTTCAGACTGAAAATCTAAATTTAAAATAGATCAAGTGAATAGCTCAAGGTTATTCACCAACTTTAGCCAGTTAGAAATAGAACCCAAGTGGTTCCTAACATTTAATACTGTCATTTCAGTCCCCTTCCTTCTACAAGTGCAAATGGCCTTTGTAATTTAAAGACATTGTTCCCATATTGTTCACTGAAAATTTGCCTAAATACTGAAAGTAAAAAGCTTCACTATCTACCCAGTGAGAGACAAAATATAGATAAAAAGAAATTTTTCCCACATGAGGAATGAATCACCATAAAGAACATTTGTTCAGTTGTTTAATTATAAAATAAGAGCATTCCTCCAGCTGCTACATAATCCAAATGCTACGTATTGTTACCAAACAATATTTTTAACACCAAGCCAAAAATAAGTCACAGTGCTAATGCAAACATCTTGTGAGCCAAATAAAAGGACTGCTACCAAATTTATCAAAGTAAGAGAGGAATTGTGTCATATCTGTCTGTCTGCAAAATACTTTCTATTAGCTCACCAGTCAATTGGTACCAGCATCTGCTGATGCTGAGTAATAACAAACAGCTTTAGAAAAATGCATTTTCTTCCATAGTTAGCAATGCATGACTCATCAGAACTCTTTAGATCTATACTGCATGAATGACTCAAAATTCTACCAAGGACAGAGCACAGTTGGCTCTCTCTTCCTGTACTAGGCTTTCTTATTTCAATTACCACTGATTTTTAAGCTTACTTTAAAGACAAACATAGTGGTCCATTCTCTTACTTTTAATGTCAGTGGTATATATCTTAAAATACCACTATGCTATTACTTTGGCCCCTAAAATAAAATAAATATAAAAATACTTCAGAGAAACAGATTAACATTATTTTGTGAGATTTTATGATATGAATAATTTTTGCTAATATATTTTTATTTTTAAAAATTTTAATAATTATTTATTAAGTACCATTATTACAAACATGTTCATAATTGGGTTTCAGGCATAAAATGCACACACCCCCTTCACTAAAACAACATTCCCACATCAATATCACCCATTTCTCTCCTCCTCTATCACCTGCATGTCTTTGAGTAAGACATTGTCTCTCTATCATTGTCACAGTAGTTGTTAGTGCAGTTAATATTCTAACTGCACTAAACACTCTGTGGTAAGCTTCATATCATGGACTGGTTCTTTCCATTCACAAGAGCACCACAGAAATTCAAATATCTTGGAGTCAACTTAACTAAAGAAGTAAAAGACCTATACAAATAAAACCATAAAACATTTCTTCAATAAATAAAAGAGGATACAAGGAAATGGAAACATATACCCTGCTCATGGATTTAGAGGATTAATATCATTAAAATGGCAATACTTCTCAAAGATCATACAAATTCAATCTAATCCCTCTAAGGATACTCAAGAGATATTTTCAAAAAAGTAGATAAAACACTCCTGAAATTTATTTGGAACAATAAATGTCCAAGAATAACTAAAGCAACCTTAGGTGAAAAAGGATGGAGGCATCACTTTCCCAAACTTTAAATTGTGTTACAAAGCAATAATCATTAAAACAGCATGGTACTGGAATAAAGACAGACCCATACATCAATGGAATAGACTTGAGTATTCAGAGAATGAGCTCCACATATAATTTATATTTGAAAAAGGGACAAGAAATGCAAAATGAATTATAGAAAGCCTTTTCAACAAGTGGTGTTGAAACAACTGGTCACACATGCAAAAAAATGAACTCAGACCTCTACCTAGCAACATTCACAAAGGTAAAATCAAAATCTATTAAAGACCTTGATATCGAAGAAAATGTAGGTAAAACATTCAATGACATTGAGATTAACATTTTGAATGTAGTAAGCAACCTTCCACTCCTACCACCTGAAATGGCACTGACTAGT